>NC_133896.1:52403395-52708229 GCF_964199755.1 Larus michahellis | reverse complement strand
TGATCAACGTGAAGAACAGGATCTACGCCAGCTTGTCATTCCAGAAGCAAATATTAACAGAATATTGCGAGGATTTCTCCTTGTACCAAAGGGAATCTGGTCTAACTAAAGCATATAATAAACTTTATTTACCTAACTTACACTATTATGTAGTACTGACCAGCAGGTCACTCTATGCAGCACTTCTACAGCTCAAACACTAAAAAGTAAAGGGAGCGCAGATCCAGCTTCAAGCATCCTTCCTTCCTTCTCTTCAGAACAGCAGATCCAAAAAGAGATTTAAAGGCTGCAGTTAGATGTACAAAACCCATGGGGCATCCAGGATCCAGAATTGTTTCGGACACAGAAGGATCACGATGAGAACAAGAGGGAGAAAAGAAAGGCGTTCTGCTGACTGAACAGCTGATCTTTTGTTGAATGTGCAAATTGTCACAATACCAAAAAATCGTGCTTTTCTGACAGCCAGACTTACAGTATCTTAATGAAGAATAGAGAACTCTCGTGACTACTGTAGGAAATCTATTAAGTACAAGATGATATAACAGCCATGCAATTACTAGAAAAGTATGGATAACTTTGTGAAGAGCATGACAGTTGCACGGAGCAATATACTTCTGGCAAAGGACATTTTGCTGGGGAGTCCTACACTGTCAGCACAAGGTAGAGTGCCTGGCTTTCCCAGATTAGGAACTCCGTGCACAACTAGTAGCCAGAGTCCGAAACTAAGCACCTAGTGAGGCTATTCTGATTTTAATGCACCTATAGGTGTAGTGAGGAACTAGCATTTCCCACTGACTAGTTGTAAGCAGGGCTGTAACCTGAAATTACACTCTTCAATGGAGTTTGAGAAGCAAGAGTTTAAGACTTCAGGAATGCCTCTCCACCGAGTTAGGAGAATGGCTTTGGACTGTGGATACTAGAAGCCTTTTTTTTTTTTTTTTTACAATAAAAGTGAGTACCCATCCTATATACCTACCCATAAAAAGTGTGAATAATCCCATCTTTTCTATTAAGGTCAAAAGGCTAGAAAACTAACCCAGGAAGGAGGGGTTAGCTTTAAGAAAGCTAACCGAGTGAGGTCACTTTATCCTCATTTAGAATAAACCATGCAATTTCACCAGAATATGTAATACCTACCAGCAATGAAGGCTGTTTTGCAGTAGGAGGAAAAAACATCTTCCATATCTCCTTTTAAAGCTTTACCGGTGGACAGTAAGTGATTTAAGATTCCCGGGGACAAGGAGGCATGACACTGTTGTTGGATAGTTAACCGAGAGAGTCTTGGGCTGTCTTCATATTTTATTGGCCAGTTGTAATACCACCATCTCTTAAAAGAAAGCTGTAACCAACATCTCTGCAGAGCTTGGTCCTGTAGCACGAGTATGGTAGATGCCGCAAGAACGCACTTACTAGGCAAGGCTGAAGGGGAAGGATAAGTGTAATCTATATAATCAGGCACCAGCCTCAGACTGGCGGGACCTGAAGCCCCTTCGGAACAGGCAGAGAACTGCAGGTACTAAAACACTTTTTGAAAATCAAGTGGGGAGTAAAAAACCCTTAATTATATAACTCCAGTGAGAAGACCCAATTCTCCTCTCAGTAGAGCCAATTAAATTTCTGTTATTGTTGGCAACACAGAGGTGGGTCTAAAGTTTGTTGACAAGATGTAAGCATGGAAAATATTCACACATGAATGCTTTATATTTCAAGTAGACCTGCAAAGAATAAAACTCTCAGAGGTATATCTGAAACTACTCGGATACATTGTCAGCTAGGGAAGAGTAGAAAGCCTCTTCTACTCAATTAGTCATACTGAAACCGGGAGCAGAGTAAAGAGGTCTTGAACTCCAAACAAAACAATGGATTAGAAACAGCTATTTATATCTTCATAATAGCCTGAGATGGAAGCTACTATTTATGTGGTGGTAGAGGGAAAACATAAGCCTTCTGAAATAAGTTACCTTTCCCTCCCCACAAAAAGATGACAGTAGAAGAAAAAAAATGTGTGCACATAAAAAAAGTGCAGCATGTTTATTTAAAATAAGTACTCGTACAGAAGGACATTGATAACACATGGAGAATTCAGTCAGATTCTTGTACCAAGTAATCTTTCCCTCACAAAAAGTAATACAAGCTGAATATTAGACTTGCTATTTGGCAGTGTAAACATTGCAAAAACAGTATGTATTTCCATTAGGAGGTACTTTGTTACATCTTAATCTTGGCTCACCTCATGTTACATATGACACCTATAGTTAGAATATGACTATAAAGTTGGAGAGTGCAATATACACAGAAGTTAGACCATGCTCAAATATACTATTTTTGTAATAAAACCAAACCAAGCCTACCCACATGTAACAGGTGAACCATCTTTAGATAAGCTGATAGAGGTTTCAATTGTAAAAGCTTACCTTTTTTAATTTCATTTTGAACCATAAAATTCAGTCTATTACACGAGATAACGGATCACAAAGATGAAGCCATCTGCTTAATTTTCTCTGAAGTTAGAGTTTAAAAAGGTTGTTCGGCCTGAAGAAAAGAAGGCTCTGGGGAGACCTTATAACAACCTTCCAGTAGCTGAAGGGGGCCTACAGGAGAGATGGGAAGCGACTCTTTATCAGGGAGTGGAGCAATAGGACGAGGGGCAACGGTTTTAAACTGAAAGAGGGGAGATTTAGATTAGATATTAGGAAGAAATTCTTTACTGTGAGGGTGGTGAGGCACTGGAACAAGTTGCCCAGAGAAGTTGTGGATGCCCCATCCCTGGAAGTGTTCAAGGCCAGGCTGGATGGGGCTTTGAGCAGCCTGGTCTAGTGGGAGGTGTCCTGCCCATGGCAGGGGGGTTGGAACTAAATGATCTTTAAGGTCCCTTCCAACCCAAACCGTTCTATGATTCTATATGGGGACAGCTTTACACTGAGATCCAAGAGTCTCAGTGTTTAAGTTACTGCTAAAAATCTTGTAAACGGTTCGAAAGGTGGTGTGGGTTGACCCTAGCCAGCAGCCAAGCACCCACACAGATGCTCGCTCACTCTCTCTCCCCTCCATCCCCGCAAGATGAAGGAGAGAAAAAGAGCAGCAAGAGCAAGAAAACTCACAGGTTGAGATAAAGACAGTTTAACAAGTAAAGAGGAAAAAACCAAACCACCAAGTGATGCAAAGGCAATCACTCGCTACCTCCCACAAGGCAGACTGATGCCCAGCCAGTCTGCAAGCTTGGAAGCACCCCCACCAACCTCCTCCTTATTGCTCTACCCCATTTTTATTGCTGAGGGTGACGATACGGAAGAGCCCTTTGGCCAGTTCCGGTTGGCTGTCCCAGCCGTGTCCCTCCCCATCTGGTGCCTACCCCCAGCCTACTTGCTGTGGGGGCAGAGGAGGAACAAGAGAAAGCCTTGTCCCTGTGCAAGAACAGCCAAAACACTGGTGTGTTATCAATGCTGTTTTAGTCACAGGTCTGAAACACAGCACCATATGGGATGCTATGAAGAAAGTTAACTCCATCTCAGTCAGACCCGGTACAGAAAGAAACCCCAAATATTCAGCTACTAATCTGAGATACATCACATCGTAGCTCGCTATTTGGAAGCCCCAAATCAAAAGCAAGTCATCTACTGTAAAATGCTTTCAGCATATGAAGCTGTGTGCCAAGTTTATCATTTAACATGAAAGCAGTCCACTACAGTCAATGCTATTCTTAACATTTGCAGTAGTGGCTTTGACCAGTGTATTTATAAAACGAGTAAGCCTAAGGCCTTCCCCAAACATACAACTTTGTATGCAAGCTTGCGGGACTTGTGTCCATGTAATTAAAACTGATCTGTTTTCCTCCTACAGTTCGGATATTGGGTTTTACTGTTTAGTCCCAGCAGGTTGTAAGCAGTATTGTACAGTAGATATGCATAAATAGAATCATAAATAAAAAAAGCTAACAAGGTGCTCAGAAAGGCAGCTCAATGACTTTGCCACTGTGCATGAGAATTCATCATTAGTTGATGATGCTTGCTTACTCTAGTTCCAGGGGGAAAATAAAAAAATAATTAAATATACAACATCAGAAGCTGCAGTTTCCATGCATCTCTTCTCCTGCTCATAAGTAAATATCCTTGGAGCGAAGAGCAGCAGTGATGGTCTGTGGAAGTCAGCAGTGTCTCTTCACAGAACCTGAGAGCTCCTCGGTGTTTGTAGGAATGACTGTTCCTTAGAACCAAAATTTCCTAAACAAGGCCACCCCCAAAGACAGTAGTTTTTATTCACCTACCGTGAAACTCACTTCTGTTAAGGGTAAAAGTGTTAAGCACCACAGATGTTCAACCCACTGAAAGCCTTCAGGAGTTAAGAGCGTAAACAAGTGCATAGCTTTTTGGCACCTTTGGATGTTTAAAGGCAAATGTAGTCCCCCCTCACCCCCTCGGGAAACTACTCCACACCTCCAGAAAGTAATACACGAGAGCCAGTAAGAAGGTCTCGATAAATAAAACGATAAAAGGCCACTGCAGACTAAGACTGCCCACAAAAATTAACCTGTGGCACTAAGAAGTATTTAGCAATTCAGTTTTACATGTAAAAGGCCACTCCTGCAGAGCGGTAAAGGCTGTGCAGGTCAGTACTTGCAGCTCTGCATCCCAGGAGCAGGAGCTGCTCTGGGGCTCCATCCCAGGGGAAAGCACCCTCCCAGCACCTCAGGAGCTTCTCTCCATGCAGCAAGAGCTTTCTAAGACAGACGGGGCTCACTTATAGTCAGATTTGAACATGAACTAAGCAAGGTTATCTGCCCAGGGTTTTAAAAGTAGCATTGCTCACTGAAGAGATCTGTCATGAATTTGAGAGGCTAAGGCACAAGTGAGAGCGATCCAGGCCACGATTTTCCATGTCCAACTTAACACAAACCAAGAAGGCTCCACTTCCAAGCGAGCTGAAGCCACTTTAAGGCATATAGGGGGCACAGTGAACACTGGTAATGGCAGCTGTCAAATCTAAACGTGACTAGAGATTTCTTTCTTACTAATACAAGCAGGTGACCCAAATTTGGGTTCTGAGACACTTGTGAACTAAAAAAAACCAAAACATAGCTTCATTTGAGGTATTAGAACTTTTACAGCTTGTGCACAGCTCTATTGCTTGCCACAGGCCTTGATGCAGGTGTGCCAGAACCACCAGAATCGCTCGGGCTCTGCCCTGGGTAGGTGTTTCTCCGGCAGGCTTTGCTCCCTTGGAAACAAGCAGCAGCAAAAGCAGCAGCCCTGGCTCCCCTTCCCTCTCTCCCGCCTTCCCCGCAGCAGGTCAGGCTAGCAGCACACAGAGAAATTCTCTGTTCCACGGCGCTCCACAGCAAGCAAGCTCACTTCTGAATATAGCCCATTAGAAGATTCTAAACTGCAAAATAAATACAGTTCTTACCATAAGTTATGCAGCAAAACGTAGGTTATATCTAATATTTCATGGTAAATGTAGTGTTATTTAACTTTTTTCCTTGTCCTCAGCGTAGCAGATGCTAGAGGCCCGTTTTGAATGAAATAAAACTTCCACAGAAAGTAACAAATAAGTTTACTTTCTGGGTTTTTTACTCCCTGTCATAACAAAATAGTGATCATCTTGCCTGCTCTTCGTAAGAGGACCTTTTGACACACCAGATGTCCCTTTGTTACACGCCGTTGCTGATTTTCCCTTAGGGAGAGCCTTCTTGGCTGCTGGGGCCAAGCCTTCATTTGCTTGCAAGTTTTTGGCTGTAGGCTGGCCTTTTGTGGAAGGCTGCATTGGCTTTTTGGTCACTGCTGCTTTGGCTGAAGTTTGAGGGAGTCGTACAACAGATAAGGGAGTGCGTTCAGGAGGTTTGGATGAAGTGGGTCCAACCTGAGGGGGTTTACTGACATTTGGCTGCTTATTGACACCTGACGATACATTTTTGCTTGTAGATACCAGTGTAGGTGGTGACTTTGATGCTTTGCTAACTACAAGGGAAGGTGCAGAAGCTGAGTGTTTTAGGACTGAAGCCGTTTTCAGGTTCCTTGCCAGGTCAGAAGCTGTTTGTGGAGCTTTCTGAGGATGCCGAGACCCAGTTCCCGAGGTCTGAATAGTGTTTTCAGAAGGAGGTTTGGCAAGGAGCTGCTGAGAATGTGCAAACTTGGCAACGGCACGCAGATTCGTAACAGGCGGCTGGGCAGCCCTCGGAGCAACTGAATTCGCTTTGGTTTTAGTGACAGATACTGGTTTGCATTTAGCGGCAACATGCTTCTGCTTTGAAGCCATCGTTTCAGCTGTCCCAGGCAAGCGAGACGGCTGTTTTTTAGAGGACGAGAGGGCAGGATGCAGCGCTGGTGCCGGGGAGCTCTGAGCCAGGGCAAATTTCACCTTGGGAGCATCGGGGGACCGAATACGTTTGCGCAATGTTTCAGCGTGAACAAGAGCCGTTCTCATTCCTGCAGATGAAGAGCTTTTGCTTACAGGTTGTGAAGGGGCAGAAGCTGCCGAGTTGTGCGCAGGAGACTCCAGTTTCTTTGAGGTGCCAGCTAATGGTCTGAGAGGAGACTGCACGCCTGTCCCCGAAGACCCTTGTAATTTGGACCTGACTGTCAATGGCTTGGCTGTGGAGGACGGGGGCACCGGCACTTTCAGTGATGCCAGGGCAGGGGACTGAGGACGTTTAGATAAAGCCTTCTTGGCACCGGCCCCGAAAGCTGAAACAGGAGTAGGGGGTTTCGATGGCTGCTTTTGAAACATACTGACAGCTGACATTGGATTCATGACAGGAGGCTCCTGAGTTCTCGCTGCCGAGTTGGGGACGCTGTCACTGGTGACCCCTTTCTGAAATGCCAGGATTTTTTGTTCCAGAGTTGCAAACTGAAGCACTCGGCACGGATCATATTTAAGCAGAAAACCTTGAAGAGTGTCCCAGCCTCCACCAACACGTACCATCACGTGCTTGCCGTGTAGCATCTGAAAGTGGGGGAAGAGGGGATGGGAGCAGGAGAAGAAAAAGAGAAACTTCTATCGTGTTTTATGCAGCACTGTATCTTCATCTTACATTGAAATCTATTGAAATCGACTAAAAATAGGACCTTCTTTCTTACAGAGAAACATTTTAAAAAGGAGAAATTATACAACAAATAAGGCTTATACTTCCCAGTTCTTTTATTAGGTAGTTTCTCCTGCAGAGAGAGTCATTATGTGTCAGGAAATAATGAAAACATACACACAGAAGACAGCTTAACCATTCTGTCAGCATCTTTATTTAGTACAGAGTTTTGGATACAGGTTTTGTTCAGATTATGGATGTTGTCATAACATTTTAATCCCAGAAACCCTTACGTCTGCTGAAGAAAGACAACACTCAACTATCCTACAAATTATAAACCCCAAGCATCCAGATTTTGAACAAGCAATGTTCTCAGGATATTCTATTGCGTTACCTTTATTTATATTGCAAGTTGGTACTGAAATGTTAGAAACACCACAAAAAACATTAACTTGCTTAGTTTAGTGTGGTTGTAAAAATCAATAGTTGTAAAATCTAATTAGCTATACCTAATTTGAATAGGAGATTGGATGATGTGGTGTCCTAACCTAAATCATTCTGTAATTCTAAAACAATACCATAAAATGAGGTATTCCACTTAAGTGGAATAAGCATTTCTCCCCCCATTATGAATATAAGTTGGAATTTTGAGAAACTACTTACCCGTATGAAAAGTATTTTATCTCCCAGTCTATAACGTCCCTCTGATAAGTATTCAATTGAAAATCGATGGGAACAACTGCAGGGAGGATCTTCTGCTATATGTTTAACCTAGTTATTAAAATCAAAAGCATTTGTTAGTATTTTAACAGAAGCCTGTGTTTTACAGTTTATTGAGGTATTTATTATAAGAAAAGATATCGATATCTTAATCTCATCATCTAAGAAAACACTAGAATTCTATTCCCTCAAAAGAAAATCTCAGCTGCATAGAGCTTCAAAATGTAGAATAAAAGATTAAAAGAAAGAACAAACCGTATGTACAAATATTTTGAGTCGTTCTAATCCAATTTTCATGATTTCTTCGATTTTATGTTATTTCTACTTTCCTTTTTATCTGTAACACTGTGCATAGTAACATCAAATTCTAACCACCACCTTGTAAGACACTGTTACGGTCTCTAGAAATTGAAACAAGTGCCTGAGCCTCTCCTGTGACTGAATCCATTTGCTACACCTGACGTAGGGCTATTTCAGCATTCTCCTTAACTTTTTGTAAGGCTTTTGTAAGTCAATCTTCTGTTACACACAAGAAGGAAAGCACTGGGGAAAAAAAAAAAAAAAAAGAAAGGTAGTCCCCATATAAGTCCAGGGTTAGAGAAGATGTGCCTCTTACAGACACTTAGAAACTTAACAAATTGGAAGGTCAAGACTATTGCCAACCAGTAAAAATTGTAAGACTTTTCAGGGAGAGCGAGGATCTGGTGGTTGATATTCCCAAAGAAGCAGAAGTTTTATATTACAACACAGAGGACCTTCAGAATAAATGAATCTTAAAGTCTCAACGTGCATTTTAAAGCAAAATGGAAAAGTTGTTCACCATTCCTTTTGGACCACTTCCCAAGATGTATACATCATTTCCTTTTCTGCATACGTATTAATTTCCAATTGGTACAGCTACAGAGGTTTTATTTAAAGTCTTTTTCAAAAGGGTTTCATCAAAGTCTACTTTAATATTTGATGAAGTTTTATGAAAACATCAAATTGAACAGAAGCATACGTTACAGTCTTAGGATATTGACACACCAGAAGGCTTGAATGAGAGTATTTCTTATACTCAAAGAAGCAATGAAAGGTGGAGGGTGGGTGGAAATCAAGGCAAGTTATATGCACTGACACACTAACTCCAAAATACATATATATAACAGCATTTTGCTTACATTTAAAAAAAACTAGTTGTTCAAAAGAGATGCATACCCTTCTGTTTTCTATTTAAGGAGGCTCACAAATATTAGATGAAAACCAGCTTTTCTTTACTGAGACAGATCATACAAGTACTAAAATTAGAGTTTGATTTAAAGCCCATATGACAATAAATAAGTAGTACTTACTGCCTCATGTAGCTCCCCATGGTGACAACATGACTTTGCTGTACTAATAGGTGATGGTGGTCCAGAGGTCATCAGCAGCGTTTCCTCTAGCTCAATTTCCTTCTCTAGTTTTACTAGTACAGGAGGTTCAACTCCATACCTCAACACAAATACAAAAGTAGGGAGTTTAATTGCTAAAGAAAACAAAAAGAAACTGATGATAACAAACATGCAAAATTCTGAGTAGTTTGACCGACAGGGAACAGCACTACACGAGTCAGAGGAATAACTGCCTTGATAACACAAAGAGAAGGAGCAAGTCTTGAGTTTCTAGTAGAAGTCCTCCCAAAGGTGGTCTTGGAGCTACCAGAGAAGGCAGTAAAAATACTGTCAAAACTACACAGTTTAGGTCACATCCAATTTATATCAAGTATCTTAAAGCTTCCAGCTCTGCACTAGATATAAATTAGAAATCTAAACTTAGGGAATGATAAAGACATATCTGCCAAAAAGCTTAGAAAATGAAGACTGTAAAACTGTATTTAATGTTCAGTGACTTCTTCCAAGATGCACATGTATCTATAAGCTGAATATAGTGCTTAAACATACAGCTATAAAAACCAGTACTGATCAGCACTTCTCTGTGAAAGGAATCTGATACGGATTTGAAAAAAAAAACACTGATATTGTATTGGTCCTAGAAAAGCTACTTATTATTTTCTGCACGAAATTAAGTGCAATGCAGTAGATGTTAATGACCGCAGATTGTCTTAACTTTAACTTAATAGAATATGTTCTTCAATTTCTTGTTAGAGTCTGTAGGGATCACATACCTGGATACAATGCGTCCAATTTCCAACAAACAAAGATACACTTGCCTTGGATCCTTGTGCAAAACTAAAAGGGAAGAGAATAAAAGGGAGTTAGAGCTCATATTTACTGTGGGCAGGCTTGTGCAATTAGGCACAGAGAAGGGAAGATAAGGAATAGGTGACTAACTTTGCCACCATTCTACCCAGAGGCGAGCTACATTATCATGGATAAAGCACTATATGTTTTCCAACTCTAATTTTCTATTCCAAAAGGTGTTTAAACCCATCCTGGGACTCCTGAAATCACTCCTAAGAGAAATACACTTTATTTGATTTTATGCTGTTTGTTCTTGATGTGATCTGGAAAGAAAGAGATCTGAGAACTTTCCCTTCCCTAGCCCCAAATGTATTATAGCAGTCTTAAAGATGAAAAGCATTCAACAACTGCAAATAGGAAAACATACTCCATCTGTTCATGCTTGTGCAATACACACAGATGGGCACATACTCTATAAGGTGAACAACCATAGGAGAACACACTGCAAAGGATCTAGCTAACAAGTGGATGGCTATGCAGCCACCCAGCCTAATTCGTTTAAACCCTTGGCTGGGAAAGACTAATCTGGGAGATTGTTACCATTTCAGTAAGGAACAGATCCTTTTTCTTATCACTTTAAAAGTTCTGGGCACAAGCAGGGTCCATCCATATGGCAGATTCACCCAGTTGCACCAGAAGATACCACTTGGCCAGTGGCAGCTCCCCTACCCCATGCTGTACCTTCATTTCAACCTTCCTTATAAGCTCCCATCTCCTGTCCCATTCACCCAAAGGTTTTCTTCAGAATTTGGTAAATTTGTGAGCATCTATCTGAGAAAGAGAGTCAAAACCCCTGTGCATAAGAAGGAGGTGAGAACGACATTGGTTTAAGAGGTAAACTCTCAGATGCAAACATCAGATACTGGCTGTGATCACAGAGAAGAGGCAACGCTATTTCAGATATGTTAGTGGCAGAGTTTTGCACTAGGCTTTGCTTCTCAAGGACTGTGCCCATATTAACCCAGCTAGTGCCCAACGCAGAGGCTGCTTTGCACCCCTCAGTTCTGAGCAGCTCTAACAGCTGCAAGCACTCAACTACTCAGACACATTAACTCATGACCAGGAGAGCTGAAGAATGAGGTGGAAGAGTGAAGTAACATCCAAACGGTGTGTAGGTGACCGTGGCAGTTTTTCTGGGCTTTCTTGACAACTTTGAAATGAAAACCTTCAATTATTTTTACTGCTGCACTGTAGAATAGAAGAGGCAGGAGGAAAGCAATGTCTGTTTTGGTTTCTGCAACTTCAGTCTTTAGGTGTGCAAGAAAAAAAAAAAGAAAAGAAACAAGGCCAACTACATATACTACCTAATAACTCAGAAACCAAAGGCTGGGAGAAAGGTCATTCGACTCCCCTCCACCTGCACACGCGGCACTGCTCTTTCCTCCACAACCATCAAGTATAAGAAATGTGAAAGGCCGTAGATACAATTTTCATATGGTGTAACATTTATATAAACAAGTCTGACTATCTTCATACTGTGCAGTAACAATATTCAGTAGAAACTGGAAGTTCACTCTGAAGAGAAGCCTAATGAGCCAGCTCTATATTTACAGATGAAATCTAACATCTTTCTGATGTTCAATTTGATATTTAAAATGACTTTTCTTTAAAAAAGACTGAAGCGTTTCCTAAAGTATAAGCTGAGTATGAAGTCAGATGTTCTTGTTTACGTCAGCTACTACAGTTTATAAGTCTACTTTTTAAGAGATTGATTATGAAGGGTAAATTTAGGAAAGAAAGCTGGCACAGCCATCATCTAAAAAGTACTAGAGGTCATTTCATCATTTTTTTTGTTTGTTTGTTTTTTAATAAGTGGTTTTGTCAGCTGTAACAGAAGAGGCATAATTTGCCTGAATCCAGAAGAGAAAAACCTCTATCAGAGATCAAGACATTTGTCTTCATGTCAAGGGGCATCCCACGATGACTACTCTCCCTTTCTGCTGTGTCAGGAGCCACTTTATTTATTTCCTTCACAGCCATTCACACTTTTTAGGAGGTGTTGCTAGATGTATCTGATCAGAAAAGAACAATGGTCAAATTGTCTTTCCCCCATTTTATTCATAAAGAATAGCTTGAAAGTTTGATGGAGAACATCAGTGGAAAGAATGTTTCATCAAGGAGGCTGCAAGTCTGCTCATTTCAACTGCCAAAAAGACTCATAGAAGATATTTATGCCACAAAGCAAGCTTGTGTCAAGAGTTACAATCAGACTTCAAAACACTTCTTGTCTATGAGCGAAAGCCACAGCGTTAGGAAATCCTGTCTGCTTATCTCAGGGAGGCTCAACAGGTTCTAGTTACCCATCCACTTACAGGAACTAAGATGTTTAAGCAATGCAATTCGTACCACGTTGAACTGAAAGAAATATTAAAACTAATTTTCTTATAGCTCAGTTCTCCTACTCATCTGTGTTTCATGGCACTGCAGAAAAGATACACTCCCTAGTTAAATCAGAATGAGACAGATGCAAATGAGGATATTTTCTCAACTATTTTAAAAGATGACTTATCCAGTCGAGAAGGCAGGGAGGAGAGCTTAAAAGAAAAGCAGTTAATGAAAACAGTGCCTCCCATTTAAATAGCATTAAATGGCACAAAGACATCAAGAAAATCTAGTAAATATTGTGACTAATTCATTTAAATACTGAAAACAAAGGTACTTCACAATTTTTTGCTATTCTGCTTAACAGGCAGATATTTTGCCTTTTTTTTAAAAAAAAAAAAAAACAAAAACAAAAACACAACAACCTAACACACCAAAAAGACAGTATTTGGCTCCCCACTGAAAGGTTTGTATTAATTAATTTTTACTGACATAATAGCAGGTAGAAGAGTGTTTCGTTATTTACCATATGATGAAAGCACAGTTCCTCTTAATTAACAGACAAAAAAATTTTATTCCATCTGTAAGTATCAGTCAAGAAGCTGTTTGTTATAAGGGACAGACTGTGCATTGGGGCAGGCATACACACAGTCGGCAATATTTATTTTTATAACTATCTTATTAAATGGGAAAATAAAAATGGTTTAGAGTCATGTCAAGTAGGTCCTGCAGTAAATGTTAATTACCACCAGACTGTTGCCACTTCAGGCACAAGGCCCTGATGCAGTTACCAAATTTAGCAGTCATGAATGCATTATTCTGAGGACTTTCTGCAACAAGAATGAGCTCTAATACCAAATAAAGGATCTTATTGTGAGTTGGCTCCGTGGCCCTGTGGTCTTCCCGCACAGGGAAAGCAAAACGCCTTTTTCCTCTGTTTCTGAGTGGGCCTTTTTACGGAAGGAAAAACATGGGAGTTTGCTGCACAGCTGTCATTCCTCCTTTTCTCCCACATGGCAACTTTTAGAATTTTGGAAAAGCATCATGCAAGTTAGAGCAGTCACTGAGCTGATTTTTTTGAGGCTTTTATGTGAACACTGCCTTAAAATAAATAAAAGCATTAGTAGCTTGCAGAAGACAGGTACAGTTGTGACAAAGGCTTCACAAGACTACACACAGGAGATCTCCCTGTCCCGGTAGTTATCCACATACAGATCAAAGCAAGTCTTACAAAAAGATAGATTTACCTAAACCTTCAGATTCAAAGAGATAAGTCTCATCAACTCCAATGGCCCTACACCAGTTAAGAAAGTTGGCTGTATTATCTCTGGCAAAAAAAGATCCTGATGCAGCATCCTTCTTACATGGAACTTTTCTCATAGGAAAATTCTGGTAAGGGAAGAAAACAAAGAGTACATTGTGCACATCAACATCGCCAACGGATTTCAAAGCAAATTTGCAAAGGAAAATAAACCCTAAATTCAGAATACAGAAACAGTGGTTAGTAACTATTTTGTGTTCAACCCACCATGTACTCTATTAAAAAAAAAAGATACACTAATGTAGAAGACGTTCCACCTTACCGTTGTGAAGAGTCACTGAGTGAACCATCCTTAGCTCTGCAGCCTCTCCCAGAACTGCCCATACAGTTGCTTGCCCATTTCCCCACACGCTGGGGTAAAAGTCTTACTAGTGATTTCACAGGTCTAGATAATTATTCCCACTTCCCAAGCTCTGTTCACAGCAGCAGAATGAACAGACAGAACCCCAAATCAACTAAACTATACTTAGCTGTCAGATCTCAACATTTTAGAGCCTGTTCTAGAAAGCAGAGGGAATCGGAAGGGAGCAACGGGCAGTTTCCTTTAAAACAATTAATTTAAAACAGTTTCATTTAAAACAATTGCTTGAGATTCACGTTTCAACTCAGCCTTGGTTCCCAACAAAAAAACTGAAGCCCATCTCCAGGTATATCTCAATGCAGATATTTTCATGGCTAACCTATATACTAGAGTTTAACTACCAGTTTCTGGAATAAAACATTCCACCTAGTACCAATGGATACCTCGTTACCAACCCACACTGATGTTATTGGGGAACAAACTCCAGACTTGAACTAGATCTACCTCTGGCAAGACTTCTACTGAAATCAAACTAAAAAACTAGTAAGGACTTTAGGATTTGATTAACAAAGAATAAGTCATCTGTTGCGAAAGGACAGTTTATCCATGTATAAGGCCACACTATTGTTAATCAGTCTCCAGATACACAGCACGCAGAATGCCACGTTGGGAAGCCTCACTCACCTGCTTTCCTTTTACTACTACTTACAATTAAAAAGTTTATAGATGCGTTAAAAAAAAAAAAAAATCACAATATAACTCACCCTTAAGTTATTTGAACTACAACATTTTTTAATTGTGTTTTGAAGAACACCAACCAATTGGCAGAGTAGAACCCCATTATCAAGTTCTTCAAGCAGCTGTTCTGCTTTGACTTCTATTCCTAAAAAAAAAAAAATAAAAAATTAGACCTGAACATGAATATTCAAGTTACTCCACAGAAGATAAAGTTTCATATGAACGTAGAGGCAACTCAAACAGCATTCCAGCATTAAAGACTGAAAAGTAGTAGAAATATGTAAGTAAACTAAAAATCAAATATCTACTTAATTTGATTTTAATTAGACTAACAAGATTCAGAAATACAAATTAGAACGATTAATCATCCTACCTCTAAAAGGTGGCAGCTAATAAAATCCAAAACCAAAGCATGCATTTTAATGTAATTCTCCTAGCCATTCAGGCTCAAATACACCAGGGCTTAATAGTACTATAGATATTAATGTCAGCACTGACTGGAATATTGGAAAGCGCTTTGAAAATTTAATAGACAGCAATTTATTTTTAACCTCACCCAGCAAGCCAGACAGCCAGATGGACAGATCTTCTTGCATAGGCACCAAAGTTGCTTCGTGCCGCACGGATATCCATTGGTCGTAGAGGCAGACATCTGCCAAACCTGGCCCGTGCCTGGGAGTCAGAGGACTTCGGGGGCTTAAGGGAAGGTCATCTCCAAACCACACCTGCAGGAGATTCCAGTGAGCTGAAGACAGTAAGCTCTAATATTTGCAGTCAGATGATGAAAACTTGAAGTTCTGAATTATGCTAAAGGTTTCTTATTCAAAGAGTAAGTTTTTATTCCCCTTCAGACAGATGATACACCAAACCAACACAACAGTAATCACGATTGGTGCAGCTCTCATTAGTAACTCCTGCATCAAAAGTACTACTACGTTCCTTCTCTCGACTTCTTTGGATCTAAAATTACATACTTTCCTGAATATTAAATAAAGAAAACACGCATTAAATTTGTGTTTGGTTGTTTTTTATTTCCTCGGCACATTTTAAGTAATGAAATCTGCAGTTTATCATATAATTTACTACAGACTACTGATTTTCTCTGATCAAACATTTCAGAGGCATTCTGTGTTTAAATCATTAAAATGATGATGTTAAAAGAGGAAACATATTCCCATGTAAGAACAGAGCACAGTTCTTGAACATGAATCCTTAGCATTTCTCTTAAGAATTGCATATTTTCAAACTGAAAGGCACCTTTACATTTCAAGAAAAGGACCACACTTAAATTTCATGTACAAAATTCCCAAAGACAAAGAGTTGTTCTGGTATGCTTAGCTACTTTCCTTTAGTTCAGCATGTGTATAAAATATATTTATTTATTCATACTTAAGCGATTAACTACAACATGGGGGTTTTAAAAACACCTCCTAATCATCAAGCAAGTTTTTAAATAATCTGAGCCTTTGACTTCAAAACTTTCTCAGGTAACAGCACTTAGGAAGAGAAGGGATCACCCATCTGATATAACACTGGGTTATCCATCTTGTCACCATTGCTCCATTTGTAAAGTAAGAAAATTATTACTTTTTTTTTTTTAATAAACCAGAGATGTTTCTGGGGATTCTAGCATTTCATCTGCTTCGGGGTAGACCTTTCAATAAATAAAGCATTATATAGAATTCAAATATTACAAAAGGCAGTTACCTGAACTGCATTCTGCATGGTCATCTGCATTTACATTAGCTTCTCCCCCTGGGGAAAGAGAAGAGAATTTTTAATACAGTCGATCCTGCTTTCATGAAAATCCCAAGAAAAAACCACCAGTGCTGTTTTGGCAAAATACATGAGAGTCTAATCAGGAATGGAGGGGGGAAGAGAGGGTAGTTTCTTAGTAGCTAAGGTTTTGATCCAGTATTCAGTCAACTCCAGTTCTCTGCCCTTAAATAAAGCAGCAGTTATTACAGCACAAAGTAGCAACTAACTTCGTGTGCATAAAAAATACTCAGAGGTTTGCATGATTTTAAGGAGATGTAAGGCATTTGCTTTGCCAAAGAGAAATATAAATACTTCAAACCATTCTTGCATTTAACAATGTTGGCATTCACTCCTTCCTTCTCAGCTATCACAAGTGTATCTTGTACATGCTTGCATACACATATGAGCGTCCTGAGATTACATTAAATACTTTGAAGATTATGAAAATCTTAAAGCAAAAAAATAATTTTGAAGAATGAGATTTTTTCTTGCATAGATACACGAGAGGAATCAATGCTTTTATTAATTTCTGTTGGGATATTGACATATATTTCCAGGCAGCTAGCACATGCCCAAGTTTTCAACAGAACGCTGCAAACTATTGCAGCAATATGGTTATCAGGACGATTCCCTGGCAGAACAATCCTTAAGGTAAGTTTTAAAGGCAGTCTGGTCAACGCCTTCTCTCCTGAAGCCAATGCAGTGTTTTCCAGCAATGCTTTCAATCATTGGAAAACCCAGCACAAACTCTGCACTGGGATGGGCATCAGTAAGTCGCTCCATGTAGGCTCCAGGTCAAAAGATGCGCGGTATTACCAGGTTAGCTGCACGCACATGCACCAGGAGGAATTTCCTCAGCGTAATTCTCCACAGCGGTAGTGGAGGGCACTACAACCTCAAAACGTACCTATCTGTGTCCTGAAGGCAGTTAAAAACGACTTTTTTGCTCCATTACTTAATAGCTGCAATAAAACTTCATCTTACTGAGTAGGTTGGCAACCAGATTGCAGGCATAGCCAGACAATTTTAACTCATCTGTTTTCCTTTAAAAACGAATAACTCCCCTCTCCTGTCCCAGATGTTTAAGCTCTATACATAGACAGTATTCTTCTCCATCTCTTGCAGAACCTGGTCTTCCTACAGCAAAAGGCCAAATAGGCCACCACAGAAGATCCAATTCTCATAAAAATTCTCCTCCTTCCTCTTACCCAGAAAGCAGAACGATGCCATTTCCTCCCCATTTTTCCCTCCCACGCGCCATAGGACCACACATCAGGCATTTCAAACAACTTACCTCCACGACCAACAAACAGTTTGGTTTCAGACTGAAGCCCCTCCCTTGTATCAGGACTGCTAGCACTTCTCAAACGTTATCAGAGACACTTCAAGTGATATCATTCCCCCTCCTTTTATTTCTAGGGAAGAAGAAGAAGGAAAAAAAAAAAAAAAAAAGAGACATCCTCTCCTTGATGTCATTTTTCCTTCTATGAATGAACAAGAGAAGGGCAGTGTATATACCAACCATTACTAATGAGCATGTTATGCTTCCCACAGCTTTGTCCAGGGGAATACATTTTCCTTTAGTATAAGAAAGCTATTGTCCCAAGAGAGCCGCAGTAAGAGGCTTCATTGATTAAAAAAAAATAAATAAAACAACAGCAGAACAGCCAGTAGAGAAGTTGGTCTCATTAAAATAAGGAGCTCCATATAGGCTAACAAGAGCTCTAGCATACTAACTGCCAAGGGAAAACAAAAGGCAGCCTAATTCACAGGGAGCACTCCAAACACGAACAAAGCAAAATATTCACACAGCAGCTATCACAAGAATGCTCAGCATCTGCAGTTTTGTGGCATGTCTAACAAAAACTAGTCTAAAAAAAAAAAAAAAAAAAAGAAAAAGGAAAATTGTGGCACATGAACTTCAAGGGTCTGCTCTTCTAAAACAAGTTATTTTGGAAGCCCATATGCCAAAGGGCTTTCTAGAAAGTCAAATGGCTTCGCTTATTACCAGGGCATCTGAAAAACACTTAACAAAAAAACCCTCTGATGATACAGACTACCCTGCACGAATTTTGAGTTGAAAAATTAATATAGTAACAATTACCCATTTTCAGATCCCAAACAGTCCAGCTCTGAGATGGCAGGGAATACATATTAATGTAGCCTTATCACTTACGAGGAGAGGCATGGGATGAGAAGACCCAGAAGTCTGCCACCTTCAAGTAGTCAGCCTGCAAAGGTGCAGAAGGTGCTGTGATGAGGTGAATACTGCAGTACCAGGTAGAGTCATAACCAAATCTGCTGCCTTCTCAAACCAGTTGGGTTCCCTGCATCAAAAAGCTGTACATAATGAATGAAGCAAGTATTTGATATTGTATTCAGGCAGCTCCAGCTAGAACCATATCAGTTTCCACGCATGCCAGTTTTATCAACTCACCTTCATTCAACAGACATTTGGTGTTCAGGGATCACAGGTGTGAGAGAAAAGACCCCAGAATAAAAATGCACTGTATCATGTCCCACCCATATCCTCAGGCCATGCCATTCCCATTTCCAGGCCAGCTGGTATCCCCAAGGAGGGCTCTCTACCTGCTTCACCTCTTAAAACAGAGGAAGCACCAGAAACCTGCAAGCGCTTCCCAACCAAGGGGGCAATCAGCCCAGCGCCAAGCTCAGCAAACGTAGAGGTCCCCCACCCCCAGCAGTGCTCCCAGAAAACACCTCATTTCTGCTGGTTCTGCTGCCAACAGGTTCCGTGGGATGGGAAGAGAGGAGAAATCCTGCTTAGTAGCATCTTACGGCTGGATCAATACAGCAACACTGATCTACTGCGAGACAGGCAGTCGGCCCCAAATGATAGATTGGGGAAGGCAGGAGCTGCCTTTGGCTGGCCAACTGCCAAACCTCCGATAAAGGACTAGAGCCGTGGATCAACGTGAGGAAAGAGAGGTGAGAAAAATGTGTCTATCTGCTGACACGTGGCGTAGGGAGAGGCATTCCTCGGGGAAGGGGGTGAAGACACACCCCGGACATGACCCACAAAGGACGGCCTCGCAAGACCATAGTCTGCCTCTGCTCTCCAGAGATGCCCTCCACTCTGCCCCCAGGCAATCTGAGAAACAGCAAAGTCAGCAAATACTAAAGCACTTTATGCAAATACTTCAGGGTGCTGAACACATGGCTCTTAGATGCTACGCAAGATAGCCTGCTTATTATCAGTTGTATCAGGTTTTATAGATCATTCACTGGGGCCCAACCAGCAAGACGCGCTACACTAATTACAAGCCATCTGTAGCACAAGATGAACTGAGTCCAAGCCCCATTTTACTCGCCTGCACAGCTTACAAAGAAACAAAACAAAACAAAAATCCACAACTCTACAGATACACAAAATATAGATGAAGCAGCCATTGACTGGAGGACTGAAGCAGCCATTCCACTTAACTGAAACCTAAAGGGATTCACAGACTCATTAAAAAGCCTTGGGTTCACAGACTTTTAAAAAAGCCTTGGGTAGAAACACTTTTATGTCTTCACCTTATATTTAAGATATATAACACATCATCTTCTATTCCATCAACACCCAAAAGCAGTCACAATAGACTAACCCAGAGCAGCTGGAAACTGTAGATTAGTCTTGACAGTACCTACCGAAACCCACGTTTTTAAACACCCTGAAATGAAAGAAGCTGTCAAGTCAGTATCTGTTGAAACCTACTACAGGATAGCCAAGATTTTTTTGGGTACACATATCCTAACATGCAGAAGAGAAGAGGCAGGCACAACAAGAGACATCCAAGGAGCGGAGCACTACTCTCTCCCATCACTACAGCAATTACAGAGCCCTTTTGTTGCAATACTGAGTCAGCAGGAGCTCTGCTTCCCTGGGGTGGCCTCAGAGGCAAGAAAGAGAAAGAACCAGACTAGTAGGTCCAAGGTGAAGGGCTTTAGGGTGGCAACCAACTCCTCACATTAAGGCACGCTGACTACTCTCCCCAGGACTGCCTTACCGTGCCCCTCCAGGACCGCACACACGGCAGCGAGCCTGTTCTCCCCTTCCAAAGGGCAGCGAAGGCCCTGGATTCACCTGCTAGGGCAGAGAAACCCAGAGAAAATCAGGGAGGAGCACTTCATCTCAGCTGCTGGCATCCCCACAGGAGACGCGCAGACGGCTCCTTTACCACAGGAGCATCCAGTTCTGGGGAGAGGCTGGATAACAGGAGACGCTCTACCCCTGCCCCACTTGCTCCCGATCACAGACAAACCCTTCTCTCCCTCCTGTTTCCACACCACACTTCTTCCAGCAAAGCAACACTGAGGGGAGCATGGCTTGATGGCCAAGAAGCAGGCTGCCGGCTGGCCACGGTCAGTAGGCATTTATTACCGGTTAAATATAAAAACCTGTCTTATTATGAAAGATCCACCCAGTACATTTAGAATTACAAACGCACAGGCCAGCCTACCGCCTTACATGTATTTTTTTCCCCCATGTCTTGATCTGATGCTGTGCCAGAGGTGACACGCAGCATCCCTGGCATACAGCCAGCTTTCGGGCAAAGAAAGGAGCCAGACGTTTTTTCGCCTTACTAAGCAACCTGAATGAGCGTTTTAGCCGACAGCACTAGGGCAAATTTCCTACAAAAACAGCGCCGCATCCTCAAACGCCTGCGCGAGGCACAGGAGAGACTGGTTTGAAGGCTGGTATGCAAAAACCCTTCCCCTCTCCCTTCCCCTGGGTGAGTTCCGCGGCACTTCACTTCCAACACCGATGCCAGAGATGCTAACTCGCCCCCGGGAGGGTGACCTTGCCCAGCCCGGCAACCGGCTTAGCCCAGCACCGGGGTCTGTCCCCGCCGCACGGGGCTCCCCGCGATGCTCAGTACCTTTTTAAGCGCTGCCCCTATAGACTGGCGTAACTGACCGGGCGCCGCCGCTGCGCTGCCGCTCCCCCGATTCACCGCCGCAAGCGGGACCCCCGCAGCAGCGCCGCACCCGCCGCGGGCCGGCTCCGGGGGCACAGCCACACCCCGGTGCGGGGAGGGGGGGAGCGGGGTACCGCCGCGCTGCCGCTACCAGCTACCACCTCCCGCCCCGCCGCTCCCCTGCCCGATGGTGGCGGGCCGGGCCGATCCCCGCAGTACTCACCGGCAGCCGCCGCCGCGCCACGCTCCCCCCTCACCGCGCACCAGGGCGCCCCCGCCCGCACCGCGCCGGCCGCTCCGTTCGAAAGGGCCAATCAGCGCCCGCGGGGCGGGACCGGGGCGGGGCCGGGCCGTACCCGCCGCACCTGGCCCTCAGCCCTCGCCGCCGCTCCCGCCGCCCCGCTCCCATTTACCGGGAGGCAGCGGCCTTTGAGGCGGGGAGGGGGTGGCGGTCCCGCTGGCAGCCGGGTCTCCCCCACGGGGGGCGGGTCAGGCCTCAGCCCCCCAGACGCTGCTGGCTCGGGGGCCGCGGCAGATGGCCGGGCGGTTGGGGCTGTCAGGAAAGCAGGGGCCTCGACGTCCCCACCTGCTTGTGTCACCAGCTGCCTGGGGGCAGCAGTTCTGCTTCCCCGGGGCCGTGGTCGGGAATTCGGTCATCGGCGGTGGGAGCGGGGTGCGGGTTTGTCCGGGTTTGGGCAACACAGGTTTAATTTCTCTTTCGGCAATGTTACTTTTCAGTAAGGTCTCTTCTAATGCTTGGGAAAAATGCACTTTTAGAAGGCTCTAGTATCTGAATTCGTGAAAATATTTACGTTGTAGCCAGCTAGGCTGTGTAGGATTCAAGGTCTCGGTGTTTTCGAGCTTTGACAGGTGCAGGGGTGAGGAGGAGCAAGGCCCGGGCACTTGACCCAAGCTGGCCGACTTGATTGTTTCATACCATGATCATCACATTCAATATAAATTACAAAGTTTGCAGAGGAGTTTTCTCTCTTCCTATGATGGCTGCAATCCTGAGAACTCCTTGCCCCAGGGCCGGACCCCTGAGCCCTTCCCTTCCCCCCGAAGCCAAAGCCGTAGCACTCGCAGTGTCGGGCACTTGCTGTCCACAGCTCCCTGCTGATAGAATGGGCTGAGTATAATCCTTGTGTATTTTATATTGGTATCGGGATCAATATTGGTTCTTTAGTATTATTAGTGTTCATTATCTAGTCTTAGTCTATTAAATCTGTTTCCATCTCAACCCTCGGGTTTCCTTGTTTTCCCTGATTCCCCTTCCCGGGTGGGGAGGGGTCATGGGGTGAGAGAATAATTGTCTAAACAAGAATTGTGTGTTCTTAAAACTGTAACATGTGTGCACGCCTGCCCACAGAGGAGCTGACACCTGAAGAGGCCTTTCCGCAGCAGGGCACAGAGCCGTTTCTGCACCCAGCGCCTTTCCCGCACTGCCATCAGTGCAGGGACGTTGTCTGGAGGATGGCATGGTCGGCACGTGGGTGTCCCAGGCACCCGGTTTCCTGTTGCTGGGAGCAGACCCAGGCACAAGGGAACAGCCCCTGTTACCCCTCAGGGAGCCTGCACCGCCTCGCACAGCGTTCAAACACACTTACCTCTACCGGGGATGGTAATTTTCAGACCCACTAAGCACCAAGAATCAAAAGCCATAAAGCAAAATAACCTGTGATGCATTTTCACAAAGTCTAGATACTGTATTATCTTTACTTTGAAATAGTAACGCAAATGAAGCTACATGTTTATGTCATGAGAAGGGGTTTTTGTGTGTGTGTGCGTGGGTGTGGCTTTTCTCCATTACATAATTTTTCATCTTCTGAAGAAATAACATCTTGCACATCTTACGTGAACACATTTCGCAGTTGATCAGCAAATGACAGTGGCGTTAACCATTGCAGCTGGTTTATTACCGTAAATATCTGAAATACATTCTTTAATGGAGGTCAAGCACAAAAACACTGCAATGAAAAAATATGAATGGAAACCTGCGTTTCCCCATTTGTCAAGAGGAACCATAACTGCAATCAGCATAATTGCAGCAGGAATTAACGGGGTTCCTCTGAGGAGCTGGTGGGCTCTTTCTGAACAGAGAATATAAATACAGAGAAAGTTATACTCACGTGTGACAATCTGATAGCTATACAATATTCTGTGTATAGTGAACAAAATTACTTTTATGAATCCATGGCATGTTTCTATAAAAATGTAGTAAAGAAAATTGAATGTACTGTGGGATATTTTTCTATTAAATGCTTTAAAAAGATATTTCTCCTAAAATAAAATAAAAAGTACCCATCACTGCACATCCCAGATCTCACAGAGAAGAGGTGTGAATTTGTGATCATTCACTCTCCATGACATCAGCATCTCTGCGTGATGGTGGTTAAATGTCCGTAATTCTGTGAGACGGCCCAGAAGACACGCAAAATGTTGAGGGTTATCTGGGTGGTGAAGTTTGCAGAATTTTTGTAGAATATCCAGCAGGGGTTCTTGAAGCCTTTCCACGGACTCTCTGTCCTTTATGTATTGTCGATCTGGTTATGGTTTTAAGAGAAAAGAAGTAATTAGCAAATATATGCTCTGATACAATGTAAATATTTGCACTGATAAAAGAATATAAAATATTCTAATATTTACACTGGGCACTGATGTTCACACCCACCAAAAATATTTATTTTCAAATGAAGAGGGAATAAAAATACTTAACGTTGTCTTTTTGCTTTGGGGTTTTCATGTAAGCTTCCCACTTCTAGCTAAGGAAAACTTTCATCTTTTTCAAAAACTGAAGAGTTTTAACTTGGAAATGTTTCCCTGGGGGTGTATCATCATCTCCCAGCACAGTTCTGCACCCGAATACATCTTGTGATGTGTTGCAACAACTGAGCAGCACAGCATAAGTTCTTGGAGGTGTAGTACAAGTCGGGAATTTGGCCGGTAGAGAAGAGTGTACAAGCAGGTCACCGGGGAGAAATCGAACATCTTCATCCTCAGATGAAATTTCTTTGTTAGAAAATACTTGTCTTTTTATTTTGTTCATATAGAAGTATGTGTTTAGGTATTTGGAGAAGGAGGAAAAGAGAAGGATGGGGTTTTTTTTTGTCACTGACATTTTTGGTGTAAAAAGATTTCCTAAGCCACACTGAGACAAAGAGCGGTGGAATTGCTTCACCTTCCCATCTTCCATGAAACCTGATTGGGAACCTCAGTGTCTGTCTTCTGTCCGGAGACATCTCCGTATGTTGTGGGCAGAGCTAGTTAGTTCTCTGTTGTCAAAGAATTAGTTTTTACAGCAAAGGGCTGTAATCAGGTGTCATCGGGGCTGAGACGCTACTGTGGCGATACATCCAAAAGGTCAGTTTCCAACACTTCATAGTCAAGAGGGCAACTTGCTACTGTCCTTCTGCTCTTCCCTGCTGGTGTTTGTTCAATAAAGGCTGAAGACCTTCATTGCCATTCTCTATTCTAATTTATAGGGTTTCCCAGTTTCCCTCTAAAAAACGTGACAGTCCGCAATGATCTGTAGTGATGTGCATGTAACCACATCTGGGATTTTCTGAAGAAAGAAGCCTGTCCTGCTAAGCAGTGGAGAGATACCAGTAACTATTTTTTTTTTTTAAGCAGGGTATTTAGGCACTTTTTTTCCTTGTATGCAAACCCAGATGGTGTAGCAGGACATTTGGAGTTTGGATTTGTGCGCTTGTTTTTTGGTTTAACAACTGAATATACTGAATAAGCATGTATGCTCACTTACTCTATGTAGAATGTAAGTTTTTACAAATCTCACGTCACGCTCCTCATGCTTTCTTTTCAAATCCACTAACATTTGATTCTGGATTAGAAGTTACCTGGAGACAGGATAACTATGGCTGTGAGCAGCGCGTATTCTTCCTGTGTCATCTTCAGCTCTCCAATGCTTTTATAAAAATTAAACATGGGAGTTATGAATTCATCTGAGATACCTGTGAGAGAAAAAAAAAAAGTTATAATATTTTTTAATTACTGGAATAATCTGTTTTCTTGCCACAGATAAATTATTTGGTATTTGAAGCCTTGACTGTCTAGGTGGGACAGATTTACTACACAAATCAGGCCTGATGCAAGACAATTAGTTACAAAAGTACAAGCACATCCTTGTTTTCCAGGTGAGAGTAGAAACAGGCAAGCTCTGGGAATTTTTTTTCACATGGTTTCAAAGTCTTTCAAGCAAGTCCTTTTCCTCTACAGGTTTGTCTGTCTAGCTCTTCAGGACAAGTCTCATACATGTTTTTCTCGCTGTCTGCTGATATTCTAGCTGCCTTCTGTTTCCAGTATGCACAGTCTGCGAAACAGTCCGCAAGTTCCCTATCTTTCCATTAGTTATATGGAAACCTCTCAGGGCATATGGTTTAATTCTAGCCCAGCTCTACTCTACAACAAACTGCCTTGGGCAGTTGCTTCAGTTGTCTCCATAAAGAGTCTTAATTTCTCCTTTTATGTAGCCTGAAACTTTAGCTAGGTCTAGGATTACCTGTAGTCCAAGATCAACTTGCTTGCAACTACTACTGCCTTCCATCATAAACTGGGGTATTATAAAGTACGGAGCCATAAATAATTAAAATCCAGCCCAGTTTAAGGGTGGGATCATGCGATTCTCTTGCCATCAGTGAAACCCTTTGGGATTACTGAACTGGGGCACGCCGGCTGGGCTTCCTCTTACTGACTTTGTCATCAGGTCACAATGTTCTTACTTAGCCTTAAATTACAGATATACTTCATTCTGCTTTTTGGTGTAAAAGAGAAGTAGGTCCTGTGACAAAAATATATTTTTATTTTTTTTTTAAACTGGTGTGTGAGTCACTCAGAGCAGCCACCAGACCGTTGACAACGGCTGCTTGCAACTCTGAAGTGGTGGCATGGACGAGGTGTAGAGATCTGAAGCAATGGCTCTGCAGCAAGAAGCTTTTTGGTCTTCCTTGGCTGAAATGGTGGAAACCTCTTCTGTTCCCACAGACGAGGGCCATAGGATTTCCTGTCATTTTACTCTTAATTTTGAGCTGTTCTGGGAGAAGACTTTATAACTTGGTGTGGAAACTGCATGAAATAATGTGATTTTGAGTGTTGTATACATTATGAAGCTGAAATCCAGGACTGGTAAGGTTTGGAGTGCCTCCAGTAGGGGAAATTCAAAATGAAACTCATCAGATGGAACTCAAAGAAAGGAAACATGAAGTCACTTGACTTAACTACGAACAAGTCACATTTTGCTGTGACAGTGAGAACTTACTTCAGTCAGTGGAATAGTTACGTGTCCCAACAGTGAAAGTATGGTCTTGCAGGGTGCGGTTTATTTTGTGGCTGGATGACTTGTTTAAGCATATGACATGAGCAACCTATGTTCACTTCAGATTACAAGCCACAAATCTTGTTTTTGTAACAAGTTCAACACTATTAAGAAGAGTCTAAGTGAATTCAGCAGATATATATGATGTGGGTCAGCTCATCCTGTGGCAGTTAGTAACACAGCTGGAGCCTCTACAGAGCAAACACTAGTCATAGCATCTAATGATCTGTGAGGTTTATGTCATTAGTCATCAGCGTTAACTATTTAAAATTTTGAACACTACTTATTGCTAACTTTTGGGGAACCGCCTGTCTCTCTACTGGGCAGTTTTAAATGCCAAAGTTCCTTACAATACAACATAAGTAAAGAACACATACATATGACACGCCAAAGTCCTAAAGTTCACGTGAATCTAGAGACAGGAGAAAAAATAAGTCTAGCTGAGCCCTAAAGCAGAGCAAATTAATTCCTTTCGTGGAAGTGAATAGCTCAGCAAAGACATGAGAAAAGTCCAAGGCAAACTGGATATTTTTAGAAGTCTCCGTGCAAGGTATCGCGCCACTGGGCACAATCGCCTCGACAGCAGACAGGAAATGGGAGGAAGTGGGCTGTGACTAAGACTCCCACCATTTGTTTCTCATATTCATCATTTGATGATTTTTTTTTTTTTCCTCTTTCTTTTTTGGGTCAGGTTAGTTTTCAGCTGGATGAATGAATTGTTTTGCTGACCGCAAAGCTCCTCAGGTCCTGCTGTCAATATAGCAGAAGTGGCATGAAAATGGTGCTGGTGAACAGGGTGCGGGATGACTAATTCAGGTCCTCACTGGTCCAGGCGCCGTATAAGCATGCAGTAAAACAATCCTTGCCCCAGAAAGCTTATAATCCAACATTAAGAAACTAAAGCAAAAAAGGAGCACAGATGTGGAAGCAAATCAAATTACGGCAGAGAGCTGCTCTGCACTACTGTACTCCAAACAGACAAAAAAAAGGCAAAACGGAAGAGGTGAAAGGGAGTAAAAAGGGATGTTACAGCTATGCCACTGATTTACTGCTTTTACTAAAGAGAACAGAACTTTGAAATCTTTAAATAGATATACATCACAAGAGAATTATGAATGAAACCATGCAAAATGAGCAATTTTGAGACGAGAATAATGGAAGTTTTTCTTGGTTACTAATTTTGCCCTCACCCCATCTGTGCTGGAGTTTCCGTTATGTCATCATCCTGTATGCACAAACTGCTGTTCCATCACAAGAGGGGGCTGTTTTCTAATGTGATTGAAAACGCTTCAGTTTGAATTTAATAAGCTCCACCAGAAAGAAAAAAAGCAGGAAACAGATGTTTATAGTTCTTTCCTTTTTTTTTTTTCTTATCTACTGTACAAGATGTTGTCACTTCAATTCAGGTTATCAGAAAAAGAATTAAAGGCAATTTGGTACTCGTGAGTGAAAAAGCTAGAGAAGTGAATTATATGACTTTTCAAATGCCATTGTTACAAATCATACTCCAAAAGTGAAAAAAATCAAATAGATAAAGTTATATACCTGGCATCAGTGAGAACAGAAAAGTTTGCTCTGTCAAACCCTCTTTATTTAGACCAGACAAGAGCCCTGCAGTGTACTGTGTCAGATAGGCAGAGCTTCCTGGGCAGTGTTACTGCTGCCTCCTCCTTAACTTTTTTTCAAAAAGGTTTAAAAATCTTTGTTTCATGCACCGTTACAGCAATAAGAACATGCCCCTCCTTCATCTTGCATTATGCAGCATTCTGAATTACACAGATTCCTCCCTAACCACCAGCCCGACTCTGTCACCTGCGGAAGATCCTGCAATTCATTTGATTGATTTTGCTACGTTAATGCATGACGGGCTGTAAACCCCGCGGCAGTCAATGGGACACACTACCTTTACTGAGTACAGACTTGCGGTGTTAGACTGGAGCAGATTTAAACCCCTGAGCATTATTCGTTCAGCATCCCTTACTTCCTGCAGAATTTCACTCTTATCTGTAGCTTAAGACACAGCATTGGTTTAGACCTTGCCTTTTTTAGGGTTTTGTTCCTATGATTTGTCTCTGAAGGTAAAAGGACTGTTGCTTTTGTAAGGTTTGCCATTTCAGGCCATAAACAATTATGTGGTCAACATGATTGGAATAGATGTTTTTTACTGTGATATTGAGTCATATTGCCAGCTTTTTGAGACCAGTATTCTCTCTTCAATTTCGGCTGTTGATTAAAACTGAATAGATTAATCTATTGCAAGAGGAAATCTTGAGAGTAAGTACTAATTAACAGTAACTAGCACTGTGTGATTAATATGGATAAAGAGATCTTTTTTTCTTGATAAACATGAAGGTGCCCGTGGATATTAAACCAAGGGTATATTAGCATCTGTTTTAAGAAAATAAAATATATTAATTACTCGCAAAATTACATCTTATCTTTCACAGTGTTTCATCTACCAGAATTGCTTTCCACGCTGCTTATGAGCTCTGCCTCCTAACCTGTTCAAATGCATCAGTGGCCCTTTAAACACTGACTAAATTCATCATGTTGATGCTGAGAGCCAAAAAGGGCAAAATCTAGCCAGTAGAGAGAAGACACACCAGAGCATGTTCATGTGACTCTCTCCTCTATCATCACCTTGTAGAAGTTAAACGGCCAACTTAAATGAGAGGTTAGCATGTGCCAAGGAGAACTCATAATCAGGATAGCAAAAACCCATCATCTCAAAAGCAATCAATAGGACCACTGTGAAGCCACCATTGCAAGCAAAGAAACCTTAGTCAAAAAAAAAAACAAACCCAAACAACCAAACAGCACCACAAAACAACAAACAAACCAAAACCTGCAAGGAGGATGCAAATGACATTGCCACACACCATCCTTTGGCAGTGGCCTGAGTGCCTGCAGGCAGGAGGGAAGTGCGGTCTGGCACACAGCAGCAGCATCTGCACTGCCTTGAGCTAGGCTTCATACGTTCAGTCTATTTAAATAAGTTTTTGGCCTGGAGAAGCACACTTGTGCAGAAGAAAAGGGGTTGGGTCCTCTGACATCTGTTCTTGTTTTCAGGGGTATAAATTAACTCTGTAGATACGACTTAAACGCTTTTATCGATTTTATTTGACATTCAGGAACATGGCACTGCCTAACTCAGTGTGGTGGATTGTGCACTACTGCATATGAACAGAAAATCTCTTTCCTATACTCTGTAATTTAAAGTGGTCCTAATTTCTAAATATTTTGGGCAGTGTGCCACTTTGAGGTCGAGTCATAGAATGGTAAGTGCCTCCTGTGTGGATGCATCTGACCATTCGGAGGGTTAGACACCTACAATTTGCAGGTATGTTTAGAAACAAGGTGCTAGATACTGAACAGGTTGCTTTCTCTTAGGTTAGGTTATTTGGACTCAGAAATGAAGACCATTTCATTTTGTTTCCCTGCGCAAACCCCAGCACAATGGGGTTTTGAAGCGCTACCGCCACTCAGTACTAATAATCAAATAATAAAAGCCAAAGGTAGCGGAAATGATTAGGTATCCATTGTTCCAGTGCCAAATTTTGCCCTTGGTTGCAGGAGTATCTTGTCCAAATCAATGGGAACTTTGTATCCCACATTCAAGGGCAAAAAGTGGCCTCTTGCCAATGCTTTGAAATAGTGGCTATTTCTTTTTTTCCTTGGATCTCCCTGTACTTCAGCACCTGTAACCCATCCAGGAGGACAACAGTATATTTCACAATGATGTCAGGTGTCCTGCTGCCAACCAAAAATTCAGGTCCAGATTCTTCTGTTTGTGTCCGTATCAGATAGTATCTTATTCCCCGATACTGAAATTAGTAGAACTGCTTTGTAGAATAAAATCATAAAATAAAAATCTGTGGCTCTTCAACACCACTAAAAGCAGGTGTCCTTGGGAAAACAAGCTATAAATGCTCACCGAGAAAACATTCAGTATTTCAGCACGGGTTTTAAAAATACTGTACTGCTAGATAATGGGGAGAGTTTGTTTTCAAAATAAGAGAAAGAAACTAAGCATTAAATTAGTAGGCTGCCAGCCTTTCACAGAATGAATCAATCGGTCACAACTTGGTGTATGCATAGTGAAACATCAACTAAGATGAGTAAGTGGCACAAGCGCTCATTAACATTAAATAAAATGTCTCTATTTCTCATTAAGTCTCCATATTAGAGTGAGTAGGAGAGGATTTCAGACTCAGGAGCAGCTAATGAAAGAATTTCTATAACACCTTATGAAGAAAGACCATAAGGGCACAAACAAAGGCAGTCACTGAGATGTACCAGGACTTGAGCAATACGCTCAAGCTAAGAAATAAAAATACACCTCATCAGCATGAGAATAAAAACGAAGGCTGCCAATGCTCAAAGGTCATCACCACCAGATCTCTGGCTTTTTTTGTCAGTAAGAAAAAAAAAAAAAATCCGTTCCATACAATCAGACTGGGGAAGGCATAAATATTAATGGATGAGAGCAGCTTCCAAGTGGACATGGTGGCAGGTGACAGGAGTCTGGACAGCTTGTGACTTTTATGCAGGATGCCCACCCCCGATTTTATGGATACAGACATCAAGGCTTGGCAATGTGACATTCAGACAATTGTCTGCACCTAAAAATATGTGGACAGAAGTTCTGACTAACAGCAATAATTTATGGCTGATGGCTTGACAGTGTTTAGGACCTCAATAGGAGCCGTGAATAATCCCGATGCTTCTTCTTCATTAATTACCTATAAATTTAATTTCTAAACTCTCACTTGGCTATCACTGCATTTGCTCTACTGCTCTCTATTAGTCTTTGCAGAGTGTTTCAGCTTGCTGCATTTAGTTTTGTTTTTCAGTGAGGTGTATGCAAAAAAAAGAAAAAAAAGTCCGTATTTACAAATTTATGTGTAATTCTCTTGGGTTTTCTTCTTTATTTGACTTGGGTTTAATCTCTTCTGGCTATTTTATCTCTTGGACCAATCTATAACATGATAATGGCCAGCTGCAGGTTTTAGTACCATGTGTCCTTACTGGTTAAGGCTGGAAGAGGCTGCTAAAATGTCTATCCTAATACCATATTTAGTACAGGCTATTAGACTAGAGCCCTGGTGTTGGGTCCTATAACATGCAGGTGTGTGAAATGCATATTTAATATACATGAAAGCTGTATGCGTAAGCAACGATAACAGAAGAATTAGGATGCCTTTCTTTCATTTTGTTTAAACTCAGGACAACTGAAAATGACCACGATTTAAACGACAGAAAGAAGATGTTTCACTAGTAGATATTTTCCAACAATTATTCAATTTTCCTAAATGTGTAATTCTGGAATTTATCATAAACTAAGACAAAATGTGCAGAAAAATTGTGCCAATGCAGCTCCTGAAGTAAAACAAAAAAACTCTGGTAGCCTGTGTGATGACAGACAGGATTTCTATGAAAATTCAGTGAAGACTGAGAAATACCCTTGGGAAGCATGAGAGCACCAAACCTGCCTAGTAAAAATCCTTCCTCTTATAAACTAACGTGCTTGCATTTTTGGTGCAAAGGAAGTGATGCCACTAACTGACAGGCAGTTACCAGTGCTGAAAACACAGGCAGAGGGCCAAATAAAAAACACATTTCAGCCTTTTCATGCAAGGGACATTGCCACGTTGACAGATACGCTCTAGCATGCAGCAACATCAGTCCAAAACGAGAGACTCTAGAATTTTTGAGTGACTTCTGGCTCTGTGCAGTAGCACTTACTGTTAAATAGCATCGGTAGCAGCACTTCTTCACTTAACAAATGCAAAGATTTACAAGCTGCTTTTGTCATTTATTGTCACAGCCCCATTAAGCGCAGCCAAGGAAAAAGTGTTTAAGTAGGCTTGAATTTGCACAGGGTGGAGAAATAAAAAAAGAAAAAGGCTATTTTGTCCAGTATTCTGGCTATAAATGGGAGGAAAGAATGCAGCCAGCCTAAAGTAAGCTGGGTAATATATTATCCTCCTGCAATATAGGGAGGGAGAAATTCTAGCAGCAGTATTTCCTTTTACGTCCCCAACTTGAGATCCTGGGGACCTTGAGGGAAGATGTTTTAGAGAGCCTTTTCCAAGAGCAATAAGATATATATGTGTATATATACACACTAAAAAAGTTACTGTGTTTAATTTCTTGGAAACTATTCAGTCCAGGTTTTCTTCCGACCCAGAACTCATTTTCAATTTACCTTGGAGGGTTTTTTCCCCACAGAAAAAAAGTATTACACAAAATCTTCCTTTGGGATAAACAATGCCACATTTGAAATCGTTACTTGTCTTGAAATTTTCTTCTACGCAAGATGCTATTTTTTTATTCTGCTTCATGACAGGTAAATAATATTACTGTAGGATATGATGTCATATTCCAGCTAATCATGTTATGATATGAAATGCCATCTTTAAGTCTAGTACAAACTTGCAAAAAATAATATTGCATCTCATCTGGACTCAATAGCTACAGAGAATTAACAGGCTATTTTAAAATTATGAGTAAGGAAAATTTCTTGGAATGACATAATGGCTTATGTAATGTCCTGAATCAAAGTACTTCCTGCTTCTATTTTTTATGATCAGTTGACACCTTGAATGCAAAGGTTGATACTTTACAGATTAGAGAAGCTTTTCAGTAATCATGTATTCATACGGATTCATTTCTCAAAGACCTATTTTTATGAAAGATTTAGGTTATAATCAAATAGAAAATCTCTTAATGAAGACATTTGGATCCATGACAACTCATTACAGTTTCCAGAAATTATCTCTGGCCTTCTTCGCGTACTTCTCTGCCTGCAGAACTTTGACCACAAGCCATTCATATCACTCTGAAAGTCACCATTTCCAGACCATCAAACAATAGCCTCTTATCATAAATCAAAATGAAAGAAATATAAAAAACTACAAAATACAAATCTAGAAATGAATGTGGTAAGTCAAACTAAATACATACCTTCAGCAAGTGAGTTATTCTGAAGTTTCCTAACTCCTTTTCAGGGTTTCAAATATATAAGTGTTGGCCTAATTTTTGCATATATCAATAACACATAACTGATTTTAAGAGTTCCAGAACTGAGTTCAAGCCCATTTCTACGACTAGTATTGAGGTTAAACATTCTCCTATCTCTTCTTCTGACCATTAAAAAGAAAGGCCAGGAGCCAGAATCTATAGACAGACTCTCGAATTCAAAATTGGTTTCACATTTGAATTTTGCATGATAGGTAGCTGAGGGTTGGATAAAGCTTTCTGGTCAATACAGAAAAAAGCAAAACATTCAGTATTGCATCAGCGGAGCACAAAGAATACGTAACAATGCAAAACATGACTTTGCCTGCTTTGAGGAACAAACAATATCCAGCCCTGTTTGGCTTTTCATAATTATTAAGATTTATGTCTAGAACCAGTAGAATTTATCACAGCCATTGAGCCTTTGATGGACCTTAAGAAGCAGAAAACATACTGAGAACATGCCATGTTTATAATTCTTCTATGCATCTTGTGATTCAATTTTACCAAACTGACCCTAAGAATAGGTGGTTCCTTTTAGTCATCTCCAGTAACACCTTAAAACCTTTTTTTCTTTCCGTCTTACAATGGTTGCCTTTGAAAGCATAAATATTGATATTTTATGTGAACAATTTGAAATGGTGGTATTTTTTCTTCATCGTTCTTTCATGCTTATCATTGGAGACTTGCACTGGGTTTATCTGATGTGGCGTTATTCATAATACTTGCAACGTATTTATAAATAAACCTTTACCTTATGACCTTTCAACTCAAGGCTGAGTTAGAGTTGTTCTGGTTAATATAAAGAACAACATACAGATAAACCTGTTTCAGTGCTAATAAACAATTTTACCAGCTTTCCAAGGGCAAAACACTGACACAGAAGTGGTGTTTGTTTTTCCCTTGTTAAACAAGATACTTACCACTATTGCGAATTCTTTCTTCTAAAAGGACGGTATGTCCTGTAGGAAGTTTCCTACTGAAGATCTCAGCTGAACGCAGGAACATGGCTTCTACTGCTGAGCCCTTCAGCAAAGCAATCTGATCTTCATGATCAAGGGTTTGGAAGCCTGGGGAGATGTTAGAGATAAGTAAGACAGCAACAGAAAAGTCCCCGCTGCTTCCTGTCCTGAAGTTCTTGCGCGTGAGGTGCTACACATCTGCATAACCTTGATGTTGATGTCAGTAGGGTTGCCAAGCGCTGCGGAAATTGAAACGCAGATTCCAGAAAATGACACAGATTTGGACCTCACCGACGTTTATGAGAATTAGATCTGTGTTTCATTGTTCATGGTACTTTAAGAGGAACATGATAAGCAAAATCATAATGCTAGTGGTGTAGTATTACCAATAGTGGGGATTTTGTCTAGCCTGGTGCTGCTCCCTAACATCTTCTGCCATGTTTCCATCAGAAGTCTCTATATGATTCTCCCACGGCCATGCTTCTTTCAGCTCTTTCCATGCTCTGATGGCAAAATCAACATTTGAAGCATTTAATTTTAAACATTTCATCTTGCCTTTGGACTAATACACTATTTTACATAGAAGCTTCCTGCTGTGCTTTAAATATGCATTTCTCTTTTTGGAGGGGAAAGACTCTAAAATCCACTGAAGAAATCAGAAGAAATTTGGTAACTTGTGTGAACACACAGCTGCTCCTCCAAAGAGGAATGGGGAGCTGAAGATCATGGGAGACTCTCCTCATACATGCCATTCCAGGTACCCACCTTATACCCACCCCCTGGTTCTGTGAGGAAGCACAGAAAAAGATAAAGTAGTGAATTAAACAAAAAGGTGATAAATCCTGCCAGATGTACTCTAAGTCAACACTGAAAATTGTAGATTATTCAATTACAAAGCTCTTCCCTTCTTCATTTGCTGCAAGCCAGTATCCTGGTTAGCATAAAAAAATATAGTTACGACTGCAGTGCTAGGCTTTGAAGCAAGCCCGTAACACACAGAGGAAGGGTCAATATGATGGGAGTGCCAGGAAAATAATGTTTTCATGCAGCTAAACCTTACAGCACACCTTCCTTAATCACAAGGAATCTGTACCATGCCCAGTGTTCACTCTTGAGGTAACATCAACTTGGGAGTTAAAAAAATACTAATGATTGATAAACTCAGCTTTTCAGTGGCTGTCCATAACACACCAGGCAACAACTGTAAATATTGGCGGCACCAACTAGGGGAAGTTCTTGTTTAGGACTCACAATTCAGTGGATTTCATGACTTAGAGGCTGCAAAGCGAGCGAAGCAGAGTCTGGCAAGCGTTAGTGGTAATTTAGAGGCAGACTATTTGGCATTGCAGTGATATATGAAAATAAAATATCTCTGGAGATATGACCCCTTCTGTAAGCATTTTGTTTTTCAGTAGGTAAAGAGTGCCACATCTCAGAGTGGCAGAGCTTGAATTATTCAACATATTATTCCTCTGAGCACAAAACTCCTTTTCTTAGGCAGTGCGTGAAGAATGCGTATGTGTCAGAGGAGGAGGCATTTTTATATAGTCTTCAAAATACACACAACAATCACCAAAGGGCAACTGAAAGGCAGGTAAACTTTGCAATAACAAAATTTGTCCCCACACACTGGATATACCTGGTAGTTTTTTTGTGAATTCCACAAGAACCTGCACATGACTGGTAGCCATTTCTGTTAAAATCAGAAAATTTCCTTCAGCACTGAATTCCTCGTGTAACTGTTGAAAATCAAACCAAACAAAATCTGTTAATATTCATTGTCTCTGCACATTTAAGAATGTAAAATACGAGAATTATTAGACTGGATCAGGCAAGAGGTCCATCTAATACTGCAGTTTGTCTCCAATGGTTGCCAAAAACAGGTATTTTGGAAGGCAACATAAGAAGAAAAAGAAGTAGGCAGTGTCCTTTCCTCTGGAATACCTGTTTCACTTCCAGTGTCACGTCTAGCAATCAATAGTTCTATGTGTACCATAATATTTAACCAAAAGCCTTGTTAGCCATGAATTTGTCTATTTATTTTTTTTAATATATTTTGGTTTTCACCTCCTCAACCTCCCATGGAAATAAGTTACACAAGTTAGTTATGGATTATTCAACTCTCCCCCTGTAAGTGTCTTCCCTTTAGTTTTCGAAGTTGATGACTTAGGAAATAATTTTCTACAGTCATTTTGGTTTTGTTTGGGTTTTTTTTAAGTTTGAACATGACAATTTCGTAAAAAAAACGTATCTCTTTTAAAGCCTTTTTTTCCCCTTCTCCCTGTTTCCCAACCTTTTCCCATCCTACCATGGAAACTGTGATTTCTTAAAGGGAAAATGAAATTTCTAGAAGGTAGAGAGGGAAAGGAAAGAAGAGGGGATTAAACAAAAATCCAAACCTGGAAAATGTTGGGAATTTGGGTTCAAAAAAATGAACTATTTTCAAGCTTCCAGGCTGGTGTCTTTATAGAAAGGAAGCTTGGCTGCAAGTCAAACTCAAATCACTGCCTATACTGACAATGCAAAAAACCAAAGCTCCAATCAGCAAGTGTTAGATTTGAGCATAAAAGTGTATTCCGAGAGTTGAAAGATTTTTCTTAGCATTTGAGCTTGCTTTGAGCTGTTGACTGAATGGGAGAGATCCTGCCCCCCTTGCAGCATGTTTTAACTGTAAGCTTTTATCCATAGTTAATCCATTTTATCCATAGCTCTGCTACTTACAACGCCTACTTATACTGAGCACAAATATTTTCTGCTTGTAATCCTCATCTTCATTATCTGCATCTCAAAAATTAGTTCTTCAACATACTTACTAGTTTTTTTGACACCTCCTGTGGTATTTGTTGTTTACTGTATGAATCCATGATGTAGTCAAGAAGGTTCTGCTGTTCTGGGGTAAATTCTACTTTCTCCTATACTGGCAAAAAAAAAGCCCGTCATGAAATGCAGTCATAGAAATGATCTAGCATCTCTTGCTTTAGGCAAAAGCCATACATCTATTTCTCACGCTTGGAGACAAGAGGTTTGCTTGTCACTAAGATTTCTGTAGAAATGTACAGAAGAGAGGTGTATAATGCTTCCAAACTGCATGAGTTTGTGTGATTTATTATTAGAAATAAGGAAATGGTTAGCAAATAACTAGGTATGCTCACACTTTAATATCACACCTCACCATATGTGATACATACCTGACGTGTATCACAGAAAAAATACTTTATGTATTTCATAAATGCTTTACTGAGTTTTGAGTAAAATTATCAGAACTACTTCTATACATGAGGTATTTCCTTGACTTGGTGGGAGATGGAGTTCTAATTCATACAGACAGCTCCAGAGAGTTTGCAAGTACTCTATATTCACTGTACTAGCTGCATTTACCTCAAACATCGCCACTAATGTACGAACTGTTACAAGAATTTTCTTACCCTATATATTTTAGTTGTAGATGTCACTTGTTTCATGTCATGGCCTTCGTTATCTTCATTGACTGTCTGATCTGGGGGCTGTTTCACATTTTTGCGTAGCCTTTTTGACTTGCATTGTATTTCTGTTAACAGACCTTGAACACATAATACAACAGATAGCAGTTGGATTTATATATGCGTCAGGCACTGAACAGGTACATAAACATGCCCATTAATGCCCTTCACACTAACAAACCCCTTTACCTATGCAGATTATTTCCTCAATGTGTCATTATCTTTGGGTATGAGTCTAATGAGAGATACTAAGCACACAATAATGAGTAGTCTAGCTCAGCAGGAGCCTGTCCCCAGAGCAAAACAGTTGGTTCTGGTGACCCAGCATCCACACATGTCAGGGATCTTGCTTTGAACCAGCTCTAATCTGGTTTTACAGACAAAAAAACCCATTAGCGATGGGAGTGTGCTGGAGTGTGCCTTTGGTTTAGTTTCATCCAAAAGAAAAGCCTTTCATATGCTCCAACACCTGAACCATGGCACAGTAAAGGGGAACAACTGGAAGACTTCATCAAAAGTGTGCTCCTCATACAATCCAAAAACAGTAATTGAGGTGCAGCTGTTTTTACACAAAGGGCATTGGATGTTTTCCGTAATCTTTAAGCGATATAATGGCTGCAGCGCAGAATCTTCACACAGAAAGCCCACTCAGAAGAGACGATTCCAGAGCTTTATCCATCACAGCATCACTATACAGATAGACCAACAGCTGAAAGTGTAGGCTCAGAAGTAACTCAGGCTGGCAAATGTACCTTTAAAATGTATTTATTTAAAATGTTATCCAGTTGGTCTTGCTATTTTGAATTTCATTGTATTAGAGGACTGAATAAGGCCCTGGTTTTACTATACAATGTCACTCGCCCGAATAAAAGGATTTTTGCATTTGTGGATCTTTTTTGGTCTCAACTAGATTTCAGTACTTTAGACCAGGGAGCATCCTTGTGTGGATGTCATAAAAACTAGCAATTTGCTTGTGCTAACAAAAGAAAGGGACAATAGATACCCTACACAACCTGTGGAAGACAGCCAGAAAGCACAAATGAAAAAGTAAACAGCTAAGTATTCGTCTAAAAATAAACCTATCAGCACAGGACTTTCTTTCTTTCTTTCTTTTTTTTTTTTTTTTTGAGCTCCTTTCAAGTATCCTTCCCATTCTTCACCTCTGAAAATGCAGAGCTGGAAAAGAGGCTGATTCAGTGAGTATATGATGGTGGAGGAAGATACCATGAAACCAGTGAATTTCGTTGTGAATGTTTTTAATTTCCTGTTTAAGCACTATATAAAATAACCTACCTGAACCGCTGAGAGAAGAGGAAATTTACATGATTAAAATAAGACCTGCAAATAATACCTTGAAAGGAGGGGAATAGGAATGGTGGAGATAATAATTGGTATCGAGCCATGTAATTTGTGCTGCCGCACAGCATCATAGATTTCTTTTTCTGAATTATTCAGTGCATCCTTTAGTGGTGTTAATGGGCTTGTGCTGTTTTCTACCAGCTTAGGATCTGGTCTACTACCTTCCAAGGGAAAATTTGGTTTACGTTTGCCTTAAGCAATAAGACAGATTTTTCTCATGCTCCCTGCTATTGAGTAGTACCTTGACATCTTATTCTGGCTCCATTTAAGTTATCTGGGAAACTATGTAAGAGACAGGACTTTACTTTTTCCCTCAGAAATAGCAAGGTTTCAATGGGTATTAAATGGGTATTACCTTCCAGCAAGGGTGGCAGAACCTGGGTCTTCCCTAGGCAGACATTTCACCCAAGAAACTTGCAGTTTATATCAAAATGACAGCAAGTGACTAAAATTGATGGTTAGTAATTTTGATCTGTCTGTAGTTTGTGTATAAAGGGCAGGAGTAGGATTGTTGAGTAGCCGTGCCATAAATATTTATAAGAATTTACCTCCTTGTTCAGAGGGAAAAAAGAATCCACAGAGCTTGCAATTACAATCCTACAGAATGAGTAACTGAAACAAAGTTCAAGGTAACCTTTTATTTCCTAGTCTTTTTTTTTTTTTTCCAAATAAATGCTCTATACTACTAGAAGCTTTGTGTTTTACTGTCCTGGATTGCCTTGAAGTAAAAGCAATTATATAGCACACTCCTACTTAAAAGCCATTAAATACTAGCTTGCCAAACATCCTCATTGCAGTGCATCAGAGCATGCTTATGGTTAAGTCATGAGCAACACAAGATACCCAGTGTTTCCATTGCAGAGAGAGAGTCGGATGGCAGCGGCACTCGCTGGCTTTTATTTCACATATGCCAGCTTGTGAAAATGATAGGCCAGTTTAAAAATTTCATGTGGGCCCAGTCAGTATTACTTACGCTGACCTATTCTTTTTTCAGTGATGGGTTGGGTTTTTTGTTGTACTGAAACACTTAGGCTATTTTGAACCTTCAAAATTTTGGAACAATGGGTCTAGGATCAGCACCACAGGGGAGTCATTTTCCTCTGACTCTTAGGGACACATTGAGCGCTGTCATCGCCGTGGTGGTGTCTGCTCATATGTTTACGTATTGCAGTAGAATATGTCATATCTCAGGATCTTTGTAGCCTGTTCAATTTGCAGAATGAAAGATTAATTACATTATGCTGGCAATGCATTCCAAATATTGATGGAGCTTATTGTTTCTCACAAAACCAACAGTTAATATAGCATCTTCTGATCAGATTGAGGGACAGAAGTATATTAAAAATTCCAAGTAGATTAATTTCCTGTATGAACCTAAATTGGTTTCACACATACGTGTATGCTAAAATGATTGGAGCCATCAAGAAAAATAAATTGTAGCCCTGTTCATGGAAGAGCAGATGTTTACGGATTGTTTTCAGGAACAAGCTTGCAAAAATAATGGATTGGCCAACATTTTACTCAAAATGGAGTTTTAAAGGTGTTTAAAGTTGTGCTCCGGTATCCCTGTTGTTCTAAGTTACCCAATGTGAAGCTCAATTAAGTTTATAAGCTGTCAGTCTGAATAGAATATTCACTTGAATATGAAACATTTTTAGAGTCTGTCAGCTTCATTTCTGGTGACGGTTCTACCTACGTGCCTATATGCAAGGCAGGAAAATCTATAGTACCATGTGAAGAGCTAACCAGACTATAAAAAAGGGCTAGCCCTTAGCAGGCTTTGCCTGATTGCTGGGTGAGGTCTGGGAACATACACTTGGCAAGTCCATAGAAACTTCCTGCTAGCACCAGTCTTCTGCTTTTCTTGAGCATGGCACTGTTTGAAAGCTAAAACTTGGACTTAGCAAACAAGAACTTGACAGGGAGAGCCCCAGAAAGAGTAGCAAAGGGAAGCGCCAGGACTTTCCTGCTTTGGCTTCCACAACATTGCAAACTTCTTGCTCCTGGGGAGTCTCGTGTAGACTCCCTTCCCCTGATGGCTTTTCCTTCCCGCTCAGGCAGAATAATGGCTGTCATCTAGTGCAGGACAGCCCTTCCTTCACCGTTTGCTCAGCTCTTACACCCTTGTGTCCCTGACCACAAACTAAATCCCATTGCTTATAGGTGCATTTGTCTTTTTCAACAGGATTTGATGCACAGGCACAGCATGATCTCTAGTGAGCCTTCCACCTGCCAGATGACACCTTTATAGCTTCATTATTAAAACCAAGATAATTAAACAAATACAGTATTTGATGCGCACTCTGACTATATGATGCAAATACCTGTATACATACATTCAGCCAACATGCCCATTTGCTTGCATTTCCTTAGACGGCACTCCTGGCATTTTCTCCTCATGTACATGTCCATCTCGCAGTTGCCTCCATTTTTACACTTGTATACTGCGTTTTTTGTGATGCTTCTTCTGAAGAACCCTGCACAACACAGCAGTGACACAGGTAAAAGAAAACACTCAAAGAAGCAAAGTAATCAAGTTGAAGAGCACTTCCATCTCCATTGGGTTTTCTGAATGACACATGTTCTTCTGTACCATGAGTTTCTTTTAGTGCCTAGATGACTATATTCTTGATATTTGTACTGACAACAGCGTCAAAGTCATATAATTTAATAAATCAACATGATAAAATGTAGACCTAGACATTAGACATTAGCCCAAAGTGAGGTCCTGGAACTGTGAACTTTGGGAAAATCCAGACCCAAATCTGAAACCTGCCAGGAGCAGGCTGAGCACCAGCACTAGAGTTGTAGATTGATACCATACAAATAGCCAGTGAAAAAAAAATATGAGTCTGTTAAGTCTTTTGAGGTACAAGATGCGCAGAAAGAGAGTTCAGTTAGCTCATCAGCATTCCCTCAGCTCCTGGGATCTGGGATCTCAGGACCTAAGAAGCTCCACATACTGGTCTGCTTGCCCACCCCCAAGTTTAATAAAGAAGCGACATTGCCTGTTCTACATGAGGCCCCCTCCCCTGTTTAAAAGATACTCCAGCCTCATCCACTAAATATTGTCCACCTGATGAGTTGCGCAGTCACCGAATATCACCTGCGCAGGCAGTTCCCCTGCCCCTGGTATTGTCACTGGATTCACTCCAAAATTGCACAGTGGTAACTGCAAACAGCAACTGATCGAAGAAATTGAGAGGACCTTTCTTCAGCCTGTCCAAATCTCCTATTTGGCTGCTGCCTAGCTCACACCTCCAAGAGCAGCACTGTAGGCAAAATGTGGAGTGCTCAAGATATTAAAGGTAATTGAATAAAAGAGTTGTTACAAAATAACGGAGTCTTTGCTGCCAATGACGACTTGAACATTTCCTGAATTTTTAGTGCAACTCAGTGTGCCAACACAAACGTTTTACATTGCCCTTCGTATGGCAGAAACTACTTAGGATCAACTACAGAGGAAATCAATTCTTCTCATCTGAGGGCAGGTTTCTGAAATAGGCTCCTGGGAATTTCTGCTGGCACATCAGTGATTTACAGTGCACTTCAAACTAGAGCTCTGTGTAAATTTGCATTAACCTAAGCTATTAACAAAGCTTTTGCTTCTGTATCACCAGTGGCTGGCACAATAAAACCACCATCATTTTCCAACCTGGCACTTTGATGCACTAAGACAGGCACCAGGTAAGAACCTGTCTCCCATACTCAAATCACAGGGCAAATTCCGATGTGGATCTGAATTTTTGTCCATTGCAGAATTTGACTGTGTGTTTTCAGAGTGCGTTCAGCTAAGATACTCTGCCGCTGAATCTAGGCAAGATAACAGATGACGTCATGATTTTGCCATTGTCAGATGACAATTTCCCAACTTTGGCCCATGTTTTTATAGTTGCATCATCTCTTCCAAGCACCAACGTGTAGCTACCAGTAAAAAAATTCCAATATCTGGTCACAAAAAATCTGGCATTTCTCTGAATCTTCTCTAATTCCTGCTTGAAATCTCCTCCATGCTGTCTGTTTTGTTGGCTGCTTTTCAGATAAATACAGTTGACTGGCATCAGTCGCTTTTGAAATGCAGATTGCCTGGAACCTCCAGCAGCCCCAGGCATTATTTTTATTCATCATTCACATGGTGTTTAATACATTACCATTTGCTGGTCGGGGAAGGGAGAAAAAGAGCTGGATTTAAGGTGTAAGTTCTTAGTGTCAGTTAAAGGCAACTGCATCTGCTTTACATCATTTATGAATTTTATTTGTTAAATTTAAATCCTGTAACTTACAACACATATTAATTAGTAGTAAATGTTGAAAAGCTCTGCACAAATATTTATGACATTCCAAGTCCGATTGATGACTGTATCACTCACCCTACCCACAAGGTGTGCGTTTGGAGGAGCAAAGAAAAAGAGCTTTAGTAAATGAATATTTTTAAGTAGGTAAGAATGTGAAAGAAAAATGCAAAAATATGCATGTAAAAGCTAGGAACCAAAAAGATTCAAGCAGTCAAATATTTTCTCTTGAAAACAAAGTTTTTGGAAAACTGAAATGATGTGAAATGAAAAGTGAAATAATTTATTTGGCAAAAAAGTAGTTTTAAACCTACTCTACTCTTGCTTCAGTTTTATCATGAAGTGACTCTTGAATCATTGTCTTCTTGAACAGACTTCTTCATAATTAATTTTGAAATTAACTTTTCAGTATGAATGGAATTTCTATATATATTATTCACTAATAATTCAAAATGAACTTAAACTGCCTGAAATACTCTGTGTGTGAACTTCTATACCAGGAAGAGTTTTACAAAAATTCAGAGGTAAAACAGAAATGACATCTGTTAAATTAATGAAGGGGTAACCCCAAAAGCTGAAGGTTTTTCTGGCAGTCTAACTGTTATCTGATCTTTCCAAATTACAAAAAGCTTATGTTGCCTGGAAATGTTGAATTTGCTTTGTTCTCTTAGCTAGTCATGAATACGATTAATTATGGCTAGAGCTGCTCCAATGTTACTCGTGCTGATTTTTCTTATGGAAATTATGAAAGTTGATGGCGGGCAGCTGTTAAAAGTGTAGATAAAAGCTTTGTAAATATCTCCGTTTGCCATCCTGATGGTCAGCCGCTTTAGCTTTTTTAATTTAAAAGTTTTTGAAGTTCACAATTGCTAACAGAGCACCTGCTCCACTCTGTCAGGCTATAAGACGTGCTACAGCTTTCCCTCCCACCATGCCCACGTGGCGGGTGTTAGTGCGAGGAGAAGATGAAAGCAGGACCCTTCTTTGCAAGAAGTATTCACAGTCTGGCACGAGAGACATCAAACATTATCAGGAGTGGTTTGAAGATTGCAAAAACTCATGCCGCCAGCCTGTGCAGAGGGAATTCACAACTAGCTTTTCCCTCAGCAGAACTTATTCTGTGGCTTTATTGAACAAGCATGATACTGTGTCACACTTGTTCTGTAACATCTGAAAATCATAGAATCGTAGAATAGTTTGGATTAGAAGGGATCTTTAAAGATACCTAGTCCAACCCCCCTGCCAGGGCCAGGGACACCTTCCACTAGGTCAGGTTGCTCAGAGCCCCATCCAACCTGACCCTGAGTATCTCATCTACCACCTCTCTGGGCAATCTGCTCCAGTGTTTCGCCATCCTTATTGTAAAAAATTTCATCCTTATATTTAGTCTAAATCTACCTTCTTTCAGTTTAAAAACATCAGCCCTTGTCCTGTCGCAACAGGTCCTGCTAAAACGTTTGTTGCCATCTTTACAGTAGGCCCCCTTCAGGTACTGGAAGGCTGCTATAAGGTCTCTCTGGAGCCTTCTCTTCTCCAGGCTGAACAACCCCAACTCTCTCAGACTGTCCTCACAGGAGAGGTGCTCCAGCCCTCGGGTCATTCTTGGCCCTTAAAACCCAATATCACCATACAGGCCGAGGATATACCAAAAAGTCTTTGATTTCTGTCTGCAAAGGTTGTCTCAGAAATGCCCTCTATGCAGCAGGCTTTAAAGCACAGTATATTGCTCCCTATATTGTAACAATGCCTGAACCGCCTCATTTTTTATGAACCACAACTGTGATGCTATTATTGTTAGTCAAGGCAGCATTTTCTAAACTGATATATTAGAGGTGAGAGAAACCTCAAGGAAGCCTTTTTTTTTTTTTTTTATAGTACCACAGGCAAACATTGTATGAGAGCAAATGTTCTGTTTAGTCTGCTTTTGCATAATATGTAAAATATTAAGGAAATAATTTGTTAATGGATGGTAGTGTATTAAAAAAATATATAGAAGTATATATCCTGCCCATATCTTTAGATTAATATTCTCACGAGGGATGATAATTAAGATCTTACTATTGTTCCTTCTTCCCAAGAAAAACAAAAAGAATGGAGGGTGTTGCTGAACGCATTACCCAAGAAAGAATTTTTTAAAAAATTAACATATTTATCAGAGGATTGAATCCCATAAAAATAGGTGCAAAGTCTCCCCTTTTAAATAAGAATATCCACGGCATCAATGGAGCAGGGGTGCTGCAAGGTGCACACTAGTCCTGAAGAAAGAGATCTGCATATTATTTTGGAGACCCGTTTAGCATGAATTAGCAGTCTTGTTGCCAAAAACAGCACTAATCTCATACTTGGATGTGAGACATGTGAGGTAGTTCACCTACTGCGCTGATAAGAGCACAACTGAAGTACTGAGCCCAGTTTTGGTAACCGTGCCTTGAGGGTAACGTATACCCATGTGAAAAATTCCACAGACACACAGGAATGATCAGAGGTCTAGAAAACACGGTATCCCCTTCACGTCGTCAAACAGAATTACTATCCTCAGCACATCTTTTTACTGAATCAGCTGGTACTTTAATCACCTCTAAAGTTTATTGTAGAAACAGAATGTAATTATCTTTAAATAATTCAACTTTTACTATGTTTGATCAAGGACACTACGCTTGGTAATTGATGTTGCAGTCATGAAACGGAGCAAAAACATAAAACAAATTATCCCAATAAAGCAGTAAAATTATGGTTACATAGAGTGATTCAAACTGAATCAGTAGAGAGACGAATGCATATTTCCTTTCACCATGGGTTTTAGTCTGAGTATTTACCTGGTGTTTTAACCTCTCTCATAGAAACATTCTTTACAAATTCCATAGTTTGTAATTGTAAGTCTTTGAAAAATTGCTAAGACATTTAATAATGAAATTAGTAAACAGAATAGCTTACTAACAGATTAAATGTAATATTACTTGGAATCTTCACATTAAAACTGAGTTTAACCTGGTTTATGATGACAGCATTCATATGAGTTAATTCATATTTTTTGACTTCGAGACTATTCACGTGGACAGCAGAAAGAAATTAATCTTTTATTTATTGGAATTATTGAGATAAACTATATGACCCTTGACTATTCACGTTTAGAGTGGTTGACCAGTGTGGTCTGTTGTGCCCTCAGAAATGAATTTGTAATAGACAAAGCAAGACCTCAAAATTAGTTCAAAGTCCACTCTCAGTGACAGTGAGATCCACATTAAGATAATTTAATGCTTGAGTAATGTCCATGCTTTAGCCTTTATCCATAGAACAGAAATTATAATGAAATATTTATTCTCAAAGTAGATGAAAAACTGGGGCATTATTTTTCATTCTGTGATGTACCTCAGCCCTGTCACAGAATAACTGTCTTTAGGTGTAATAGTTATTCCATCAGCATTACTTTTTGTCCCTGTCTGCTAAAATATGTGGCAATCATGTTTCCAATAATGGCAATGATTTTCTATAACCCCTTTATCCTGACTCCAACTTGTGAATACTGTTCTCCTAAGAAGCAAGGTGTTCATCCTACAGATATCATCCGTTTCCTGAAGAAGCTCCTTCCCTAGGGATTGGGGATATCCTTAGAAGAAAGTCTAGAATTAGAAACCCTTTCATTTCCCAAACCTGAGGACACCCACCATGTCCTTTGTGAGCTGGGGGAAAGAGATTTTCTGGGAACAATCTGCAGGTGGGCACAGCTTTTGCTTCCTTTTAATGCACACCACAGGATGCATTTAGGCTGGGTTTGCACCTGATTTCTAGGGCAGCCTTGCACGGGCCTCCATGGGTTTGGTTCCTTCCACAGGCAGAGATCAGGATGAACAGCCTCCAAGACAGCAGAGCCAGGCTGCCAGGCCCCCACATGGAAGCTGTTCTTCAGTTTATCAAGAGCTAATGAAGGCTCACGAGCTGTAGGTTGGCCAACTGTGCTCTGTAAACACAGGGCAATGGTGGAAGACGCTGCCAATCTGTCTTGGGGAAAATACAGAATAGCGTACGCCAGATGCAAACGTAAATCTCCAAAATGCTTAATGAGTCAGATAAAGTTAACAAGAAAGAAAAAAAATATTCAGAAACTGCTATGCTTTTTAGCTCAATTGTATTCTGTAATTGATTTCATCTTACCTTTGCATCCTTCACAAGTAAGAGCATTGTAGTGGTACCCAGAGGCTTTGTCACCGCAGACCACACAGAGCTCTTCTCCTTTCACTCTTCCCGTGGAGTGACCCAGTCTAGGCTTTTTGGCTGCAGGGATATCCATCATCTCTGTCTCCCTTGTGAAAAAGGTCTCTGAGGGCATTCTCCTGAGCTCGTACATCCCGGGGGAATACCATTCCTCATGCTGTGGAGGGTAGAAGCCTAGGTTGGAGTAATAAGACGGCGATGAAATCTGGGGCTGTACTTGGGGAAATGGCACGCTGTTGTACTGTGTGTAAGGTGACACATCTGCCTCTTGCACTGGAGAACTCATTGGCTCTGAAAGGACACCTGAAAAATAACATTGCAAAAACAATTTCAATTACTACAATGAAACTGCAGTTATCAGAGAAGTTTCCACTTCCAGACATCCATCTCAAAAACAAGGCATAATCATAAAGATTGCATTATCTGAGCTCAGATTTGCTGTGGTCCTGGTCCCATGCAAATACATTGTGAGATATTTTAAAAGTAACTTAGCCATTCTCAGCCACTCCTTTATCATTGGTGGAAATGTCTGGCGCTGGCACTTACATAAAAAAGTCTTGAAAGATACCGTGCAGCTAATTGTATAAATGTTCAGTTTACAAGAAAGAGCAATCCACACCACAGAGAAGCTAGCAATGCAAATTAGGTCTCGCAGCAGAATAAAGGAAAGCCAAAAATCCTGTGGTGTTGGTGAAAGTTAGATCAAGACTCAAACATCACGTTCATTTCTATTTAATTCTGAATGAATACACCATGACAGGGAAAACCTGCACTGGGGAAAGGTGACAAGAGAGAGGCTTAATTAGAAGACTAAGAACACGAAATAAACCTTCAAGAAGAGCCTGAAAAGGGAAAGGGAGGCTACCATGAAGGAACAGGGAAGATATTCCTAATACAAGTGGTGAGGTGTGACCTTCTCGCCACCCAGCCTCCAGTGGCCACCCAGCCAGCCTCTGCAGCCTGGTCTCCAGCCCCTACAAGCCTGTGCCACTCAGTGCATTTTTGAGGTTCTCTTATGAAACACCTCTGTAAGCCATCACTATTCCCCTCTAAGCCAACAACAAATCTGGCGGTGGTACAAGGAATAGCAACCTTTCCCGTCAGGATCGACACAGTATCCGGAGGCTCCCTTCACTTTTCCCATTAAATAGCAGATGTAAAAATGCCAACAACCTAAGTCTCATCTTTTTCTGTACTACAAGTACAACAACATCTAGCAGTCCCTGGGTGGTGTACTTAAAATCAAGCCCATGCCAAACAGCTGAAAAGAGTAATTTAAAAGCTATTTGCAAATTACTTCATATTTTCTGTTGGAGAAAGCCACATCTTGCTGGTTCATGAAAATATTGAGACAATTCCTTCATTAGTTCCAAGAAGAGACTCTGAGAAAAATAGTGCATATTTCCAGGAAGATGCTGAGTCCTACTTTTATTGGAATCAAAAGCAGTATTTACAAGGAAATCATAGATTAATGTTCATTGGTGACCATTGCTTAACAGTGCTTCAGAAGCACTCCAAAAACATTTTTGCTGACAGAAAATCGGTTCCCTGGCAAGTCTCCTTCACTTCTGGGGAATCGGAAACAATGAAGAAATGCTAACACTTAAGAAGAGGGAACATCTGTAATGACAACAATAATTAAAATCTGTAGCAGGGGATTCTTCCCTCTCCTTTCTCTCACTTGAATTAGTGCCAGAAACTAACCTTTTCATTTCACCTACTTTTTCCACTCTCAAGGTCTCATGCTTTTGCTCTGCAGCTTTCTGTTCTTCCTACTTTACCAAGCCGCAGAAACCATACGAGTGTTTTGGATTTGCGTGATTGCTGTACTGTCCACAGCACATCTTTGCCAATAGCAAATGTTGAGGTCCTAGTTTAAGAGTAAGTAGCAAGAGGTACTTCTGGAAAAATGTGACATAAAAACCAAATGAGAATAATTGTGCCATTTATTATTAACAGTTTGATTATGGTTGCGCTTAGTTTCTCCAGAAGACGTCAGGGCCCTGAAGCACTACGCTAGCAGAAGAGCAGAAGGCACTTCGCAAACCCAAGTGTATACCATTTAAATAAACAGCATAGACATACAGAGACCTCAGACAAAACGCAGGCGTCTGGCGACTCTATGGAAGAGCCTGGAGGTGAAGGTGCAGCTTCTTGCCTCAGATACACACTGTCACTGATACCTGCCAGCTGCAGTGGTGACAAAACTTGTAAAGGGTGAGGAGAGCAACAATTTGATGCTGACCTTTATTGTTCAGTATAGGTTTAACGAGCCAGTGGTCTTTCTTTAATTATATTTACCATTTGTTGAGACCGCTGCTCGTTAGGACTGGTCAAGGTATTTCAGGTACAAAACCTGGTGTTAATTGTGAGATACAAAATCATTATACAAATCATTCAGTGTCTCTTTGGAAAGGAATCTGTTCACCATGGAGACCTAAATTGTCATTTACTAGTTAGTAATTACTTAGTTGATTGAGTTTGCTGAAGGAAAGTGGGACAATCCCACAAAGATAAGGAAGGTACTGTTGATTTTTAACTTTATGCCATCCGCAGGAACTTCCACAAAAGCTCTATACGAGCCACCGGAACAGCTTGGGTCTCTGAAAGAGCAAGAAGAGAAAGCAACACTCCTTCTGCAGCAAATAAATAATCTCAGGGCTTTTTAACAAACTCGGGACTGCTAACTTAACTGCAGCACATGCTGAGACAATATTGGGTGTTTATTTAAACCACTGCAGATCCATTTGGGTTACAGATACATTTAGAAAAATCTTCACAATCATTAATTCTGCTCTGCTTCTGGAGGAAACAAACAAATCTGAGTCTTAATGTGTAAAGTTAAATACGAGGGGGAAAAACCCAACCAGCCTGTATCTCCTCCTTTTTCCTTCTATGTCAGACACATAGTTAAACAATTCAGCTGATTTGAGACCGTGCTCAGAGCAATGGAAGGGAAAAAGGAAGAATAGGCAGGGTCGAGAGAGACTGAGAGAACATGGTCTTGTTTTATGTTAATCAGGTTTACAGCTAAAACTCTGGGAAGTGCTCAAATACTACAGTTATTGAGTATTTTGTGCTCAAATACTACAGTATTGAGAATACTACTACAGGAGACCAGACTGATTTTTAAAGATAATTGGGTTATAACTACGTAAGTTTTCCCACTTGAGCTTAAAGTGCTTTAAGGTTTTTTTGGGGTTTTGTAGTCGTTTTGTGGTTTGGTTTTTTTTTTTCTTTTTTTTTAAAGTAAATCTGTTTCTAGAGCTTGGTGGGTATCTGTGTTTCACTCTTAGAAATCAGCCAACTTTGGCTGACTGAGTAAGACGCCATTCTCTACCCAGAGCAGATCAAAAACAGTTGTCAAGTTCATTTATTTTTTCCACAAAATTGTCAATGAGTCTAGAATTAAATATCGCAAAAAATGGTATGCTCCAAAGCATTAGTGATCTAAAATAATTCCTAAAAATAATTGTTCAAAACTGTGGAGGCGTCCCATAAAGATGATTTCAAAATGGAACTGTTTCATTTTTTTCAGTTGCCCTTTTACTCTGAAATATTATCTTTAAAAAATTGAAAGAAATTATGAGGTTGAAATAGAAACCGGATGCCTTGAAATTACTGGGACGAAGTATTTCTATGACCTGATCCAAAAAGCGTGGTCTGAGCTGTGTTCCCCAGCCCTCTGCGTGCGTGAGGCTTCCAACAAAAGCTGAAGGGCTTATGCTTTCCGAGGCATACAGCGCACTGCTCTGTCCTGCGTGGTATTTGAAAACCACGTTGATTTTTTGGAGTTAACGCTTTGCAAAGTACACGCGAGTCTAGAACAAATAGTTTCTTATTGCAAAAGAAAACTAATCTTATCTCACCAACCGGAATGTACATATGCTTTTATCCAGGTATTTGTAGAAGTCTGAGATGGGCTGGTCTCCTGCCGCTGTAACGCATGAGCCAGCCCACTGAAATAGCTGGAGTCGCAGTAGTATAAAGCAGTGAAAGTGAAATCAGACACGAGCTCACTGGAATACAACGGTATTTTATATTTGTATGGCCTTAACTATTTTGAAACTTTTATCTGTTTTTCCTTGTGGAAGGAAAAATCTTTAAAGGAAGGTTTAAAGGAAGGAAAAAAAAATCTTTAAAGAAAGATTACTTAAGCACACACAAATGCGATGTTACTTATAGCTTTAAATCGTTTACATTATGTTTTGCAAATACCTGTCTTTCAATGAAAAATATTTTATAGAAATCTGGAAAGCTTACCAATATCAAAGTGAAACCTTCACATGGTTTTTCCCCAATACTACTTGCAACTGAAACTGGAGATTTTTAAATTTTACAGAGAATATTTTACATAAGACTTGATAAAATATTTGACGTAGGCTTAACCACTTGTAGAAGTAAAAGGGAATTTTCTTTGTAGGAACTAAAGAAAGTGTTTTCAATTTGAGGAATTACACTGAGGTTATGTACAGATTGAAGAAGAATGTATTTTTTTCAGAATATTACAGAAATTACAATGAGAACACGTTTTGATATAAAAGGTATTGTTCCATTAATATAAAGCTAATTAAAAAAATATAAAGCTAACATAAAGCTAACCATTCTATGATTCTAAAGGGAAAAGAATTCTAAGCAGTTTTAAAATATGAACTCTGGCTCTCAGTAGGATGTTCATGAAGGAACTTAAAGACATAAGATCAAGAACCAGGATTAATTTGGAAATCATAACATAACCATTAACGAAATTCTGGTTTAACTCTAAAAAATTGTTTGTAGATCTTTAAAGATGATTTGGTTTAAACAACCTTCTAGCATCCTACAGTTTTCAAGGAAAAATACAAGATCAGGTGGCAAACATAGCCAAGCGAGAACACGACAATATCCTACCTTAGGCTGTCTTCGGTCTGACCATTTCTTGAAGAAAAATACTCTCCTTAAGGTATTCAGTGCTCTTCCCTCTCTTTTTCTTTTTTTCCCCTAAAGACTACGTATAAATAAAACTCCTTAATTCTGCTTTGTCTGTTTCCTTTAGACTTCTTTACTGTGAGAACTTTCTTTAAGACTAGCAAAGGAGTGACAGAGGCCAGAGGTTATATAGTTTACTGATTAACTTCATTACAGAGAAGCTTGTTTCTAAATGTCTGAAACAATAGCAATGTCCTTTCCCTGTGTGGATTTACCTGGATAAAATATGATTATCATTCAAAAGGACGTCTCCAGGTAGCCTAGCCATTGTAATTTTGCACCTACTGTGATTTATTAACAACAAATTTTTTATCAATAAATATATAGTAATGGCAGGTGATTCTGTGCAGTGAATTAACCACTTCAATATCACAAGAAGCAGGTTTTAGCTGACTGGATTAACAAATGGTTTTTTTAAGCACAGAAATGTATTCTCAAAAAAAAGGCCAAAGTGCTCAGGCTATACTGGACGCATCTGTATGACAAGATAGAAGAGTGCCAGAGAGATGTCCTGGCCAAGCATCAAAGAACAATTCTCAGCTGTGTAGCTCAGGCGTACCTTTAACTGTCTCTAAAGGGGGCAGGATGGATCTACACTACATAGCCTTTGTTGTTGACCTTACTCTTCTGGGCCCATGTAGCTTCCCTGTGGCGCTCAGATTTTATTGTTTAATATATGTCATTTCAGTTCAAAGCATCTGTAACATTGTGAGGGCTCTGTCAGATGCTACCACAGCAGTCCTGGATAGCATGAAGTCAGAAGATGGTGTGGCGTGCCTTGGTTTGATGGCAGCTGATGCAGGAAGGTACAAATCCCACTGAGACAGTGTTAGAGCACAGTACAGGGTCAAAGAAGACAAACCTACTGCAGTCTTGTCCATGCTGGCTATTTGGGAACAGTCCCTGGAGTAAGCCCATGTCTTAAAGACACCTACTAAAGCAATCCGTAACAGAGCCCCAGAGCAAGGTAAGAGTTGAGTAGTGTTAAGATGGACAGTCAAGGGCACTGTGCCTCTTTCAATCTTCAGCCTCTTTCATTTAGCGCTGAGAGGAGCCCACTAAGACCCAACATCAGATTTGTGACCAAAAGTATGTCTGAGGATCACATCTGGAAGTAAACAGGCAGAGAATCAAGCCCCAGACTGCAAGATTCCCCGTATTTAATAAAGGTCTCCTTTCAAGGTTAAGATCCACAAATGACTCACACATTCACAAAAGAAAGCATCACACAAAGGCTTTTTTTGTTTTGCCTTGCTCAGTGGTGCAACCTTCACCCTCAGAGCCCTGTTCATCTGCATGCGTTCTCGTTAATTTCTTTTTCTCTCAGATTGCCACTCTGTTTGGTTTGGCTCTCTTCATAATTATTATACATACACAATTTTCTGTTTTAATTTGTGTTGGTTTGTTTCCTTTTGATCTGGGGGTCTGTTACAGGCCTCATTATCTTCTCTGTAGGGATGAAGCCAGATGTTGCATGGTCTGCCAGGTGGTGCTAAAGACAAGTAGTTATTTAACACATCTTATGATCTTGAAACTGTTTAATCAGTTTGGACACTTCATCCTACTACCTTTTTTTTTAAAAAAAAAAGAAAAACAAAAAAACCCAGCATAACCAGAACAAATACAAACTTATCTAAAAGAAGTCAGCCTTTTAAGCTCAACTTATGCACTGTTTATGCCTACAACAATTTTCAATGGCATTTTGTTGTTCTTACATTGTCAAATATTTAAGACAAGTGTAGATGTATTGCTTTCTTTTTCCCTTTTTCCCTAGGTTTCATTTTTTGTTCATTCTTCCTTTTCCATTTCAACACAGCTTTTAAGAGCGCACATGCACCCCAAAAAAACTTCTTTCTCAGCTAGGGACATGTACAATGAGGGTGGCATTTCTTGACTGGTTATATTTTTATGTCGTATTACAAGAAAACATTGTCAGGCCATAAAAAAGTACTTAAAATAGGTCTTTATACAAATTAAACATATAATAGTACTAGACTTATCTTTCCTGGTTCTTAAAAATAATTCAATCTCTGATAGCTGAAGTTTGACACTTAATATCTTGCATATTAATAACTCCTACATAAGGTGCTTTCACAGAAAATAGAATGGGGCTATTACTTTAAAGGCCTACTACTTACTTATCATATAAACAATAGCTTGAGTCAAATGCTGTATATATTTCAGATGCCATAAAAATATATAAGCTTGCCCTCCACATATAAAATATGGAGACATTTTTGATATCTGAAAATTAGTTCAGTCCCTTGTAAAAAAGGGGAAGTGACAACCATTGGAAGAAATAAGACAACGGAGATATGTGTATTTAACACATGTATTGGCCCTAATATGAAAAACTTTCAAAGGCAATTGAAAGATGTTATCAAATACATTTTTGCAACAGTCTGCTGTCCCAGCTGAATTGCCTTATTGCCTTAGAACAAGGATTGCCAGCTGCAGCACAGTGCTCTGCTAATGCACCTCAGCGTCTTCTAGGTCACAGCTTGTGTCCAGCCAATCTGGAGCAAAGCGGAGGAGCTCAGATCAGTGTGTGTCTACCGCGGTGGAAGTGTCCACAGGCAAAATTCATTGCATTAAAGTGAACTATGAAGCTCCCAAAGGTTTTAAAGAAGATCAAGATTTCAGTCCTAAATTACAGGGGTTCAAAAATGCAGATTGGTAGGTGTGACACTTTCTTTTCATTCAGGATATGAAATTGGACCAGTCTTCACATAGCTGGCCCTGTTCAATTCAATGGGGCTTGTGAAATAAGAACAGGGTTTGACTGAGGAAGAGAAGTATCTTAGCAGGACAAGTCCTCTGGAGACCCATGCACCTCTGGGATTTCTTGTCATCAAGAGTCCCTTTCCCTCACTGGAAAAACCAGAACTGCAAGGAAGAAAGAGTTGACCTTTTGCATGCACATGCTATAGAGGATGTATCATTTTATGTATCTGATTTTGGCCACTTCTTCAAAAAGATATTTTCTGTAAAGAGGCCTAGGATGTTTCTAAATTGCTTGAGTAGTGAGGTAGAAAAATAGAAGCAGTTTTCCAGAAAGACGGTGAAATAGCAACATACAATTTCCAAATACTGAAAGGTAGAAAACCTTTTTTTCCTTTAAGCTCTTCTGAAATCTGCTGCAACTAGAAATCTTCACGGTAAGTAGGTAGAAGTGCCCTGGAATTACCATGGTGATGAGGCTCAAAGCGCAAGCAACTCACGATTAACAACATTTCTTTTGAGAGACCTGGACCTGCTGGCAATGTTTGGAGATGCACTTAGATTTGTTTTTGAAGGTCTAAGAACACCCTCTCCACAGACTGAGTGAAGCATAATGAAAAGATAATATACGTCCAAGGTTTTTTACAGAATGTGAGTATGCATCTTTGAAAAAGACTTTTTTTGTATAAAGGCTGATGTCTGTAAGCCAGCAATTTCTCACTTGTATTACATCAGAGTGGTAATGCGTGAGAAGCCCTGGGAGAAATGTATATTCTATGGGTCATTTAGAAGTAAAGCTTTCTTCCTGTTTCCTTGGGTTCACATGTCCTTGGGTTCACCTGTCAAAACTGAAAGTCAAAAAACCGCAAGTAGTTTACAAATATAAAATTGAGAGGCAACACTATTTCCTACAAGCATTTTGAAGGGATGGAGTCATACCTTCACAGTGAGTAACCTTCTCTGTGGACTCAGTTGCATAGTATTTCTGATGGTTTTTTTCAGATATAAAAACAAAAGACAGCAAATTTGTAAAGAATTCACTTCTGAGACTAGTGACATCCTGCAGAACAGGACCAAGTGGCCATACAAAGCAGAAGTCACCCTAAGTGAAACACAGCAGGAGAGCTAAGTCTCCTTCCTAATGGGACCCTTGATTCAACCCCTTAATACATTATTTCTGTTACAGAAATGTCAGTATGAATTAAATCTACATTGTGCTAAGCTCTGAATACCTATAATGGGAGACACAATTCCTCTTCTGAAGACCTCACAATTTCTGAGTAAGATTTCACTGTGGAAGGAATGTATTTTACATCAACATGCTTTCTTGTATTTTGAAGCTACCTGATCATCATTCTTTAAAAATGAAGAAGTAATTAGAGAAAAAGCAGACATTAGGGGGAAAGTCTTCTTGACAAAAATTTGGAATAGTTCAGTTATAGAGGACTTTTAAAGGGATGACTGGATGTAAAATTTGGCATCCTAGATTTTAAGATCATTCTCCTCTTTGTATATCATGGCCTGACATTGGAATTAACAGGTAGCAAGGAAGTGTTTTAGCTATTCATATATACTTTTCAACAATTGCAAAAACACTTCTCCCACCAAAACCCAACACATTTATGGAAAAAAAGCAATAATGCACAGTAATTCTATGCGTTTTGCTTGTCATTAGTGATAGTGGTTTAGTTTAGCTGCATGGAGCCAGGACACTGGAAGTGATCTGGTTTGGAGAAGTGCTCACGACTTCTAAAAGCTCTGCAGCAGGAGTGGCTCCTTGTGTCAGAGTCCTCCGTGCCCAAGCCACTATTATTGTTTCGGATGGAACTGGACTGTTTTCAATTTTTCCAGCACTCAAAAAGACAGAATTCTGGTCTTATTTGGACTGGAAACTTCTGAAGTGTTGCAGCTTTCTGTGGGGGTCTGTATTGTTTGTGAGGCTCTGAATGTATCATGTTACTCAACGAAGGTCCCCCTCTGCTGCCAAAAAAGAAAGGCTAAGAAATGTATTATCTTTTTTTCTTAGCAGTACATATAACAGAAGATAGCTTCCCCATGCTTATAAAATATTGACCAAGAATTCTTCATTCATTAAAAAAGGCATGCTTAGCCTTGAAAAATTCAGTGGAACTGGAGCAAGGAGAATTTTCCAGCCTGCATTACAAATTTTCTTGTGCACTGACATTAATAGCATAAGTTTTTAATGGTCTCAATAAGGCAATGGTTTTAATTTAGGTGAAATTACTTCCATAAATTTGCATAAATATGGCAATGCAAATATATTGCAGTATAATTTTATTAGAAATTAACTGAGAATATATCTCCTCAGCTTGATTTAAATGACTCGTGTGAAGATAACATCCAGCCTACGTGCAAAGGTCTGTCTTTGCTGAATTGTTTCAGGTATTAGAATAGTGTTATGAAAACAACCTACAAGCTCTGCTACAAGCAGCGATGAGAGCAATAGTGAACAAGATAAGATAACATTAACACCACAGATCCATTATTTGTTATTCCTTCCATAGGTATTGAAGATTCAAGAAGGTTGGTATAGGTCAACCACATGTCCTTGACTTGAGATTTCAGTGCTTTTTCTTCTAGGTTTCTAAGTAAAGGATAGCTTGCTATTTTAACCTAATTTGGTGACTTACCAAACAAATGAGGACCTTCAGCAAGAGAAAATCCATCAGCAGTGGCTAGCTGGTGATGTCCTATTAAATTCATTTCAGATCCCATTTGTTCTTCAGGAGAAATATGCTAATTAAGATATAAATTGAAAGGAGACCCTGAAAGATATAAAGCAACAAATATTTAAAACAAGATAACTAATTTTTGTGTACTTATTGTAAGGCAGGATTCAGGAGGTTGTTCCAATATTTACTGTAACAAAGATTGGCTTGAAGTTACAATACCTAATTCAGCCTTTAAATAAAATGCTGCATCTAGTTTGTTTGGTTTTTGCTTGCTGTGGTATATTTTATTTGCCATCCTTCTGCTGTTCATTTAAAACTAATGGCAGTTTATGCTCAGCCTTATTCAAATATTCACAGAACAAAGCACTAGCCTGACCTGCTGAGGGCATGCTGCCCAGCCCCCCTTCCAGGGAATACCAGTTGTTTGCATTATTTTTTCATCACCCTTTCATTGTTTCATCGTTTTCACTTACTGAAAAAGTGTAAGTTTCTGGATAGGTCAGAAGAACCAAGCCAGGAAACTCGAGTTTAATTTCCAGCAACTTGCTCTTTATCTTGCCTTCAGTAATTACTGTCTGAACAAGATAAATGGCAGCAAAAACAAAAAGCAAAGCCTTGGTCTAATAACCAGGCTTGCTCACCCGCTCCCTTTGTGGTCTCAAGCAGCCATATAACCCTAGCTTGGAGAGGTTTGGAGATGCATGTGCCTGCTCACTAGTGTACTTTCCTAGCAGGTCAGATGGAGCAGTTTTCATCTCCTAAGGCTATCCAGTGCCTCTGTATCCAGGTCTTCTCCTTCTAAGTCCAGCCACTAGGTTATTAAGGCAAGAGGCCTGATGTTGCCTCCTACTTGAGCAGAGACTACAGCTAGAGCAGGACCTCATCCAGGAGGAAGCTATGCAAGAGGCTCCCTTGCGCAGGTCTGGCTCATGTGGGTGGGAATGGGACAACTCAAGATTTCATTTGAGGGAGGACCATCAGCAACAGGAGAACATACAGCTCTAACAAGGAGATGTCTCAAGCATTTATGCAGACACACCAAGAGGATTCTGCATAAAGTTGACAGAAATCTGTTTTGCTTTGTCTTATAGTCTTAATTCTTTATTTGGTTTAATTCCTGTGGGACTGTCCCTTGGGCTGTGTTTCCACTCGCTGCAGCCCGGTCTGCTTCCCAGTGAGGGCTCGGCATGTTTCTTGAGCAGAAGTGAAGTCATCTGACAAAAACGTGAATGCAGCAGGAGGCCCCAGTGCTGAGCAGACTAGGAAGTAGCTTGTGAGAGTGGCAAGCACACTGTGTAATTATATTCAGATTTGTCCATAAGGATTCATTAAGTTTTTTCTTAACATAAACAAAGGTCCTCTAATTAGACAGATGCATTTTATATGTCTGCCCACAGATAATTTAAACAGTTTACTCAGAAATGTCAAAAGCTACTTGTATCACAGACCAGATAGGGTTCTTGTGGCAAATAACATGTAAACACAGAGTCTCAAATCTAGCACAGAAACACAGTTTTGCAACAACAAAAAACTCCATGTATCTTGGGATGGGGGTTGGCAACCAGCCCAGCCACCCCAGTAGGCCCACGTCTACTTCCATCCATTTTACTGCCTCGCCACCACATTTTCTGGGGAAGGTATCAGCTGGACTCAAGATGCGGGGCTGCCCACATAGCTGCAAAGGTCTTATAATTCCTGACAGCCATTTTTCTCATGAACTGCCCATAACAGACCCTTGGGAGGGGTTTCCTCTTACAGCCTGTTACAAAGGCTCTGCGACAGGAGAGAACAGCAGCACAGTCAGGACACTTACAGTGGTCAGGAAGATAAACATCAAAATGAACCATCACCAGAGGGCTCCTGAATGTTTCTCTGGATTTTCTTACTGAAGATGGGAGGAGAGAGGCCATCTCCAACCTCTCCTCATGTCCAAGTCCTTCAATAGCTTTGTTACAGCCCATGGGTATGCAACCCTTGCAGTTCCTTGCAGGATTATCTCTCCCTGCAGCCAGACTTGAAGATTACATTCCACCACTACTAATTCTTGTGTTTCCTCCTCAGACCCTATATGAGGAGCTAACACTGCAACAGCTAACATGTAAGCATTGGGACTGTGAATTTCTATATCTTCATAGAGAGCCTAGAACTTATCTTCTTAGGCAATGTTGGATGTTATATCAAAACACTTTAAAGACAGTCCCAAAATGACATCCATTTTAAAGTATTTTGTTAGACTGTCAGTATATGGTCAGACTTTCCATGCATAGCTTCTTAGTTTGTAAGGTATATATCCTGCATCTGTCTAGTCTGTGCTGCAAATAAAGGAGAAAGCAAGCAAGCTATATTTTTAAATGCTAATATAGTGTCTGTGTTTTTACAGTCTCTTTGAAATGTCTGTAGACTCCTTTCTTGCTTCTTTGAGGCCATTCCATTTTTTAATGTGTCATTAGTTAATGTCATTCTTTAACCTCAAGATAGGCTTCTTAAACTCTATTATTCTTTACATATGCACACACAAAAAGCACCCTGGTGCTATTAATACTGCCTCGTTTATAGTAAGAATCTTGAGGATATATTTGTCATAACCTCCCAGTACTATAGGACCTTACAGGTTTGTAACTCTACCCCTCCTGCCACATTAATTTTGATCTGGATGGATTCAGTTAGAGTCAAATGTTCATGATGATTTTAGAGTTCCCACCTTTTCTAATATTTAATTTTCTTTAATATATTCAGCTGATGTACTGGATTTCATGGAGGAAGTTAATCCTACCTTCTGGGGATATCTGCAAGGCACAAAACATGATCACCATTAAAGAGCACTGGAACAGGCTGCCCAGAGAGGTGGTGGAGTCTCCATCTCTGGAGATATTCATAACCCGCCTGGACGCGTTCCTGTGCAACCTGCTCTAGGTGACCCTGCTCTGGCAGGGCGGTTGGACTAGATGATCTCCAGAGGTCCCTTCCAACCCCTAACATTCTGTGATTTTGTGAAATATATTTTCCATTACATGTAGCTTTGCTACTGTAAATTTGCCTGAACACCAAGATCTACATTAAATACTGATTGACATTTTGCTTTGATTTGCCCCTGAATCCAGCCTGCTGTGAGCCATCTAACCTATAGTAGATTTATCCAATTAATTTCACCAGTATTTAAAAGCAACAGCTAGTGATTTACAGCTTTCAGACCTACACCAGACACACAGTATAAAACACTTAAGCACCACTTATTCCACACATCGTTCAGTTCTGGGAAATAGTATAGGTCAGTGTCACAAAGCATCACAGATCCAGGGGTGGACTTCACTTTCAAAGAGCCAGTTCCACAATGCACATCCCATCATTAGCCTCTTCTCAGCCTAATCTTCCTATGTTGTGGTCCCAGACGGCTGCAACTCCCATGGAGCAACTCCGGAAGCATTGCCCTGGCCAGTGGGCTAGTCACACCCAGCAGACATAGAGAGGTACCGAAATTGCTCGCAACACAGTCGGGTGACAAAGGGTGCCATGTGTAGCACCTATGCACAAAACCTCTTGGCAGAAGTATTCCTTCCAAAGATAGAGGGTCAGAGGTGCTTTTTTGGGCTGATAGCATAAAGATTCGTCATCTCAGCTTCCAGAATAAGTTCATCTACAGGAACTGGGATCAGTAACCACTGTCTTAATTCAGATTTCTTTATCCATCAAAACCACACAATAGTGGAATGCTTCTTGGTACTTGCAGGCATCTTTGGTATGACTACACATTCATAGATATGTCTACCTCATGCTTGCTTCCTTATACAAAGTGTATCTTTTAGCTACTGCTATCAAGATGAATCTAGATGACTTTAGCCAACTGACTGATACTCCATCCTGAGGTGTAACCAAAAAAAAATAATGCATCAGATAGATAGGTAAAAGCCGAAATAAAGGCAATAGGTACACAGGAAATCAATATTGGTCTCCAAAATAAGAGCCCTTCAAGAGAAATTAAGAGGCATGGGATAAGTTACAAAGCTTTCTTTTTGTTTTCCAAGTAATTATTTTAGTTAAGTTGCTAATAAACCTATTTACTCCACCACCTTTTGCAATTATTTTCGTAAGCAAAAAGTATACAGCAAACTAGAAACCAATATGTATTATGTAAAATATGTGTCCAATGGCTTGAGATTATTTTCATCAACTGCATTATTAAAAGCTCTGAAATACATAAAATTTTATTACATGTATCCTTCAGCATACTTAAGAACAGGTAATTAATACATATTTATGTATTATATGTTTAACTGAGAAAATTAAGATGTATATTATGATATATGTGCCTTGTTCTTTCACCGTACACATGTGCATGCATGTTTATTCAGCTTTCTTACCCGATATATGATCATGGGAGTATACAAATATATATGTATACACATATTCACGTGGGTGTAGGTTTCGGATTTATTGTGGACTCTTATCAGTGGACTACCTCTGACCCTACTATGGTCAATAGTAAAGCTTCCCCTGGCTTCTGTGTAAGCAAAGCCAAGCCTCTTAATGAAATAATTGAAGTTTAAATCAACTGGGTTCACTGAAAGAAAAAAGCATCATAGCCCCATACTTTCAGGTAAAGTAAAAACACATTTGATCATCAGGAAATCTCCATGATAGTCTAATTGCATTTTACCTTCAGAAGAAGAATGGTTGAATCTATTTTGATTACCCAGTAAAGGAAGATATATCAAAGCAGGGGCAAAATTTTTCACAAATATTAGTGAGGTACATTTCCCTCCTTCTGTCCCATAATATTGTCCTATTCTTTACACACCTGGCTGTCAATTGCTCAAAGAGAAATTTCAGTAACATCATTAAACTATGGTCCGATCCAAACACCGCTAACATCAATAGGAAGATTCCCATCTAGTTCACACGCTTTTGATCTGGCCTCATAGCCTTTTTGTAGAATATTTAATGCAGTGCCTCACTTATTTGGGAGGCTTTTTTCTTTTTTTATTTACTCGCTTGTTGTTTTAAAGTGTATCAAAGAGACATGAAAGCATTAGGAAGATTTATGCTCCTTGTTTCTAGTCTTTTGCTGCCAGGTCATTTTGGCATGCGCGGCACCTCAGGCAGCTACGCAGCAACTGGTGCAAAATATAAGCAACTATATGGGCAAGTTTGAGGACCAGAGGCAGGACTGGTGTAACTGTGTTTGTTTGAAATTTACTCTTTAGATTCTTTAATATGACATTTAAAATCAGAGCAGCAAAGAGACACAGGGCACAGAAAAAAAAATATAGGATATTCCTACAGCTTAATTCTGAAGCAAAAATAAGTATCTGTAAGCCAGTCACAAGGAGAACTGAAAACTCTACTGGAAGTCTCAGTGGCATTTCTGTAAGTAGCCAAGTAACTTCAAAGAGGGGGGACAGCTTCTGACTGCCCCTGGGATGACCTGCTGAACACCATTTCTGTGTCTTCCTTTCTCCAGCATCATGTCTCACCTGATAAAACTGCAAAATCTCCTTTCTTAACCTGTTTTTGGACGACCTTCTAGCCTAGTGGGATCCCAATCTAGTCTGGGATCTCTCGATTCTCTGTAGCACAAGCAATAGCAATAAAAATAACAAAAGCCACATGTGTCCCACCGTAATTATAGTTTTCTGAAGATAAACGACCAGCGGGACCACTCAGAATAAATGGATATTTTCTTAAAAATCAGCAATGGATTCAAATAGTAATCGCTTGAAATGTGAAAACCCCTATCGCTTGTGCTAGTTATGTGAAATAAGTGCTAAAGTCCTGGACTTTGCAAGATGCACCTGGAATCTGTACACAAAACCATCAAACAAAGGAATTACATAAAAAAAAATATAACTATTCCATTTCTAGATTGTCCCCTGTTTTCCCATTAATCACATTTAAAACATTTTCTGTTCCTAAAAGGATAACACACTAACAAACCAGTACAATTTTAAAGCTGATGCACATAATTAACTAGATAGTGTTATTGCAGGAAAGACTCAGTATCAAAGTTTTACTTTCCTTTCCAGTGACACAGATACGGAGAAACCAGCTTTCTAAAGACAAATTCCAACACTGTCATTATTTTTCATGACCTTAACATTTTTCCCAAGGGGAATTCCTGATGTTGAGCCAGTTTTGTAGATGAAATTACTTCTCCTTGTATTATTTTCCAATACAATACTAGCTTTAAAAATATTTTTCTTTTTTTTCTGGTCAAAAATCCATTAACATCCACTAAATAATTCAGGTCAGAAAATTGCTTTTACACTGCACAACAGCAAGAGCTATCACTCTAAGGAATTATTACTTACTGTTCTTTTCTGGAAGACTGCGGATGGCAGGATGCAAGACACTTCTGTGCTCAGTTCAGTATCCTAACAACTCTCACACAGGAACATTTTTGTTTTGCTTTTTTTTTTAGGTTTAGCAGAAGCCTGTAGTGATAACACAATGAATCAAAGCTTGGGCTCATTGGCTCAGTGCCCTAATGGACAAGGATTACTCATTAACAATTCTTTCTTTGCAAAACTCTCCAAACACAGGCTGTATTAAAACATTGTGAATCCCAGCTTGTCTAGCAGCACAGAGATTTGAGATGCTCATCAACGCTCTAGCAGGGTACAGGGGGGGAAGCTGGCTCAAGAAGTGGGGTGACAGTACCTTGTTGCTGATTATACCACTTTTCTTGCACATGTACATTTTTATGATGCGTGCTCTCTCTCTCGGGTGTCTTCCCCACCCAAGGAGCCCAGATGTCATTCCAAGACATGGACTTAATTTTTAAGTATTTCTGTTACTCTATGCACTTTCTAGGGGATCTAAGAATTACACTGAAGCAGAGTGGGCTATAAATTACAGGGATTTGGGGTCATTAAAATTTGGTTCCTGGATCTGCCACACACACTGAAAAACTGCATTATTTTGGTTTGGGCTCATCTCATAAAGCTTTAGGCTTTAAACTGGGGCCCTTAACTTTAAACCTAGTAGACTCATGCAACTTTTGTGCACAAGCGAAAGAAATTGGTACCTGTAGATGGTGAATCACATCCTGGGTGGGCTGCACTGCTCCTGAAAATGTCGATCTCTCGCCACTGACAAAAAGGGAACCTTGAACCACTACATCCCCACTTACCCAATAGAGGAATTTAAAGTAAACTGGAACAAATCCAGGCTGTTCTGTTTTAACATCCCACCTACACAGCAAGGATAATAATTCCCTGTTTTGCATTGATAAACATATCCAGTGAGGATGAGTTGATCTGGCAGTGGTTATTGAGGCAAATTTCAGCCAGAGGGGACAGCTGGCAGCATCACTCATGGTAAGTGAGTTCAAGTCTGCCACAGGGTATATGCTCCCCGTCCTTCTTTACATATTTGTACTGCCTGATCAAGAGGGAATACACAGAGGCACAAGCTGTACCTCCTACTCCAGAAAAGAGAGGCGCTGGGCAGCAAACACAGTCCTCTCTAGGAGAAAGGTGACAGACGCTGGCCCTGAAATCACCAAGAGTACAATTCCCTCGCTTTCCATCAGCTAAGAGAAAATAAAATTAAAAATATATATTCATCCTCAAGTTTATATCAAGGAAACCGAAACTCTCTATCCTTTTCTTTAAAATATAATTAATAAAGGGTCTTTCTCACGTGTTATGTCCCTTGCAAATTCAGCTGGTAGCCAGCCAAACCCACATGGTATGACAGGTTTCTGAAGAGATCAATGGGAGAATAATGCCATAAGGCTGTCACCAGCTACTCGCGCTCCCACGGGGGTACTGTTTTCAGGGATTTATGCCTACCGGACATATGATACGTACATTTAAGACTAAGGTTCTCTTAGTCCTCATTGCTGACCCTCTGGAAGCCATGACTGCCATAAGCAATGAGATTTCTGTTTTACAAATTCATGTTTAGTAAAACTGACAAAGTACTGTCAAATAAGAGAATTCTTTCAAAACAACCCTACCCACAGGAGGCAGGTGGTCTCCATAACTCCAAATATGTCAACCTCCCATCTGACACTTTCTAGTAACTGTCCACTCCGGTGGCGCCTAGGAAACACATGCCAGAAAAAAACCCTTTCTCTTTGGGTCATCCTGAGGCCAGCGATGGGATTTGTCCCTTATCAGGTGAAAAAGTGGAGGTTGAGCCAAGAAGTCCAGCAAATGTTGTATTACATCTCATGGACCTTTCCATCTCTCGGCTAGTTCTGAAGACCTTAAGTCTCTTTTTCAGCTTTCAGTCTCCTGCAGCATTGGGCCTAGATAGGTGGTGGCACAGAGCAGTTACTGTTTAGAAGTCCCTAGAGACCAACCTTCAATAACGGTTCTTCCCAAAAAAGCATTTTCCTCTGTGTCGATGCTGTTTGTCAGACAGTAAAGAGCTCACCACAAAGGAAGCAGAATTTAATACCCCTATTCACTAACAAATTTGTTGCATTAAAACATTTTTCCTTTCCCTACAATAATAAAGAGGCAAGTGGCAAAGTGGTGCTTTGTCCACTAATCAATACTTTCAAGACATTATTGGAAAAAGCAAAGAAAGAATCCACAGGATCAAAAGAGGAGATGTTGCCTGTAGCAACGACATGTGGCATTACTAGTTCGAGCCAGGTGTTCATATTTTATTGTGGCTGATGTGCAAATGAAAATTGAACAGAAAGGAATTAGAGCAAATCAAATATATCTTCTGTAGTTTTACAAGAGACTACCTACACAGCATCAAGGGAGAGAAGAGGAAGAGAAAAGATGCAAATCCAGTTACCTATAAATAGACTATCTTTTCTAAAATAGCATTACATGCTATAATTTTTAAAATTTCAGAAAACTGACATCCTAAAACTTCTCTAAACGATACTAATTACTTCTGTAACTGACAAATAAAGTACATCCATGCCATTATCAGTGCAAATACATGTTCAGCTACAAAAATAGGGTTATATACAACATTCAGGGCTAGAAATCTGTCTGCCTAGAAAATACTGCTTCATAAAATCCACACTCCGTGAAAGACTTGGAAGTTTTGTTCTAGCTCCTGTTTGCGCCTCCTCCTGCTACTCTGCCTTTCCTCCACTGACATAATTCTCATCCCACACTTGCACTGACAAGGTAGTTCCACGGCCTCAGCCATGGAAAGGCAAGACAAATCCTGGCAAAAAAGTAGTTTGTCATCAAAAGTGAAAATCTAGCACAGAAAGATATAAGGGGAAAGGAAGAGAAGGTAGGTTGGGCATTCATCTTCAATGTTTCCTTCTCTTCACGCCCCTATGAATGCATCACCTCACATTAAAAAAAAATATGAAAAGAATACACCCACAGATGACCAGTACCTTCTCCTTTTCACATAGAAAAATCTTGTCAACAGCCGTACAACTTTCTGCCTACTCATAGCCAGTTTCCTGGAGCTCCAGCAGCACTGTGCAGATGACAACCAGTCACAACTAGGGACAGACCTTGGGTCTGTGTTTGCTTGATAACCCAAGGGACGTGTGTCTCGACTGAGATCTGCTTGTGCTCAAGAACCTCTTTCCCCCGTGCTGGCAGCTCCCAGCATGAATGGTTCTGCAGACACCTGAGGGCTCATCCAAAACAAACTGTGCCTCAGCACAAGCCACCTATTACAGCCTGGGAAGTGTTCCCACCTTGATCATAAACAGTTGACACTAAAAGGTAGAGTCACCTGCACCTTTTCTTTCATCCCTGCAGCACGCCTCATTTATTATTGCTACACAGAGGGGACACATTATCTACCCCACTTCGGGTCACGGTCTGTCTCCTCAGACCGGCCATTCCTTACTCTGAGGCACTCTCAGAAACATCACTATTCACCGCTCTGATGAATAAAGGAAGCTTTTCATTTCTTGAAGGATGGCCAAAATCATCACCAGCTTACAATAAATTTTATCATATGAAGATAATTAAGTAATCTTAACAGATAAGGCTGCTTCTGTACAGACTAAAAAATAGGAAAGGAATGGGATGCAAAGTTTCAGTGAGTTAACTTTAGTAGCTATTCACCTTTTGCCTCCCGCATTTCAGAAGTGCAGGAATAACTCCACTTTTAAGATTAGTTTAGTTTATTGAATAAGTCTTTCATTAATCAAGCCACTTCATTGTAAGTTGCTCTCTGATCATTTGAACAGGGCAAAATTTGTCCTACAATCCTGTGTTGTACCCTGATGAAATCCCATATTCTGTCTTTATCACTTGCATATTTAAAGCGGAGTGTCATGAAAGGGTAAAATGACAAAGGAATAGTCTGTCCTCAGGCGGGGAATTCCTCCCTGGTGGCAGGCAGTTAATAGTTAGCCAAGATGCTCTAGCAAGAGCATATATGTCATTTACAAGATACCATCTTACGGCTGTCTGGGTGCAAAAGGAGAGCTGAGCGCATGTGGAATCAGCTACAGTATCACATACTAAACTTGGGTGTGGGGAACTTGGTCTACCTTCCTCTAGCTGACTTCAACTGAAATAAAAAAAAGTATTTTTCTATAAATAAATTCTGGTTATTGCACATTAGATTCTCTCTCGTTATTTTAAATTTTAATTAAGGCACTGCTATTACATGCTCTCTTTTCTCCCTCCTGCTAGGGGTTAGAAGTTTAAAAGTGCCTGGAGGAATCACGGCTTTAAGTTAAATATGTTAGTACAGTATTAGCTGATAAGAAGTTCTCCTAGAGGCCTTGGAGTAAATAAATGCTTTATTCTTTCCATTTTTTTCCTCTTGACATTTTGATGTTATACAGTATGATAGTGATTGAGTTAATAGGAGTTAGCCTTCATTTATATAAACATTTGGAGAGATAAAAATATTATGAAATGTTGATCTATTCCAGTAAATGAATGCACTGTCCTTTCATTAATAAGTAGTTCTTTTAAACTAAATGTCAAAGGTGATGAGTGAAGTATTATTAATAAATAAATATTAGGATATTTTTAAATAGGCTTTTGACTTGCTGAAATATTCACACTAAGTAAATTAATTCTGCAAACATTCGAATCTCTACTTGTTTTTCATCCTGTGTCTAGCATCAAAGTGAAACAAGTATATTTAAAAGGACTCGTTCAATCACTAACAAGAAATCATTTCTTTCAGGATGGGAGAGGAAATGTAATCAAGGCATCACATGAACGGACAGTGCAAGCCATTGGAGGTGCAGGAGGAGCCTCTGCTAATGCTATTTGGCAACCCAGAGTCGCTGTTAGGCTTTTAAGCCCTCAGTTCTGCGCTTTCTTGTTCTAGAGGAGGCCCTACCATGCTCTGAAGCATTGCAGACAGATGACTACTCTCAGTGCTTGTTGCAGGGCTGGGGGGAAGGCAGGGGTGTGCAAAGCAGGCACAGGACCCCAGAGCAAAGCCCAGGAGAACTGCCTCATCCTGCCTCAAGAGGTCCATGACCATCCAGGGAACAGGGGGACATCAAACACTCAGCAGCTGATGGAAAGCTCATTACACTTGCCTATACATCCAGAAGGAAGGGGAACTTCAGATTTGGCTATGAGGAATCATGCAGAACTCAGTTTGGAAGAAGCTACCTTCTTCCTTCTGCAAGAAAGACATTTGTACATCAGGGAGGAGCAGGACTGGAGGAGGATCCATGAGCTGAGGATAGCCCCACTGAGAGGGCATAGTCCCACAGTACCTGAGTGGGGCCAGGGTGCTGACAGCAACAGGCCCAGATGAGGCAAGGTGGTGAAAGAGGACCAGGGGCTACCCAGGGATCAGCCAAGAGCAGCAGGAAGAAATAGGACCAGATGCAGGACTGGAGACGTATCACCTGCAGCATCAACCTGAGGTCCACTCAGGGGGCTGGGCAGAGGCAGGATTGGAGATAAGGCAGGCTACAGCAGCCCACCCAGGGAAAAAAACACCTGTAAGCCAGGAGAGGTGAAGGCAGTACCAAGCACAGGAGGCCTGGCTTGAGCTTAAATAGCACCCTGAGCCCATGGGCAGGGTGTGGGGGAGGCCCCATATGAGGCACATCAGGGATATTAAAGCCTATTAGTGTCCTCAGGAGCCTGACATAAAGCACCTCTCAAAGCTTTTGTTAGTTCTGCCTTCTTCCCTACCAGGGAATTTGGATGCATGGTGAACACGGTTGTGGTCGTTTGTGGCAGGTGAGAGGAACAGCTGCAGAACTAGAACCCTAATGCCCAACTTGCACTGGAAACACTGAGATATTAAAAAGTCAATGTCACAAGTTCAGCTGAAGAGTACTCATCACAGAATTGCAGAATGGTAGGGGTTGGAAGGGACCTTTGGAGATCATCTAGTCCAACACCCCTGCCAGGGCAGGTTCACCTAGAGCACAGGAATACATCCAGGTGGGTTATGAATATCTCCATAGAAGGAGACTCCACCACCTCTCTGGGCAGCCTGTTCCAGTGCTCGGTCGCCCTCAGAGTAAAGTTTCTCCTTATGTTCAGATAGAATATCCTGTGTTTCAGTTTGTGCATGACTCCACCTAGCTAAAGAAAAATGAAATGGGCTGGAAATTAAATAACATTGCATCCTGGACATAGCTGAGATATTGCCAAACTCAGAAAAGTGAGGAAGTATATCATATTATCTTTCAATTGCCTCCACCTTAATTCCTGCAGTCAGCCATTACTGTGTTGATGGAGCCCTTCCCACCTCATTGTGGAAGGTGGTGGTGAAACTGGTGCACAGCTCCTAGGCACATTACAGCAAAGAGCTCTGAAATGGCCATGGCTCTCCTTAGGACAATTGTCTCCTTGTCCATGTTAGTACCTACCATGAGGTACTAACTGCCATAATTAGCAGTAACAAGCAAGTGAGAAGGCATTGTCCATGTAGTGGGGGCTAAGAAACACAGGGGTGAAATGGAGGAGAGTGAAGGAGACCACAGACAACTGGGCAGATGTTCCTTATTTCCTTATTTCATATACTAGGGCCCAGGTCAGTCAGATCATTCTCTTGGCTTCCACCCAGAAAACACTTGGTACTGAAGAGAGAAAGAGATCTGAAGGCCAAAGAAAAGTGGGGTGGTTGAAGAGGAAGTTAAGAGGACGTTAAATAATAGACCATGTGAGAATTAAAGGATTTAGCTTATTTGCCTTTCTTTCCTAATCTTCAGTTTACATCATTGCATTCTGAAAATAAATTACTTCCCTTTTTGGAAGAAAGAAATTAAATGCAATATAAAGATTATTGAATTTAAATAACACAAATGAGGAAATGCAGAGGTTATTTATCTCATAGAAGTATTAACTTGGACTCCCTCTGAAGAAGAGCTTCATTTATCAAAACCTAATCTGAATACGCTTTTTGTCCAAAATTTGGTCATATCCCAAAATTCGGATCATTTGCATTGGCAGATCCCTCATTTATCTCAAATCTCACTTGGCAGATACATGTCATGTTCCCATCTCATCCCACAACAGAAAAGGTATAACAAAAGCAGTTTATCTAGAGAATAGTGGTAGAGTAGATTACATGCATGGGAAATTTGTCTAGTTCTGTTTCTTGTCTTTAGCAGCACCTCCAACCAAACCTTCACAACGAAGGGAATATAACAAATTCATGAATTTTAGGTTTTAACTGTTTCTCTAAATAGGTGTGTAGGATGAGAGAATTTATGTGAAAAAGAGTAAAAATCAGTTCAAAGCATAGCAGTTCACCTACTCAGCAGGATAAACCATTGTTCCTCCCTCTGTTCTAGCTCTTCACAAATATGGAGCCTCGTTAAGGGTTTCTATCCTTTCCCTCAAGGTTTCCTCAAAATAGCATCAAGTTAGTGGGGGACTGTGGCTATAACTCTTTGAATTTACAAGCCTTCCCCTAAAACTGTTATTTCCCCTGAGCAATGGAGTTGCCCACCCTGAGGATGAGCCATGCTCATACAACATTTCTCAACTGGTAATCCATGGAGGAATAAGTTCTCAAGAGCCTGGGGGATCGGTCCTTATGTTTCACCAGCCCATTTTAGCCATATTTGCATTTCTTGGACATAGAAACTGATTACCACAATGGCAAATGGGGAAAGGAAGGTGCTACTGTTACAGAAATACTGTCTAGGAAGTTCTTCGGAGCAAAGGCTGGACCAAGCAGCCACCCCTGGTGCTAACTCTTTTGTCTGGCAGGAACTAGTAGAGAAATGGGCTCCGGCAGGAATCAGGAGCCCTCCTACCAGCCACTTTGATATACAGAACTAATTAACAAAAACACCCTCAGCCCACAGGAACCAGCCCCAATGTAGCAGAGAGAATGAAGTTCCAGTTTCTGATCTCTTAAATTTAAGTGCAAATTTAAAACAAGACAGCACAAATGATCGATAACCAGGAAGCTGCTGTTCTGGTTATCGTGTGGACTACAGCTGAGTCTTAACTGCAGCAAAATGACACGTGATTTTTTTTTCTGGCTGAAGCAGATGTGTGTACCTATGTGCAAGTGTTGCTATTTCTACTCAAAGGAACCAGGATCTGTACATGTGATTAACAAAGAAGTTAATGTCACTGACAACTGAGGGGCAAAATTTGTGCGCTCTTCTTTTTCCAGTAGTCTTTCCCCATTAATATCTGCTGATGATAAACACAGAAGTGGAATTTGATGGTAGCATCAAATGTACCAAATACTGGAGCAATAGTATGATTACTAAGTACAACTGATGCTGTTCTAATGTTATTAAACTGATAACCCACCACATGTAATGCACACTGCCAGAAAGTCATCCTCATGTAAACACAAGACAAGGGATTCCTTCCTGGATGCATGGAAATTACCCATATACTAGCAGATGATTCTATATTTTAGATTGTCTCTTATTAATGTGCAGCCAATCAACGTACATCCTGCCAAATAAAAGATTGATACAGGGTAAAAAAAATGCCTGTAGCAACATCACATTTTTTTTTAAAAAGAAAATATTGATCTCCTGGATATGTGATATCAACCTGGAAATGTACATAAGCCCTGGAACTGCATTTTTTTTTCCATACATCCAATTCATTACAGAGAGGGACAAGGAAAGGTATATTTAGCTCTTACCACTTGCAATTTAGTCCAAGAAAGATAACTCAAAATTAGAAAATGTGAGGGAGCTGCTATTTTCCCAGTGATGGAATTGCTATTCAAGTAGGTGATGAACTATAACCTTGAACTATGCAAGACCTCACTGTCACTGCTATAGCATGATTCTCTATGTATTAAAAAATTTTTGCTTGAAGAAACGTCGATTCTTTAATCTTTTAGGAAAATTTGACAAAGCATAACCCAGTCATGTCATAAAGTTGATCTAAAAATGAAATTTACCAAACATATGCCTCTCCTCTGACATTAAAGATGATACAAAAATAAATTGTCTGAGAAAGAGGATAATTAATAAATATCAGAGACTGTAAATAAGCAGTAGAACAGAAAAATATAACTGAAGTTGAAAATCTTAGTACTTCAACTTACGACTCAGGGAACTATATTTGTTATACTTCATACTTTCTAAATCTCTTTTAAAACTAGCGTAGTTGATACACATTTTATCAGTTTAATCATTGACTTGTTGCTTAACCTGTCTTGTTACTTAGGTCTTTAAAAGTCAACAGATAATAATATGAAATAAATAAAACCTTTGTCACTCATTCCTACATCAAGTTTTACGTAACTCTCCTAAATATGAGTTGCAACAGAAACCTTTGAACAGCATGCCAGTAAAATGGACTGTATTGCAAAGAAGCTGATAAAGTCATGTTTGGAATATTGTCAATTTATTCCAGGAATTTAACTGTAATTAACCAGATACTTTAGGCTACTTGAATGTAATAAATCTCTGTTCTGTAAATACACTGCTCCTCATTTCTTCAACTGGAAAAGCTTGATCTACAACGGACCAGATACAGCCCTTTCTTTTTTTTGAGATTGCCAGTAAAAGTGGGCAGAGACGTCATGATTTCTGTAGGAACGTCAGCCAGCAGGTGTTAAAATGAAATGAGACCTTGACTGCCTTTACGCCTGACCTTGGATTACTTCAAGGCAATAACTGAGGTGTGAAAAAGCAGTTTTCCTGTACCCACCCTTGATCCCTCCACTTGATAATCACAGTATTTTAGCACTCTACTTCCTAGTCCAGAGTTTTAGAAATTAATTAAAAATTTGGAGTGCCTCTGTTTTTTGCCTTTAGATGGTGGATACTCATGCAGTTCCTGCCAAAAAATTAGCCACTCCCTAATGCAGCATGGAGGGGGCGGGGGGCCAGGATAAAAGCAGTTAGAGGTATGTGTGCAATTGCAGGGCACTGATCTCATTGGGATCATGGAGACATAGTTCATATTACTGGAGTGCTGCCTTGGATGGATATAGGCTCTTTAGGAAGGACGAACTGGGTCAGCAAGGAGGTGGAATTGCCCTGTACATGACAGCAGCAAGCAGGCATGGAGCTCTGCCTTGGGATGGAGGTTCAGCCAGCTGAGAGTTTACAGGTCAGACTTAGAGACAGACCAATGAGGGCAATGTTGTGGTGGGTGTCTCCTACAGACTGTCTGAAGAGGAAGAAGTAGATGAGACCTTCGTTAGACACCTGGAAGAAGTCTCATGTGTGCAGTGCATAGTTCTCCTGAGGGACTTTAACCACCCCAATATCCGTTGGAGGGACAACACAGCAGGGACAAACAATCCAGGTAGTTTCTGGAGTGCGTTGTTGGTAACTGATAACTGATTATAACTGATAACAAGTGATTGAGGAGCCACGATGAGGACACGCTCTGCTAGACCTGATTCTTTAGAACAAGGAAGAACTGCTTGGGAGCATTAAGGTCATGGTCAGCTTTGGTTGCAGTGACAATGGACAGTGAAGTTTAAGATCTGAAGAGGCAGAAACGAAGCAAAAACCAGGATCATAACCCTGTACCAGGAGAGCATACTTTGGTCTGTTGAGGACTTGCATGGAAGAATCTCATGGAATACGGCCCTGGAGAAAAAGAGAGGTCCAAAAGAGCTGGTTAGCATTCAAAAATCACCTCCTCCAAGCTGAAGAACAATCCATTGTGAAAAGCAGGAAATCAAGCAAAGGTATCAGGAGGCCCACATGGATGAACAAGGAGCTCCTAACTAAAATAAAACATAGAAGCATACAAGTGGTGCAAGCAGTGTCATGTGACCCAGGAGGAATATGGAGCATGCAAAGCATGCAGAGATGGTGTTAACAAAGCCAAAGCCCACCTGACATGGCATCTGGTGAGACATTTGAAGGGCAACAAGAAAGTCTTCTACAGGTGTATCGGCAGCAAAAGGAAACCTAGGGAAAATTTGGGTTTGCTGCTGAATGGGGCAGGGGATCGGGTGACAAGGGATATAGAGAAAGCCAAGGTGTTCAATACCTTCTTTGCCTCAGTCTTCACTGGTAAGACCAGCCTCCAGGAATCCCAGGTCCCTGACACCAGTGTGAAAGTCCAGAGCAAGAAAGACTTACCCTCCATGGAGGAGAATCAGCTTAGGGAACATCTAAAGAGATTAGACGTGCATAGGTCTATGGGCCCTGATAGGATGTACCGAGAGCGCTGAGGGAGCTGCTGATGTCACTGTGAGGCCACTTTCAATTGTCTTTGAAGTGTCATAATGATTGGGAGAGGTTCCTGATGGCTGGAAAAAAAGCAAACATCACTCCTATCTTAAAGAAGGAGGCAATGAACCTGATAGACTTCTACGATAAGAAGACTGGCTCAGTGAACAAGGGGAGAGCTTGACTTTAGCAAGGCTTTCACGCTGTCTCCCATAACAACTTCATTGACAAAATGATGAAGTACATACTAGATAAGTACACAGTGAGCTGGATTTAAAACTGGCTAAACTGTTGGTCTTAAAGGTTTGGAGTCAGCAGCACAAAGCCCAGCTAGAAGCAGTAATCTGTCGTATATCCTCAGGATCAATACTGGGACCAACATACTTTCATTAAGAACCTACATGATGTGACAGAGCACAAATTCAATAGCTTTGCAGACGATACAAAGCTTGGAGGAGTGGTTGATACACCAGTTCATTGTGCTGCCATTCAGAGCAGCCTTGACAGGTTGGAGAAACGGCCCAACAGGAATCTTGTGAACTTCACAAAGGGAAATTCAAGCCCTGCACCTGGGAAGGAATAATACTGCGCACCAGTAGACACCAGTGGGCTGGAAAGCAGCTTAGCAGAGAAGGCCCTGGGCATCCTTGTGGACAATGAGTTGAACATGAGCCAGGAATCTGCCCTCATGGCAAAAAGAGGCCAACAGCTCCTTGGGCTGTGTTAGGAAGAACATTGCCAACAGGTCAAGGGAGGTGATCCTTCCCCCTTGCTCAGCCCTGATGAGATGCATCTGGGCTGCTGGGTCCAGTTCTGGGCTCCCCAGTGCAAGCAGGACATGGACTTACTGGAGTGAGTCCAGCGAAGAGCCATGAAGATGTTTAAGGGGTTGAAGCATCTGACATGTGAGGAGAGGCTGAGAGAGCTGGGTCTGTTCAGCCTGGAGAAGGCTCGAGGGGGATCTTATCAATGTGTATGAATACCTGATGGGGTGGAATAAAGCAAATGGAGCCAGACTCTTCTCAGTGGTATCCAATGACAGGACAAGAGGCAGATGGCATTAATTGAAATACAGGAAAAAGCATTTAAACATAAGAAAAAACTTTCCACTGTGAGAGTGGTCAAACACTAGACTAGGTTGCCCAGAGAGGCTGTGGCATCTTCCCATGTGGAGATATTCAAAACACAGCTGGACACGGTCCCGGGCAACTGGCTCTATCTGACCTTGCTTAGAGCAGTGGAGGGCTGGACTAGATGATCTCCAGAGGTCCCTTCCAACTTCAACTATTCTGCAATGCTTTAAGAAGTGATGTATTGTGGAGTAACAAAATTAACCTGGCCACCTTTCGCTAAGACACTAGTTACAGAAATCTAGCTCCCCGAAGAAAATGTAGCATCACTAAACAAATTAAAATGTTAAGCCTACTCACACTTTGGGGAGCACACCAGCTGTGGAAACTCAAACTCTGCACAAGTTTGGCAGACTTTAGTTGCTCATCCTTAGCTATTTCATAGTTTCTTAGGGGAAGCACTAATGAAAATATTACTGAAGAAAACACTATGCTCCCTAGAAGGACTCGTACCAACTGTCCTTGACGAGGAAATCTGCATGTTTGGTGTGTTGGGTTGGAGGGTTTGCTTACCTTCAGCTACTGCAGTTATTTGATGGCTCAAGGAAACATCCTGTAATTTTTTTTTTTTCGAACTAACATGTGCCTGTGTCCTCTAAAACCAATCCAAACCATTGACACAAACCAGAGAACAACCTGTTAGCCAACTTCTCCTACGTGCTTTTTTTGAAGAGGCAGATTCTTTTGTTAAACTTTGGGAAAGTCTTTCCCAATAATTGGCACGAGTCAGCACCATATCTTCTCTGAAAGATAAAATTGCCCAAGAACAGCTGCTAGTTAATCCTCCTGCCTAAGCCATGGCATAAGAGAGCCAACAGGTTAGTGGGTTTTGGGCCTCCTCTCACCCCTGCCTTATGCATGCTGCAATTTGAAGGGACTCTGCAGTGTTAAGGAGGAGAAGAGCCACCAGAGATAGCTGAAGTCATTCAAGCTCCTGCAGAGCAGGGATAAAAATATGTCCTCCTGCTCCACATGTGGGGCTAGGTGCAGAGGGTACCATGGGCCAAAGGTATGGCTCAAGAGCCCTGAAGCTTGGACTGAAAGCACTGTGGAGAATGGACTCTCAGCTCTGCATGCAGCTTAGGAGACAGAAGGAGTTAGCTGTGGGCTGCTCCTTGTCATAAGCAAATATAACAGCAGAGGGTGTCCCTCAGCAAGGTGCATTTTTAGCAGCTCACAGTTTTAATGAAACTGGGATAGAGGTGGTTGCTCGGAAGAGGGAGATCTTATAACAGCCTTCCAGTACCTGAAGGGGGGCCTACAGGAAAGATTTTTTTTAGAAAGATTATTTTTTTAGGAAGTGTAGTGATAGGACGAGGGGTAACGGTTTTAAACTGAAAGAGGGGAGATTTAGATTAGATATTAGGAAGAAATTCGTTACGGTGAGGGGGTGGTGAGGCACTGGAACAGGTTGCCCAGAGAAGTTGTGGATGCCCCATCCCTGGAGACATTCAAGGCCAGGCTGGATGGGGCTTTGAGCAGCCTGGTCTAGTGGGAGGTGTCCCTGCCCATGGCAGGAGGGCTGGAACTAGGTGATCTTTAAGGTCCCTTCCAACCCAAACCATTCTATGGTTCTATGAAATGGTAAAAATGTGGATGAGGGATGCAGAAAAAGACTTAGAAACACCAGCTGCCTATCATGCTCTGAAAGTTCCTGTAACCAATGCAGCCAGTAAGGGCGGGGGACAGAGATCCTGGACTGCAGTTTACCTCCCAGCTTCGTCAGCGACTTTGCCCTCCAGCTCTCTCCAAGCATGACATTTCCCTTTGTGCCCTGGCAGAGCAGAGGGTGCAGAGCCGGCCAGCGCGGCCTTGACCTTTGGCCAGCCAGGGGAGCTCCTCAGCTACCCGCCATGGCCCGGCTGCTCCAGCTGCTGCTCCAAGCAGGGACCTCAGCACAAAATGTCCCTATTTGTAGCAAAATTAAAAAATACAAAAATTAGAAAATAGGCAATTTGCTAAAGGCAAACCCTTGCTATTATTGACTCAGTGTTGCCCTGGGGTCTTGTGTACTATTCTATGCGTTGGTAAGGGTCAGGAGAAGCCATACGTGAAAACAAGAAGATACAGAGTAAAGATAAGGGACATGCAGACGTCTTTCTTTTGATTACACATGGGAGGGGGCAGGGAACAAGCAGATGGGATCAAAGTCCCCTCTGTAAAACAAGAGAAAGTCCCATTCACCTTATCTTAATCATGGCATCAGCAAGTTTCTCTGACTAATTCCTTTGATGTTCATTACAGCTATGCCCAGCAGAGACAAAGCACCTGACGTGGTGCTTCTGGTGATGACTACCAGCTCCTGAGAGCAGAGCTATCTTTATCTATATTATTTAAGATAATATTAATATTATCTTAAATATTTCCTGGTTTACAAAAGTTGTTGTCTACCTGAGGTTAGTTTGTGAGACACTTCTGGGCACCAACAACTCTGAGCCAACAGAGACTTATTTTTCATGAGTTCCGGTGTTTTCATAACACATATTTAACAAAACACATATTTAAGAAAACACATATTTAACAAGCTCAAAGGAGCTCTGAATTTATCGTGCAGGTAGAATTAAGCCTAAAACAAGGATCAAAGTAGATGCCAAAAGTTCGTACAGCAAAAGTCTGAGCACTGACTTTATTGAGCAGATAAATGTGGTTATACATAAGCAAACATAGTCTGATGGCTGCTGCAGATATCCACTACACTAATTTAATGAGGGAGAAACAAGTTAAATGAGTCAAGATTTTATTATGATAGAGTTGTATAAACAACTTAAAATACCCAAATGGTAATGCTTTTGGGGAAAAATATGTTGGCTTTTATTATGTTATTATTAAAGATAGGTCATCACAAAGAAGTACAATCTTACTGCATTTCTTACATAAATTTCTTTACTTATGTAATTTTGCATATAGAAGAGCTGTAAAAATGATAAACAGTATAAACACTAAAACCAAAAGAGGCTGAGATAAAAAAGGGACAGTTTTTCCTGTCACAGCTCAACATTGTTATCAAATGGAAGTTAAGAAATAACTGATATCAGTATGTGAGTAATTAAAAGCATTTTTACAAAGAAGCCTGCCAGACTGTCTTCTACACGTACATATAGAGCTGCGGTAGTGTTCGTAGTGTGATCTCACTAGCAGTGTTATCTAATCCAACATAAGCATTTGCATGGCATAAGAATGAGGAGTTTTTAATCTCTCCGTTTACTTATTCCGGATTTCATGAGAGTTAAGCTTTGAAATGAGATGTGAGTGAACTGCCGGAACCTTGGGATGATGCAGAATATCAGGTCTTGACCAAAACTGTAGGTTTTTAACTCAGAAATCTAGAGAACTCCAAATTCTATTTACAGGATTTGGAAGCTGATTTTGTGTCCATCCTCAGCCCTCTGTCTGCATGGGGTGAGCTGCAACTTGCTTTCTCTTTTTCTCTTTTTCTCCTTTCTGTTCTTTTAACCACAAGAAATACTCATTCCTCTCTCTTAAAATATAAATAATTAAATAGCACTCTCAAATTAAGGTCTTTAATGGAAGATGGGAAAAAATAAGATAAGAAATCTGTTCTTTCACAAAGTTTTCCGTAAAAAAATCCTTAAAATAATCACTATACTTAAAGATCTCTGTAACTATCTGACAACAGGAGTCAATTGCAAACATTCATGTGAAACCACGACACATTTTGCATGACCTTGAATTAATTTTTGCCATGCTACTTTCAAATTAATTATGTTACACACATGAGACTCCTCCTGGCACTTGGTTAACATCTGGATGCCCTTGTCTTATTTTTTAGCCAAAAGTCTGTATATTCTTTTGGACCGAGTGATTATTTCCCTGAGTAAGTTTCTACTCAGGTGAATTTTCTTCATTTTTGTCATTATTTTTTCCTTTCTCACTACAGGGGACATATTGTTTAACTCTTCCATAAATAAAAGAGGAGTATTAATTACCATTACACTTATGCTAGTAATGCCTAGAAAACATCAGGTGTCAAGGAAATAGAAGCTGCATCTTTCTTTTTTAAGAAAGATCAATGAATAACAACACTGAACAACATATAGCTAGGACTTACTGTCCTACTTTTTCTCTCCTCAGACTTAAATTAATACTCTGTGGCCTATCTATTCTGCCATTTCACATTCTGGAGAGATAACTCTTCTTCTAGCTTGTTTAAGATCTCTTTTCCAGTATAAACAAAATTTTGCTTCCTTCTGCCATCAGAAAGCCATTTTCAAATCAAACTCTGAGTGTATGAGCGCTGTCTTATATTTGAAAATATGCAAAAGTTATTTTGGACATGGGGACAGAAAAATATACAAATAATGCAATAAAGAAAGTTTAATCACGCTAATATTTCTCCTTAGAAAATATCATTTGAGTTATTTGCACTAGCATTAGAGTTGTGACTTTTTTGGAGCCAGGTTGGGATATGCCAGCTGTTTACCTGGTTGTTTAAGTGTTCCAAATTCTAACATCTTTTAAGCAGACAGTTTTAGCAGAAACACCCTTGGTGTTTGCGCTTTGTCAGATCCCACAAGAAAAGGCTGTTGGAGCAAATGGCAGATAGAGACATCCAGCAAAACTGGAGTTTCAAAGCCTGTTTGATCGCAGTAAGTTGGCTTTATTCTTGGTCATACAGTATTGTGGAAGCCACTGTGTAGATCAAAGAGTTGATTAAGTAACAGATTTCCATGAAAAAAAATAACTTCCATCCAGTGCTGATGTTTACACTTCATGCAATGCACCTGAACAATTCAAACAGATGAAAAGGAAAGGGAGGAAGGCAGCCCAAACATCTGAACGCCATTGCCTGGAAAAGCATTGTGGTCTGTGCATAACTTCAACTGATCAGAGATGATATTCTACCTCTGGAAGCAGTTCAATTTAGAAAAGAAAGAAAGTGCTTATTTAAATGCAAAAGCTTGTCCAAATGTTTTTAAACCATTTCTTTCAGGGCATTAGATAATGCTCAAATGTCCATTGAACTCCAGCTTCTACCGAACTAAATCAGTGCAGTCTATTCGCGGATACGAAATGATCCTGTTAAACTGAGTGCCTCACTGTATCACGTGTCACTCGTGACAGCTGTGGCACATATCTGTAACAGTAAGAAATAGCAGTTACATTCACCACAGAGGCAACCAAGCTCTCGTGTGCCAGCTGGCCATTTCCCAGACTTTCGGGATGTTTGTAATTCTTAGTCATAACAATGACATTCACTCCCTTTGTGTTCCTCTTAGTGAGATGGGAAAGTTACCCTTTACCGTTACAGGAAAAATGATGCTTCTTCTCAGAAAATATTACTGTTTCTAGAATAGCCCATTGTCTGGTCTTCTCTTTACTAAGGCCAGCTGATTCTCTTACTGTTTCCTCTCTTCCAGATTATACTTACACAGATTCTTGTATTAAATCCTTTCATAATACTGTTTTCCCTATTAAGAGTTCTTGTAGTAACTGCATGCATGGCTCCGTGGTTGGAGAGGGAGGAAGAAGCTGTTTGGTTTGTGCATATACAAAGAAATGGCCCTCTCTCTTTCATGGGATGTGGTGGACTTTGCAAAATAGTTTGACAGCTGGTCCAGCTTTTCTGATAGACTGGTGAGAACATTTGACTCAAGCTCCTGCCACTTAAATCCCCAAATGTTGACTATAACCTGCACGAAAGGAGATATTTTCTTATGTCTGTTCTAAGCATCAGTAGTGAAATAAGCAAGTCTAGTTTAAACTGAATTTTATAATTTTGAAAAAATATTCTTTTCTGTCCTAACAGAATAAATTTATAATTTTTTGAGTGACTTATTAATAAACTGCATTGTGTCAAGGTAGGATTGAGCTGTACCATAATGATAGCCATATCATTAAATTATCTGCTGATACCAATTAAAAAATCCTCACTGGAGTCAAATTAGGCATGCATCTATTCACCTTATTTTACTTCTCATCCATCTATAGCTGTAGATTGGATTTTGATGGGTAGAAAAGAAACCAGAGACATGAAAAGAGAATCAGCTAACTTCCTGGTTTCCCTGTTTGATTACATTTGTAGGGAAGATAAACCATCTGTGGATTCAAATGAATGTACAAGTGTAATTCCACTCGTGGTATTCAATTGCACTTCAACAAAATTGTAAAACGCGTGTTAGAAATGTTCAAATCACATGTGCATCACCGTGGCTATATATAGTACATGAGAACAATAACACTGAAACATCACAAAGCACATCACAGGCTAGACAGGGTAGCTTTCACTTGAATTTAATGAAGCAGTTATCATAACGAAAGACAAATTAAATCACAGCTTACTGAAAATCTCCATCCTAAAAGAGTATTAATGCCACATTGAGTCTCTGAGTTGCACCTAACTGCTTGAGATGCTATAGCATGCTCCACCGGTTGATTCTAAAAATGGTAGAAAAAGGCTAAAGCCACTTTTTACTGTCCAACATATACCAACAGCAAAAGAAAATCACCTTCAGACACAGAGACTCTGTTACCTCTCAAACGGTACAGTACTTCATTTGTAGCGACGGCAAGACTGAGGCATTGAAAAGTTACAGATGCAGAACTAAGGACTTGTGTGAGTAAGCTCATTCACCTAAATGAGGACTGTTGGGGTTGAGACCAGGAGCTCTATCAGTATGATACTAGAAAAATATATTTAAATTACTTCACAATAATGAATTGAGTGAGAAACCTAATCCCAACAGGACTAAGATTTCCTTTCATAAGGATTAATAATATTGCATCACTAACGATGATTTTGTATTGAAAATTATTTCATGCCAGCACAAAATCTTTGGAGGGGTAGAAGTCTCACAAGTATCCATTTTATTGCCTTATCCAGACTCTGTGGGCTACGCATATAAAGCAGACTGTCAATCAAGTTGAAGAGACTGTTGAAGCAATACTGTGCCATCTCTGCTACATGTTTCTCTTCCTGTTATTGAGCGACCATTAGTAATTAGTCACAGCCTATTGCCATAACTGCTCTTCTTTCAGCATGAGTTTGCAGTTTGACATGGGTTAGGCAGCTCAAATGACAACCTACAGGAATCCTAAAAAGGCAAAGCAGGACCACTCAGGGCAGACTTCCATGGTACTGAAGCCCCAGTAATTACATATATCACTGTGGATCCACCATCCGATACGACCTTGTCCTTTCTGTCTTCAGGCGAGAAGATGAGGGCACTCCTTGCTCCTACAGTCATAGGCTTGCACCAGGCAGGAGACCTGCCAGGGCTGGTCATCTCCTAACGGGTGCAGGAGCTCCTCCCAAGGGGGATACGATGGCTGAGCAAGGATTTACTATCACTTCTCCCAGTCCCATTGTTGTTAGCCCTCTTCCACTCCTTGTATCTAGCCACATGGCCAGATGTTACACAATTGAATAAGGAAATAAATATGGATACCAGGTGATTTGGGGCAGCTAGGCAGAAGGGGGGATGGGAGTAGCTGCTATACAAACCTTACAATTTCAAGTATTATGACAAATCTTGAAAATTTCCATTTTCATAATGGTAAGAAGTCTGTTCGTCCATGTCTTGAGTTACTTGCTTTTGCTTTCTCCATTCCCTTCTCTGTACTCTGCTGTTTTGACTGGTAGCACCATACATTTTCTTTGGACTTACAAAAGTCTCATTGTTCATCTCTGTTTCTTCAGCTAGTTCATCCTGATCAATTATGCCACACTTCTCTTCGTTGAGGTTTTCAGGGTCGGCCCATTCCTGCTTCTCCCCAGAAGCAAAGATAGCGTAGAATATCACTCCACTGTAATGCACCAGGGCTGCGATCAGAAAGACATTTTGCCATTCTTCCCGGGTCTGAAAGAATGGTGCAGGTCTCATTAAGTTTGCAGTAAAAAGAAATATTACTGTCTGAATTAGACCATGAATTAGCACGTATTGAACAATGACCGTGATCACTGTTTGATTCCTGATGTTACGGACAGAACAATTTATGAGACTCATTGTGAAGATTTTTTTTTCATAGCAATGGCTAATAAAACATGGGAATTTTTTTTTCTCACAGTGAAGTTTCTCCCTTGCATGTGAAATATTCCTGGAGTTGGAAATGCAGGGATTTCTCTAACAATTAACTTAATCTTATCAGTGGTTACCCTACCAGTGTTCCTAAGAGGAGTTTCCTAAATCCTATAAGTATTACCCAGTGGTATGGAGATATTGCAAAGCCCCAGCCTCAGGTGATATAAAATAATATCTCCCTACACAGATAATTAGTTTGTAATAGCCGAGAATCTGGCCCTCCATGATCTTATAGAAACAAATGTTTAAAACAAACAACAACAGAAAACAGCTGCAGAGATTGATGATGAAATGCAGTTCCCAGGAAGCTTCAAAATGTCTTAACTTTTGTTGCATTACCTAATCCTTTTCCTAGAATACGTGGAGAAATGTTACCTTATGTTTCGTCATTGCACCAACAATGAGTGGGCACACCATGCCCGACAGCGTCCCCACGCCATTGGAGATCCCCATCAGAATGCTGGCATAACGAGGGGCTATGTCCAAGTGATTCACGTTGAATCCTACAACAAATGAGATACAACGGTCAACTATAAAGCTTTGTGCTTCCAGGCCAACAAGGCTTTCTGCAGCCATTCTGGCTGAAGAAGCCTGAAAAAGGTAGGAAACCGCATTACCATATTTATTAGAAAGAAGAAATTTTGTTGGTGATAAAATGGAAGATATGTTGCAACTCTCTATTCTTTTTCAACCCTCCTTTTTTCCCCCACCTATGGGCATCATGTTGTATGGAAAAAATCGTTTTGTTTTGCCCTCGCTTAAAGTATCTGTGCTTCCAATATTCTTATACTGAAACAATGCACTCAGCGAACATTTTTAATTAAGGAATGAATACCTCATGTTTGTCAAGTGTCTGATCTCTTTTGATTTAGGTAGTAGTGGTTTTTAATACAGGTTTTCTGGTACTTTAAGTAGCAGTTTAACAACATGTTAAAAAAAACCAGAACATAAACCAGTAGGAAAAATAATTACCCTTACTGTAGCATATCTTCTGGGTACATATTTTATTAAGAAATAAAAACAAATAGTAAAAATCAGCTCAGATAATTATCTTGCTTTAGGTAATGAAAATTAGTCACAGGAGGTATGGGTATCACAAGAAAGGATGACGATTACCGAGTCCAAGGGATTAAATACAGTAAAAAATTGAGTACCGGGAAAATCCTGCAATAAAAATTGATTAATTAAAATGTCCCGCTATGCAAGCACCTCGTAACTGAGTAGCCAAACTACTTCCCATCTGCATAATCCTGAAACAACTGAAGACAACAGTTACTTTGCCAGTCAATTTTGCTCAATAGATCCATCTTCTCAGCAGTCTGCTAGCTGATGGCCTTCCATCATAACAAAAAGGGTTTTTTTTAATAACAATGGTACCAGTGGAACAACAAAAGTCAGTCCGAGGCCGGTGAGACCCATGAAAGTGTTAGAAGCAGCTGTTCTGGAGAAGGGCTGGTTATAGGACACAACAGAGAGAGGACTGACCTAGAAAGAAGAAAGTGGCAGCTGGGAGCAGGGTTGCAACTGATAACCTTTGAGCAACTATTCATTCCAGAGTAATTCCCTCTCTCTCCTTTTAGGGATACTGTTTACACAAGAAGAAAAGGTGGCTGACACTGTAGAAGTGTATTAGAAAATAACAGCGTAAAGCTGATGTAAACTGGAATCAATAAAGAGCAGGTTCTTTCAAAGCTTCATGTCCTAAGTGCAGAACGTTTCATAGATACTGAAGTAAATTGTTTCTGATACGGAAAGAAGTAGGGAATACCCCATTAGCAGCCACATTAAGAGCAAACAGAATAATAGAAATGATGACAGTAACAACAGTGAGGATAATGACATCACTTTTATCACTAATAGTAAAACCAATAATAAGATTACTTCTTACCTGAAATTGCAAATCCACTGAAGCCTACTGCTAACACCAGAAAGGAAATTGCCACACCTTTTGTATGAGAATAACCAACCACCAAAAGCAAGGTTGCTTCCATCCCAAAGCCTTCAAGTGAAACACATGGGAATAAATGACATTCAAATTGCTATTTGTCACAGAGACACCAATAAGGTCTAGCCAGAATAGCAACTTAAAATGAGGCAAAATTCTTTCGTATCTCACAGCTATACTTGAACATACTTGGCAGCTTTGTGGATTCACAGAAACATTTGAATATTTATTGTTTGAGAATATCCTTTTTTCTCCTCATTGCTGTGCAAATGGCCCGAGCCATTGGTGACATTAACTCACTAAGCAGTACAGGGAATGAGGAAGTGACTTCGTGCAAAGCACTGAAAAATTCACAAACACACAAACATGGAAGGGAAAGGAGACAAGTACTTCTTGTCTTCAATTTCTCATGGTTGTAGTGATTTGAGATGTTCTTGGCAAATGGAGCAAAAGAGCATTTTTCAGACAAGTGTGCCACCAACACAATAGGCCAGTCCTGAGTATCACGGGGAACTGCCAGTCTTGCCACTACAGCAAACAAACATTTTCTAGTATGTGACACTACATACTAGTTGGGTTGTTTGGTTTTTTGTGGGTTTTTTGTTTTTTGAATGGCACTGAAAATGTGCTCTGAAAACACAGTGACTGAGAATCCTTTGTGAAGATGCATAGCCAAGCTGCATGGCATCTCTCACTGCAGGCATCTCTATTTCAGGCAGCCTGTGCTGTCCATAAATAATGTAATCGAGGAACTGGCAGAGGAGAGCAACTCCACAGGCTATCTGGCTTGAAATTTTTCACTCTAATTTAGTATTTTCCTTACATGTAGATGTCATTGATCTTTCAGTTCAGTGACTGAACTGGAAATAAATTATTTTGTGCTGAGTGAAGATGAGTCTGTCTGTCACCCGTCTTTTTTTTCACTCCAACCCTTCCAGCCTAAACTTGCCAGTGGGTTCTGCTGGAGCAGCACATGGGAACGTAGCCAGTGATTGCAGGGTTGTATCCACTGGTAAAAGATCTCTCTGGCACCACGGTACGTGGTTAACTTTTTCTTTATAAGTTTGCAGGATGAGACCTATTTGATCACACTAATCTTCTGGGCCATTCCCTGTTGCCCCTTTAATTATTAACTAGGCTTCTTGCCTCCTCCCTTTTTAAAAGCATGCTCATATGAGTAATGTTTTATACCATGAGGACATCTAACATCAGCTTTCCATTAAATGCTTCAGATTAACCAGCTGCAAATGCAACCTAGAGTAGTTTGTCTCCTGTTACAATTAAACATGGCCCAAACTATGATATTTGCATCAACTGCAGCACACAATTGAAATACCGTATTTCCAGAATCCAATAGTACCTCCACAGTTCATGACCTTCCTTACAGTGGTAGTGGTTAAAATCTTCCTGCTCCGTAAGAAGTCAGCTAGCTGCCCTCCAATGGGTACAATGATTGTCATGACCATGTGAGGAACTGCCGACAAAAGGCCAACCTGCAATTAGACAAATGAGTGCTTACCGGTCATGTCCTTCCTCAGGATTTAGGGGGAAGAGAATAGGAACCACACTTTTTCTTCACCTCTCCCTCCCCACATTGGACATAGTTTTATCCTGGAGCCTTGTGTGGGATGATTGCAGACCTTTCCTCCAACAGAACCTGTGATCAATACCTGGGTGACCTTAGGATGGAGTGACCTTAGGTTGGAGACTCCACAACATCTCTTGGAAACCCGTGGAAGTGCCCAGTCACCCTCAGAGTAAAAAAGTGTTTCCTGATGTTCAGATGGGACTTCCTGTGTTTCAGAATGTGCCCATTGCTTCTGGTCCTGTCACGGCACTACTGAGAAGAGCCTGGCTCTGTCTTCTTTGCACCCTCCCATCAGATATTTCTATACATTGATGAGATCCCCTGAGCCTTCTCTTCTCCAGGCTAAACAGTCCCAGCTCTCAGCTTTTCCTCACAGGAACTGGAGAGGCTCCAGTTCTTTAAACATCTTTTAGGACCTTCATTGAACTCTCTCCAGTATGTCCATGTCTCTCCTGTACTAGGGAGCCCAGAACTGATCACAGTATTGTACACTAGCTTGAAAATAATTTACAATATAGCAAGTAGTTTTTTTAAAGGAATGTTGGGAAAACTTTTCTGGAACAAATAATCTGAAGTCCTCATTCATGCTCTGAAGAGGGAGTGTAACAATACCGTCTTTAAGAAGTGGCAGTGGCAGGGAATATCAATCCATACAGAATTTGACCCTTCATTGTGAATGAAAATTAATGAAATAAAAAAAATAAGAGGATAAAAATTACCTGGCAAATAATGCTAAACTGCCAGCACTAAACAAAATGTGCATTTCTATTTACTTACCTTTTGGTTTTCATGTTATATGTTTTTCCTAATCAACTCTTTCCCAAACCAACTTTTCAGTTCTTTCCTTTTGATAAGAATTTGATGCTATCAAGCTTTTATTTCTGTCAGATGACCAGAAGTATATCATCCCAACTGCTGTGAACAACCTACTGTAATGACTCCAGAGAGATCTAGGGATCTTCAAGCACTTTGCATCTCCTTGGGTGAGGTCTGAAGGTCGCTGCTTCATCTCAGACATTTACCTTGCTTATTGCAAACCCAAAGACTTCTTCAAAGTAAGCAGGCTGACTTATAAGGAGCAAATAGAAGGTCCAGCTTCTGCAAAAGTTTGCCACAATGATTGCATAAACTGGCATTGAAGTGAAAAATCTCTTCCAGGGAGTACTAAATTTCTAGGAAAAAAAAAATAAAATAAAATTTGAAGGCATTTTTGAGTAGACTGAAGGCAGAATAGAGAGCCCAGTGTCTTTTACTATCAGGACTATCCAGTACATGGCATCCAATTTACACTGCAAATCACTTACAATGCAAGTGAAAGATATCTCCTGGATTAGCGGCAAAAGACAAGCAGAGAAACTTTCTTAGAATAGTTAGAAATTTTCAGATGACTACTGTACTATTATTGCTCTACTTACTGAAATTATACAAGGTCTTCTGGAATCCTGCTATTGGGATAACAGGATCAATAACAGAATCAAAGAAAACTAGAGAAAGCCTTGTGCTGTTCCCTACTTTCTAGCATAATGTAGTTTGAGACATTCCACTGAAAGGATTGTAAAAAAAAGGATTATCCAAGCTAAGAAATGTGTGGTAGCACAGCAACAGGCAGCTAGCTGCTTCCACCCAATTCATTTCATTCAGTAAAAAAAGTCTATGGTAGAGGATTTAATTTCCATAACTTGCTTTTGGCATTTCAGGTTTCTATTTATGCCTCAATACTCCATACAGCAGGAACAAAAAACACTTCAGAGCCCTATTCACTTATAATAGAATTCAAATCAGAAGCTGAAATATGTAACTATGGCAATATACATTGACATTGTCCTCTTTTATTAAAACAGTAGTTGCGTTTTACAGGCAACTGTATGGCTGTGGTCATTTGTGAACACATGGGGGTGGTACTAGGGTCCTCTGCAGTAAAATCACTGTACAGCAAGGGGAAAGCCATGACCTGGAATCAGTGTGTGCATCTTCAGCCAAGATCTGAGTGACTTCACCCAAACTTAAGTAGCATGGCCAAAAGGAGAGTCTGGTACTTTATACTTTCAGCAAGGCTATTACACAAAACATGTAAAGAGTTTGGAGTTATTCTGCTCCAGAATATTCTAGAGTAAAAGCCAAGAAGGAGCAGTTTATCACAAAACTGCTTCATTTTTCACCACTAGCAGAAATAAATTATCTAAGGAAACGGAGAAAAGTTTGATGGGAAAAAAGGTTTTAGTTTTATGTTTCCAGGATCTTCCAGGATCCTCTCAGAAAGAGAAGTCTTTACAGCTGAGCTGCTGTGAGAGTGAGTAGGGCAGAAACCCTGTCCTTAAACTTTCAGAATTTCGTTCATCCTTAATAAGTGCTCAAAAGGCATCTGGATAATTTAACATCTGCAGCCAGTTTCTGATTTAGCTATTTCCATTAATATTTTTTAGAACAAACATAACAGTTACTCAAGAGCAGGAGGTCAGAGTGTGTGGTTCCCCCCTCTGTCCCCAACCCCTTCCCTTCCCTAGATCAAGGACATCTATCAACTGAGAGCTGAAACAGCACTATGTGTTTTGCCTGTTGCTGAACTTCTCCTCTCCAGCTGCATGAGCCTGATCCTGTAATTTTTTGTGAAAGGAGAAGCCCCTAAATATCAACAGCAAATAGTTCTGCTCTTATGCAGCTAATAGTATCCATCCGGTCATACGCTGACCTTGTGCAAAGTGCTCACAATTTATAACCGGAAAAGACTTTTTTTTACTTACACTTGCACTAGCTAGGCTGGCTCCTTCTCCAATACTTGTTTCTATATATATCCTTTCTTCGTTGGTTATCGTTGGATGTGCAGCAGGGCTCTCATAGGCATGAAGCAACCAGAACATGTACCAAACAATCCCAAACATTCCTGGCGAAACAGGAAAAGCACAGCTCGGTTTTAAAAAACAGTGGAGCCACACTTCGGTACCTGCAGGCCTTGAAGTTAGTTTCAAGAGTCAATTCAACTAAATCTGTGTGGCAAATATGCCCAGGGAAGGAAGAAACTATGATAACTAACTCAGTGTATATTGTATGCCTGCTTGAAAAGCGTTTGAGCCCTTTGTCGCTGGTATTATGTGATTACATCAAGAAGGACATGGAACTGTCGGAGCGGGTCCAGAGGAGGGCCACGAAGATGATCTGAGGGCTGGAGCACCTCTCCTATGAGGACAGGCTGAGAGAGCTGGGGTTGTTCATCCTGTAGAAGAGAAGGCTCCAGGGAGACCTTATAGCAGCCTTCCAGTACCCGAAGGGGGCCTACAAGAAAGCTGGGGAGGGGCTGTTTGCAAGGGCATGTAGCGATAGAACAAGGGGCAATGGTTTTAAACTAGAGCAGGGTAGGTTTAGATTAGACATTAGGAAGAAGTTCTTTACAATGAGGGTGGTGAGACACTGGGACAGGTTGCCCAGAGAGGTGGCAGAGGCCCCATCCCTGGAGACATTCAAGGCCAGGCTTGATGAGGCTCTGAGCAATCTGATCTAGTTAAAGACGTCCCTGCTTACTGCAGGGGGGTTGGACTAGAGGATTAGGGTGGCTAATGTGACGCCCATCTACAAGAAGGGTCGGAAGGAGGATCCGCAGAACTACAGGCCTGTCAGCCTGACCTCGGTACCAGGAAAGATCATGGAGAGGATTATCTTGAGTGAACTCTCACGGCAAGTGCAGGGCAGCCAAGGGATCAGGGCCAGCCAGCATGGGTTTAGGAAGGGGAGGTCCTACTTAACCAACTGGATCTCTTTCTATGACCATATGACCCACCTTCTGGATGCGGGGGAGGCTGTGGACGTTGTCTGTCTGGACTTTGGTAAGGCCTTTGACACCGTCCCCCGCAGCATTCTCCTGGAGAAGCTGGCGAATCATGGCATAGACAAGTGTACTCTTCGCTGGGTTAAAAACTGGCGGGATGGCCGTGCCCAGAGAGTTGCGATTAATGGGGTGAAATCCTCTTGGTGGCCGGTCACCAGTGGTGTCCCTCAGGGCTCAGTTTTGGGGCCGGTTTTGTTTAATATCTTTATCAATGATCTGGATGAGGGGATCAAGTGCACCCTCAGTAAGTTTGCAGACGACACCAAACTAGGTGGGAGTGTTGATCTGCTTGAGGGTAGGAAGGCTCTACAGAGGGACCTGGACAGGCTGGATCGATGGGCCGAGGCCAACTGTATGAGGTTTAATAAGGCCAAGTGCCGAGTCCTGCATTTTGGTCACAACAACCCCAAGCAACACTACAGGCTTGGGGAAGAGTGGCTGGAAAGCTGCCCGGCAGAAAAGGACCTGGGGGTGCTGGTGGATGGCCAGCTTAACATGAGCCAGCAGTGTGCCCAGGTGGCCAAGAAGGCCAACAGCATTCTGGCTTGTATCAGGAATAGCGTGGCCAGCAGGAGCAGGGACGTGATCGTGCCTCTGTACTCGGCACTGGCGAGGCCTCACCTCAAGTACTGTGTTCAGTTCTGGGCCCCTCTGTACAAGAGGGACATTGAAGCGCTGGAGCGTGTCCAGAGGAGAGCTACCAGGCTGGTGAGGGGTCTGGAGACCAGGTCATATGAGGAGAGGCTGAGGGATCTAGGCATGTTTAGCTTGGAGAAGAGGAGGCTGAGAGGAGACCTCATTGCCCTCTACAGCTACCTGAAAGGAGGTTGTAGAGAGGTGGGTGTTGGCCTCTTCTCCCAAGTAAATAATGACAGGACCAGAGGTAATGGTCTGAAGGTGCGGCAGGGGAGGTTTAGGTTAGATATTAGGAGGAATTCCTTTACTGAAAGAGTGGTCAGGCACTGGAACAGCCTGCCCAGGGAGGTGGTTGAGTCACCATCCCTGGAGGTGTTTAAGAAACGTATAGATTTGGCACTTCAGAGCATGCTCTAGTGACAGAGATTGTAGGGGTTTGTTGGGTTTTTTTGTGTGTGTATGGTTGGACTTGATGATCCCAAAGGTCCTTTCCAACCATAAAGATTCTATGATTCTATGATCTTTAAAAGTCCCTTCTAACCCAACACATTCTATGATTCTATGATATGCGTGGGACAGAGAAAAGGCAGAAGCAAAGCTTTTATGTGGGACCTGGGGAAGGAAAAAAGCTGACTGGTCATAACATGGTCGAAATTTGTGTAAAAGAACTTCACAATCAGATTGTGATGGCAAATATTATGGTGCGTTCTGTGTCTCCAGAGAAAACCCATCTTAACTGGGTTGCTGATGTGCAGGGCCGGGTTTGAGGCAGCTCTGCCACGTACCGTGGGGGGAAGCACGAGGCACCACAGATCAGCCATGAGGCCATACCTCCTGTGACGGGACAGCTTTGTAAAGGTGGCACTGCTTTACCCAGGGTGGGCAGCATGGGGCAGATGTCTCAGGGCAGGAGGTTTCAGAGGCATTCAGCTCCCCATCAGCAGCATAGGCCATGGCATTCACTGCTAGTTTGCGCTCCAGGACACGTGTCATGTGTTTGTGCTACAACTTTTACAACTGCAGCCAACCCTGTTACTGGGTGACCATGGGCTGTAGACTGGTCATTACAGTTTTAAAGCATTTTATAACAGATGATTACAAAATAAAAGCTTTCAGAAGCTGCAATAATTAGGGAATAAATTGGAATACCCATTTGCAACGTCTTCAGTCCCTGAGACAACTTTGATCTATACTTGTTATACAGGTTTAACAAAACTGCTGGCAGTACCAGCCTAATCACAGAGATCCATTACGTTAAGCAACTCACCATAAATATAAAAGACTGATGACCATCCTATATACTGTACCAGCACGCCTGCCAGCGGCATGGCGACCACCGCACCTGCATAAGACCCTGAGGAGAAAAAAGGAATAAGAAAACATGTCAGCTGTGATGGGTGAGCCCAGCCCCCAGTGCAGGTGATCCAGGCAGGTGCCCAGAGGAGCAGAACTGGAGGGATGCCTCTGGCTGATTGGCAGCATGCTTTCTTGTGAAAGTGGGGAATGGGGTGGCAACTGTAAAGTTTAGCTTGGGGTGATGGGAATGACTGGCCCTCACTGGTGTGGGGTCACCAGTCTCATTTTGCAGCAAGAAGGGCTGTGCCCTGTAGGTAAATGGGATTTGCAAAGCAGAAACTGGTGGTAAACCACCACGCAGGCATAACATGCCTTGAAGTGGGGAATCCCCCCGAACCCTGTAGCGTATGAGGTGAGCTCCAGCGAAGATAATGGCCTGAATTTCAGAAGCGTTTTTGGTGTCCAGAAATCCTGATGGTTGCAGATATGCCGGAAGGCTCTTGTCGTGGCTCTAAGCCCGTGTCCCTGCAAGCGCTGCTGGTGAAGGGGGTGTTCAGACCAACCCTGAGTCTGTTTGAGCATGTTTAGTTCATATCAGCGGCATGAACAAACAGCTGGAATAAATAGGCAAAAGTTGACAGGGAAAAAAAGGATTAAAAAGTGGTCTGTGCCAAGGTTTCTGATTGGGAAACAGATAATACTGGTGAAATACAATTCCGAGTGACTTGTAGAAAGAGATGAGTATTTAAGTGCTTGGAAAGGAATTTCCATGAAGACCCTAGGGAGAATTCATGCACTATGGATATTGGGGTTCAGTGCAAGACTGTGCCAGTGGCTTCATATGCAAGAAGTGTTGCTTTGAATTATTCTAGGAAATTACATTTTCATAGTTTTGAGAGTATAACATAGCTAATGCTCATTACCAAATACTTCACTGCAATGGTTCACAGTAACCCTTCTCCCTCGTTTCTGTGTAATTTATTTTTCCTACAGCAATAGCAAAAACCCCAGGCAATAATATAGTCAGAGAAACCAGGAACCTGGTTAACGCAGGGTTTCCTAATTTTTTCACTGGTCCCATGCACTTTTCAAGTGCAAGAATCAGTGATCTGTAGCCACTAAAATGAGCGCTGGGCTGCAGGATGGATCTTTTCTCTACCTGGTGCTAGGATTTCAAGGAGAGAGCATTGATGGTGGAGAAGCTTCTCTTTTGGTCTGTTCTACAGAAAATGGAAACACCTAAATATTCACTAAATCCTGTAGTAAAAAAAAATGTCACATATTATGAAAAGCTACTTTTTTTCTCTTGCTTCACTCCTTTTACCCTTTCTCCTGTATTTTAGTGCTGTATTTCCCTGCTGCGATTGAGAGACGGGACGCTGCATTTCCCCTAGTCTTTCAGTTTTTCCCCTAGTCTTTCAGTTCCACCACCAATGGACAGACTTTTTGCGTTTGACTTTTACATTTTCTATTGAATATTCTCTCTCACAGACATTCATCTTCAGCTGGCTTTACCCCACCACCTGCATTTATTTTCATTGTTTCCTCCTCCACCTTTCCCAACTACTTACTCTTCAAGGTCCTACTATTTCTGATTTTTCTCCAGTATTATTAGACGTCCACTCACTGTTCCAATTTCCCTGTTACAGATGGAAAGGGACACACCAAATACAGATGATGAGGGTGTCTTAGAGGGAAATGACAGAGCGAAGTAACGAGCAGTGCCTTTTCCTTCACTGCCAACACAGCACATTTGAAATTACAGCAGAACCATTCCTGCCCTGTATTCTGCATATCTGGAGTTTTTAGGGTAAAAAAGAAAAGGGGACTACATTTGGATTATGCCTCACCTTCCTTACATTTAGCCATCTACCAGCCTGGAGCTGGTAGGGAGATACTAGCATTCACCATTTTCCATGGAATTAGCAGCTAATTGCAGACTGCAGGGTTACCAAAAGAATGTGAAGACATTAGTGTGTGAGGAGGGGACAGCTCAAACTAGACCTGGGAAAGGGCCAGGCAGGTCTGACACTCACAGTTCCCTTTTGTGGCAAGTAACTGTAGTAGCACGGAGTGACCTGTGGCAAAAACTGCTACCTGGAGAATGGAATTAATCATAGAAAACCTTTTTTTTGTTTTGTTTTTATTAGTGTGACTGTAAGCAAAAAGAGGATATCTTCCTTGAAGAGCAAGGTGTAAAACCTCAGTGTTTTTCCTGGTCCCTGCTTCATAACAAGGTTTAAGGCTTTTTCCAGAGGCTAGAAACATTCCAAAGGGAATGAGAGAGTTTGATTACTCCGATCTTTCCACCGGGTTCCTCTCCCCAAAGTCTTATGAAATTTCCCACAAGTCATCTTCCAGAAGGCCAGCTGTCAGCATTGGAAAGGGACCCAGAGAAGAGAGCAAAGTACAAGCCTGATCATAATTCAAAACAAAGTGGAGCAGAACAACCAGCGGCAACAAGTTACATCACCTCCACTGCAATATATTGGGCAGGCAGCCTAAAGTACTCAAGTCCTTTTAAAATTTTTTTAAGTGCATGCTTGTTTAGGAGGGTCAATTCAACATGTATAATAAATGGAATCCCAAAAGACAAGAGCAAATGGGAAAAAAAAAAAAAAAGGAAGTGTAGTTTCTCTCTTGTGGCACCTCTTGACCCCTTTTAGTTTACTATGAGGGTCATTCTGAGAGTTGGCTTTAAATGATAAAATGGGGACATACTAAACAAAAAGACTCTCAGTTTCCTGAGCTCAGAGTAACAAGCCGAATGCAGCAACGGGCAGAGGGTTTGCATTTCTCTTTTAAATAATGAAATGAACCAAATGTGTCCAATAGGAATATGTACTTACATAAACCATATAAGCCAATCAACTTACCACAGAACGATGTGGTGGCCAACCTGCTTCTCTCCAGCGGAGGAGCCCACTTACTCCACATTCCATGGCAGGCTGGGTAGGTGACGCCCTGGCAGACATTTCACACATCATATAATTTGCTTTCACTACATTCCTAATACAAGCAGTTGCTGATACTGTCCAACCTGTCTAGCTGTTTGTCACCGTGGAATGATATAGGAAGGGTTAGGTAAGCCTGGAAGAGTTCTGTTGTTTGGATATGAAGATGTCAAACCAATTTGGATAATCACTTAAATGGTAATGTGTTCTGGGGTAAAAATGCTGTTTGGTACGTGCAGTGGATGACAAAAGTAAACTAAAAGAGATTGAACTGTATCACCAAAACCTAAACTTTTTCTTTCTTTTTAGGTACACTTTAAAATATAAATTGTAATGACCAAAAAAATTGTCATCCTAAATACAACTAACAAGTAAAAATGTAAATTGATCAGAAAACTTCACCAAAGGATCTTATGACTTTTTAGAAGCAAATCTCCAAAAACAGATGATATATGAAAGGACCAAAATGGTGAGTGGTCCTACCTCCACCAGACCTTGCAGAATCCTTACAAACATCACACAGCCGTAATGAACCCTTGCTGCAGAAGGGATGAACATGTTCAGTGTAGATGTTAGAAAGATAGCTGCTCCAAATACCCTATGGAGAAAAGGTAACATGAAAGGGAATATAGTTATTGTCTACTTTGCAGAATTGATGCTGTTCTTGGGTACAGTTGCAGAGACAATCTCACTTACCATGATCTCACCAACTCAAATACTTGTAAAGTTCCTTTATTGGCAGAAGGGGATAAATCCCCATATGGTCAATACATTTTCTTCTCTGAATGGAACAGAGGTTTTTACATACTTAAAGCTGCTGGATTTTCCTTTGTATCAGAGGAAGAGATATGGGTGTTGGTACTGAAGGCTAAGCTGTTTATATAAGTCCTGAACTGAGAAGCGTTCCTATCCTGGGAAGCACTTAAATTCTGTTATATCAATAGGGTTTAACTTAAATTGGGTAAAGTCTGGTTTAAGTGCCTCTCTGAACGTGGTCGAGTGCTGGTTAGTTCCACTTGATGCTATACCAGGCCTGGTTAAGATCAACTCCTTTCCAACATCATTTCTCTAAATAACAGCTACAAGTGTCCTTTGTGACTATGACCTAGAAGGGGCATTTCTACCAGACAACTTCTGCGAAAAACATGATCTAATAATTTCACGAAGGGCACTTGCTGCAGCTGGTGGCAAGTCAGTCAGGGCTCTGAATGCACCTGGGGCCTTTGGGAAATCATTCGCAGCCTCCAAAATGTTACCACCCATTAGAGAAACAGTCAGCAGAAACCTCTTTGTAATGGTAATGGATCCAAGCAGCATCCCTGAAAGTCCAGGCCACTCAGAGGCCCTGGGGTAGGACTCAAAGCCATGTCTGCCTCACTCACTGCAGTCTGTGGGAGCTTTTCCCAGCATGGACACGGGCTTTCCTGTGTTTAACCAGAGTGGTGCCCACTTACTGCTCTGTGTCAATAATAAACAGCAGTGACGCTAGACATGAAGGATAGCTGGGCTGCAGGGGCCGTCATTTCAGTATGGCATGGGCTGCAGGTTTGCCAGGCGTTGATGCTGCAGTGCAAGAGAAAAGCATCCCTGGGTGCCCAGCTCATGAAAGGACATCTGGGGAGCTCATTTAAAAACTGAGGCTGCTGCAGCATGAAAAACACTACTGGAAACCAAGAAAGAGACTGAGAACAACCAGCTGGAACAATAACTGAAATTACTACCATTCATAGCAATGAGCTGTACGTGGATTAGATTTCATGTATCTTCACATCCGGCTGACTGAAGCCTCAGGTTTCCTTTCTGTGCAACGAATGGGGTTCAATAGCTGCATCACACACTGTCTGGATATCAAGAGTTCATTACTCCAGCATCTGTGGAAGCTGATGTACATGAGGATCCCCTCTAAGATCCTGTTACAGCACTGAAAAATATCAGAACCGGCAGCAGAAGTTCTCAAAAACGGCCAAGCATCATTTGAATTGAATGGATTACCATTAATCCTCAGTAGTTTACCGTCTTCTTTGTGTTGCCTGCAATTCAAAGCAACAGTGTCTGGCTCCCTGGGGACTGCCTTTGTGCGAGAGGTCTTTCATCCTGCAGACAGAAAGTTGCAGCAGTTGGTGGCCCTGGGGACCCCAGCGCTTAGGATATGGGAGGTCAGCCCAAAGCTGCCCTCTCTTGCTCCAGGACTCAAGGTGGCACCCTGAGAATAAAGCAGCCTCTTTTGTTCAAGGCCCTCAGCTCCCAGCTACACTGATGTTAGCTAGCGGCATGCTGCTGTTTGTGGACCATAATTTATGTTCCTTTTTCAAACTACTCAAATTCATTTAACATTAACATTGTTAAATTGACATTTAGCAAGCTTTGGGTTGTCTTGTTATGCGTGTGGCATTTCAGAAAGACATGTTAAGCTTCCTTCTGATAAATGAATGGCATTGGGCAGATATTTGATCAGAAATCATATGATCTGGACAACAGCAGTATTTCGCTCCCTTTTTATTTTTCTGCCAAAGACATACACTGATCTTATGCATAGCTGGTCATCATGCTCCACTTCAAAATATTTATAAACTTTTAAAACCTTTTGTTGCCATTCTTTTCTCCTTTTCTTTTTTTTTTTTTTAAGTAAGGATTTCAATTGTTTACGTTTCACTCTCTTTTTGAAAACTTATTCACAGGAAATATATGTCACTTCTTTTTTTGAATCTGGTCTTACTATTCACAGTAGGATTAATGGTAGTATTACAGCACGAAGAATCTACAGTCAGAGATGAACACTGTTTCCTTTAAATTCTCTGCATCTATTGACAAAAACAACAGTCCATGCCTAGACAGCTTATAATCTGAATGACAAGAAAGCTCTCAACAGATGAACACATAAGCAAAGAGGGTGGGTAGGCTGGCGGCGAGATGTGACAAAGGAAAGGATTTATATAGAAAGCAGTCTGAAAACCTGAGCTAGAATAAAAAGCCTATGACCATACCTTGTCATTTAAAAGACTCTTTGAAAGCCAAGTGAACATTTAACTGAGAAATAAGTATTAGCTCTCTATTATGATCAGTGAAGGAAAGAGTTTTGCACCTTGCTTCCTTGCCACTAGTAGAAATATCAGGTCTGTTATCATAACGCCATTGACAGTCTCAGGGAACTACCACAAATTATGTAAATGAATAGGCATGCGAAAGAATAAGCTGTAAGAAAGAGAACATGTTGAATTATCCAAACAGCTAGCTCTGAAGGCTGAGTTTCCAATCTCTGCTCCTTCGTTTAGCGCCAACTCTTAATACGCCAAGGTTGTAAATGCATCATTTATACGGAGTCGGAACCAGGCACTCTTCTGCTGCCGTTTAAGAGGTTGAGTAGTGTTTCCACAAAGAGGTCGCATCTTTCCAGCAGTTCACTGCCACTTATCCCAAAGAAGTGGGTCCCTGCCATGACTAAAAATATCCCAGTTCTTTTCAATTCATTCGCATATTCTGCTCTCCTCACCATCATGATCCCTGGCCAGCTGCCACTTTGGGATCGAAACAGACTTCTTCAGCAACGGACTCCTCTGCCCAGCAGGGTGCTCTTACTGAAAACCGAAATCAGATTGTGCCTTATGTTTCACGTATTCTCGTCACCGCCAAACAATGATGAAATTACATTTAGAAGCATGTTTGAGGATAAGCAGCGACTTAAAGTGATAATGTCACTAAATGGTTCACGAATGCAGACCAAACAAATTTGGATGAATATATAAAGCAAATTACATGGTGTTAGATGGTTTTGGTGCAAAGTTCTTAGTATTTTCAGCTGTTCTGAGATCCATTTGAATCCCACATTATTACGGATAATTATTTGCATTAGAGAAGTGCCGGGGGTGGGGGCATCCATGTATGTTCAAGGTTGCACAGTGCTGAGCAGGACTTAAACAGGTAACAAAAGAGCCTGTACCTAAATCTGTAATGTCAGTAATAGGCTGGAATAATACATCTCATTGCCGGAGTGCAGCTGGGACAAAAGAAAGCATTTGTCTTTCTACGGGTGGTGGGTTCACAGACTGGCCCCAGATCTCCTCATTTCCTGCCCCATGTCTTTGCAAGTAGCCCCTCTGAAACAGAAACTCAGCACCCCTGGTGAATCTACCGAAGCTGTTGGGTAAACAAGGAATAAAGGAAAAAAATATGGAGTTAGCCAGACCTGTGAATCCTGTTAGTGCAAACAGAAATTCTCCTTGAGCTCAGCTTTTGGGCTATCATTGTTCCTCAGCAAATTCTACTCCTAAACCTGGTCACGATAGTCAAATCCATAATACGATGTTGTAGTATAGCATTAGATTGAGTCTGAAACTCTCATGGGGACAGAAATACAGCTTTCTGTGCATATGCACAACATGTACCTAAGGAAGTAGTCCACTGACAGAAAACATTGAGTTACAGTATAAACATGGTTGATTTTACTGTTTGCAAGAAAATTAAGGACACAAAAGCAAAACTAATACTACGCCGAATTATTTAGCCAACAGCGTGCACATCTGTGTTTTGGGGCCCTTCTGCTGCAAAAGCTGGTGGCAAGACTAGAAATGCTGGGAAAATGATTAAGCTTAGCTAATTTGTTTGGCTTATTAGGCAGATGGAAAAGTACTCAGCTTAGGCGCTTCTGTGTGGTAGAGAAATGAATAATTGAGGGTGTTAGTAGTGTTGAAGAAGCAGTGCAAACTGAACGCTGAGTAACTTTTGGTTACGGACAGAGGGGAGTTGGGACTGAACTTCTGGGCTATTCGCTGTCCTCGAGTCATTTCCATAAGGGCATATGGGTGGGAAGAACGCCCAGGCAGTCTTGCAGCACATATAGCTCTTTGCAGAATGCAGAGAACAACGTATTTTGGTTTGAGGCAAAACAATATATAACTGGTCTTAAAGACCTCTTCAAATTCCGAGAGCATATGTAGATGTCACGTCTTGTTTGCAGAGAGTGACGCGAGTACCAACCATCTTTTTTTTATCTGAAGATCCCAAATGCCCTTAACATGCGCATCTCATGAGCTCATTCACAACCAGCTGTCTTCAGACAATCTCCTTCTCTCTTGTGATCATGTTCCAAGTTCTGAAGACTTTTTGAAGTAAAGCCCAAAACCAAAGTTAGCTTTGGCAAAATTAGCTACTTTTTTTACTCTCATTTTCAAAAGCAGTTGAACTAAAAAAAATATAAATCAGACCGCAAACACAATGAGCACAGAAGAAACCTGTATAGATGCTCAGAGCTTACCAAACATAAATCATGAGGCTCTATTAGAAGTTTTAGGCAATCCTAATTATAGTCAGTACTGTATCAGCCACGGCAAAGATATCTGTGTGCATGAGGATGGATTTGTGTCTCCAGAACATAAATTGCTCTGTAACTCCTACCTGCCCAGCTTCAGTCCACAGGGAATTTTTAAAGGAGAAAGGTCAAATTTTGTTGGAAAATTCTTGTTTGGTGTTAAACTGAGCTAAAAAGCACTAAGGCAACTTCTGAAAGACAAATGCTACAATCATTGTCTGAAGCATTATGTGTGATTTTCCTAACACTCTCCAGAAAGCAGTATTGTTTAGAGAAGCAATGTGTAAATATTTGAGATGAACTAAAGAAATTGGGAGAGTCAGCAATACACCCATAATGGAAATCTCGTCCCATTTTTGGTTATAGGCATGAATACTGCATGTTCGGTTTCAGATGTGTATTATTTCTGAAATACATTAATTCACTATTTTGATAATCACCATTTAAACAGTGTAAAACAGTCATCTTGCTGTAAAGCTTAATTCTTTTGATTATTGTTTTCTTACCTGTTAGCAGCCAACTTGTTTGAGATGAACCCTCCTGGAATTTGTGTGACAATGTAACCCCAGAAAAAAGAGCCGTGAATGAGTCCCACCGTCTCTGGATCCCAGTTGAATTGGGCTTTCTGTAAAGGAAACAGAAAAAAAAAGCTGTAAGATGAAGCATACTCATCGTAAGATAACCACTGTTTGGAAGTCACACAGAAGTCACCCCTTCCTCCAAATTGAGGCAGCCTCTTTGTACTGGCTGGTGTTGCTGACCTTGAAACCCCCCAGTTAAGGCAAAAGGATGTCCGATTCCCATGTGACATTACTGCTTTTGCTCTTAGCTTTCAGTCAGGGGGATAGGAGTGGAGGGCAGCTAACACTGGACCTTCATCTTTGCCACTTGTCACTGCTCCCCCCTGGGCTGCTTAGTCCTGAAACCTTTGTTTTCAAGGCTGCTCAATGTTGTAAGAAGGACCTGATGCCTTCCAATGGACATATCCATTTCCCCAAGATTATCAAGGTTGCTTAGGTCCTTTGGGTTGATCAGCTTCCCGGTGGGGCTTATCCGTGGTTCTCCTTGTCAGGGACAAACTCTAACCATCTACCATCTGCATTAAGTGGCATGGGAGCAGAAAAGGGGAAGGGGGATGGTGTTGGGGAGGGGTAACATCTGAAGACAAGACAATCTGGAAATAAAACTAGGTAACACTAGATATCTGACTAGTTTGTCTTTTATTAAAAGTGATGCCAGTTGTAGGGATGGATTTGGATGCAGGCGGCCACCCACAGGTCACAGATGGTTCCTAGCCAAAAAATGTCTGCAGCCAAGAGAAATAGCCTACACTCCATCCTTGGATACCAAGCAGTTTCAGTTTTCCCAAGGCTCTTCCTGAATAAGGTCATTCCTGTTCCCTGATGACCCTGTTTGACATACTTTATTCAAAGGAGGCATAGACAAAGCCCAGGGCAAAACATAGAGGAAGTGAAGAAAAGGAAAGTGGATCCAAGGTGCCCCTCCTGCCCGCCATTCTGGGAGGTCGGACAGGGCCTGGCTCAGTATGAGTACACTAACGTAAGGTCAGTGCCAACTTTTCCTCCTTGAACCCTCAGTTCAAAAGAGCTGTTTTGGAGCAAAGAGAAACCATGATGTTTTTCTTCATAATCATTTATATGCTAATCACACTGCAGGGAAGGGTGGCTAAGCATCATGTGAGGAAGTAGCACAGACGTCTCTTAGATTCTGAATTAAAATTGTCACTAGAACACTACAGAAGAACGAAAACTAGAACGAAAAACTTTAACATCTCTTTTTTTCTGTATTACTTTCTGTGTGTAAAAAGAAGAACCAGTTTTCCCCGGTAGATTGATTTTTTTCCCAAACAAGCAAACTGAAAAACAGCTCATCATTTGACCTGCAGGGAGAAAGGTGGCATTAATTAGCCAGGCATGTTTTACAGAGGGCTAAAGGAGTTCCCTCCCCATCAATATGCATTCTGACAAGAGACCCACTTTCCTAAGTGAGTTACATTTCTGTAACCTAATACCTAATTTTCCAAAAATTATTTCCAGCATAGTTCCTAGTGGAACTAGGTGGTGTTAATTTCTGAAGGCAGAAACACCATGAAACGTGGAAAAACTTCCTGTATCAGGAGGTGCTCATGCTCAAACAGAATAATTTGAGATTTGTGAGATGAGTTTGTCCAAATTTCCTCAAACTACCTCTTCTGAGCTTCCCAGCCTATGCGGGCCTTTCTCGTGCTCCAGGGTGAAGTATAGAACCAGAAAGTCACAGTGGGACCCTGGGGAGCAGGAATTAGACTGAATAAATACAAATTCAGCAGCAAGTTTAAGCAGCAGAAGCTGGTCAGAGGAGATTGCAGATGAGGAAGAACTAGAAAACTCTTCATTCACTTTGGTAAATCTTTCTAGGGTTTATTGAGTCTGTTTAGAAACACTCTTTTAACTTTTGAAATTTACTATAGACACGTTCTGCAATTTTCTTGCACCAAACATTAAAATATTTGCAAGACAAGATGATGAATAATTGCACAGCTTTTCATTCACCTCTAGCAACACGACAGAAGGTATCTGCCTCTCTGGAAGATGTGTTTTGTTTTAGGGATTGTGCTGACAAACAAAGGGAATCCATGGGCTGGCGGAAGCCTCTGTGCCCTGGGAGGGTCTGATGATGCTTTGTCCTTCTGCAGTGGCTTTCCTCCTAGACCTCAGCCCATTGGGAATCCTCAGGTAAGAGTCAATATTCCTGTGAATAATTTGTTATGACAGCATCCAAAAATAAATCAACAAGTAGAGCAATTGTAAATGAGGTTCAAGTTCATAAAGTCAGTAAGGGGACTTATGATATTGCTGCCATGTACGAAGGCAGGACTGGGGAAATTAAGATATGCATTGAACCTGCAGTTCCTTGGGTGCATCGTTAAAGGTTTGTAGGCATCTGCGGAGAAATACATGCCATATATTGCAAATTTGATAATAGCTTGGCACCTAGATCCGAATACCTCTAGACAACAACCCACACTGTCAATAACCTGTAAAAACCTCTTGCCTTGTTGCCAGTGACTACTTTAAGGTCTTGTAAGTCACCTACTGGTCTGAATAGAGTGAGTGCAGTGCTACGTACAGCAATTAATCATTGCTTCTCTAGTAACATCAGAGTGTGCTTTCTTGAGAGATAGTAAATAGTAAAAGCTTCTGCCACTACAACAAAATCTGTCTATGACTGAAAGATCAGGGACCTGAGAGACATGCAAGCCAACTCAGTTCTCATTTCTGCTGCTTACACCCTCTATGATATTGCAAACCCTCAGGTCTTACAGATTTTTAATTGGACTTAGAGACCTAAATAGGAATTAAGCACCTACACATCTATGTGAATCCACATTCACACGTCTCTGTTTTTGATCTATGTATACACAGTACTTTGATATCTGGGACTTTGATGATTTTGCAATGGGGTCTGCTCAGAGCAGCGAAAGGAAGACGTTTTCTCACCTGCAGCTCTGGTTTCCCATTAACATAGACAGTGTTATTGTTCACCATTTCCACAATGGCAACACCCAGGTTGCACCTGATTCCGAAGGAGATGCAAAAGCCCAGGCCGCTCATGATGGCAATGATGTAGCGCTTGGGCAGCCCGCAGCAGTGGCAGTCGCAGGGTGCCGGCTTGCGGGTGCTTGCCTGCACTGGCCGCCCCTCTTCTGTCAGCTCAATGTGATCCTCCTCTACGTTGGTGCCATCAATTTTCCTAAACGGGTGAAGAAAGAGAAAATGAAAATGCCTTAAAATTACGCGCTCCAGTCAGCTGCTAAATCATCTCCTTGCGAGGCGTTTGTCTCTTTGGTGGTGTGATGAGTCAATGCTGGGCAGGCTGTGAAAGGTCAGCATAGACTACACGTTTTCATGAACGAACTCTGAAGTTTGTAAATCTGAGCCACCTAGCCAGACAGCTAGCTGGAAGAATGCTCACAGGCTATTAATAAGCATATTCATGGGTGCTATATTGAGCTCTGTTGTGATAAATTCTGCTGGTTGTTAGGAAAATATACATATGAAGAAATTAATCATGATTTCTAATTAGATCCACTAAGCAGAGCTGGCAGCAGGTTTCAAGAAAAGGGCAAATACAGCACAGAGCATGGTTTTGCTGAGCCCAAAACTCCCTGTGAATTGTTTTCACCTGTGAGACAGAAATCAGGGCTATAGTGAACAGGAGAAAAGGCTCTGGCATCAGAGCCCCTGTTTAAGATGTAAAAGGGCCAGGCCCAGACTTTCTCTGCCTGGAGGGATTTGAAGCCACATGTCCCCCCTTCTCTGAAACATCCTCTCACTACAAGTTCTTAGGTCATCGCAAGGTGAACCCCTGCAACTCCTGTTGTTGAACGTGTTGCCCTTTGTGTAAAATGCTTAATATTAAATGAGATCTGAAGGAAGACGGCGACTTCCTGGGCCGTTGATTCACCACTCCTCTGCAGCGGAGGCTGAAAGGGCTTTGCCTGGCATCAAATTTGGTGCGGCAACTGCAGGGCAGTTGGGAGGGGAGGTGGCAGGGGTGTGAGCTCTCCCGTTTACTCAGGATAGGAGCAGATGGTACCCAGCCATTTCAGCCTGCGAGAGGTTGCCCACCGGCTACGAGCTAACATGGGAGTGCAGCTCTTCCGGCTTTGTGTATCCAGCCCTTCGTTTTCCTACAAGCACCCCAGCTGAGAGATTCATATTGAACAAAATAGCACTTCCATGTAATCTGGAATTGCACGATAGCGCAATTAAAAATTAATATGCTCTCCCAATCTGATTGGAGCTATTAACACCCCGTGCTGCAGGACCAAGGAATATCTCTGGTAGAAAAGGTGAGGAGAGAAAGAACCAAACCCCTGGACTGGAGCTAACTGCTTCCTTCCCTTACATTAACTTCCCATGCATTTGTTTTAAATGCAGAATATGGGTTTTCTGACATGCTGAAACACTTAAGCACGTGGCCAGCTGTGAATACATGACTGTCCCACTGAACACTACCCATGAGCTTAAGGTTACGTGTTTATTAAAGGGAGGCCTCGATCAGCAGCTGCATTAGGAAGCCTTTCAGTTTTGGCATGGCTGTGAAGCAGTGAGCTCAGGATCCAGCCCCTTTTGTGTCTGCCATGGAGTTACTCTCAGTACTGTGAAAATACGAAGAGTTACTTAATCTAAAGGAAGCCCAGCTTGCTGTGTAAGGTGATGAAATGATTTCATTCACTCTTCTGATAAGGAGTAACTTATTTCCTTCTTTCACACATATACACAATACTTCTTTTGCAAATACACCCAGTACTGAGTGTATTTGAAATCTAATGCACTTCAGTTTTCCATATAAAAGTTGGCTATAAAGCAATGTTGACAGAGCATACATGGATGTGCCACACCTGGCTGATCTACACAGTTGTGTCTTTCGGGAGAACAGTGTTGGTTTAATCACAGCTTTCTCCAGTTGCTGTAAGTCTAATGTACTACCCACAATCTAATGGATAGTACTCTATAGTAAAGGGTTTGCAAATATAGGTGGTAAGCATGGCTTCCTGGGGTGCTTCCTGTGGACTTAAATATATCTTTCCAATATGAATTTTCACTTAAAAATCTCAGCATTTCTAGGCTTTAGAGCTACAGGCTAACTGGTGCATCATTTACTATATTATTCCTTTTTACATCAAATCATAAAACTATTACTTCAGCTCTAGCCTTCGCAAAAATTTCTGTCAGCTCACATTTCCAAGAAACACTGGAATCAGAGTGTTTGGGACTAGAAGGGAACTCCCAGGATTATTTGATTTAATCCCTTGCTCAAAGCAGTGCTAACTGCAAATTTAGATCATTAGCTCATGGTCGGGCTGGAGGGAAGACTTTGCCTTAACGCAAGGTAACACAGGAAATGTGATATTACTGTGGCGTTATTGAAGGTGATTGAGATCTTATGATTCACTGGCAGGGAAAGAGCATTTGTTAGTGAAATGAGAGTACAGAGACTAATGCAGTCAGGCACTTTAAAAAGAAGACACCATATATTCCATGCTCTGCGTGCTAATATAGGTAGGTGTAAACTGCATAAAATATCAAAAATAAAGACCTCAGGAAGTGAAAAGAAAATGTAATAATTAGTTTTTTAGAACTGTTGTCATCTCAAAAGAGTTATTAACAAATGAAAAGAAGTAATTTGTCTTCCTCTAACATAATCTAAGGTACTGATTGAATTAAATCAAAGCACAATTTCTAAAATTTTTATACCTTTACCAGACTCTCTATTTATAAGAGAGACTTTAGACTTTAATTAGTGCATTATTTTGAGCAGATGGCAAAGATTAGGCACGTCATGCAAAGCCAAAACATCTGTTCCGATCCGGACACTTTCAGCTGGCTGTCAATTCAGATAGGCATGAAAACATCCTTCGGCTCCAAATTCACTGTTAAAAGTGGTGAGCCGGGACTAGCACTATGGGCCAACAATGCCTCTGCAAAGCAATTAATTGTTTTGCTATTGTATTCAATTACTCTTTAATAAAAACAAGTTGAGGACTGATCCATGGCCCCAAATCCACACAGTATATTTCATACCCTTAAAGCTTAATGTTAACCCCTCTATAGCAGATTTGTCTTGGAGAAAACTCTTTCGCAGTAGCACTCCAAACGGAGCCAGGATGAAGCATTAACAGCGCAGACATTGACGGAGCCAGTGTCTGACCTAGCTTTTGGGCTTTATTTTATTGAACAGGTATATAATGAAGGTATGGCAACTCCGTGAAAAGATGAGAAATATGTCTTCCAATCGATCCATCTATTTTGGTAGTGCCACTGAAAATTTTCACTTCTTGTACACCAATGATTTAGAAGAAAACCGCTTCAGAGCCAGGGCTCTTCTCTAATTATCTGACTAACGCAGGAGAGCATTTACCTACACGGAAAATGTTCAGTCCTTACATCAGTCTGTTTCCTTTTTTCAGCAAACATACCACATTTGGCAAGTAAGAAGAGCTAAGCTATTTGAAGAGATCTGCGTCCATGATCTGTGCCCAAATGTCATAATAACTGTATGCAAATTTTCTCTTCTTTATTGAATGACATTGCTCTGGCAGACACAGAATTTTGGAAGAACGAAAGAAATTTCAAAAATTCCTATCAGTAATAAATCAAATCCCTAAAACATATACACGTTCAGCAATCTGTATTTATGGGATTCTAGCATAGGAATTAGTTATTTCTTTAAATGACAAAGTGCGTGGACTAAAATCATACCATTTCATTTAATTTGATGAGAAACACATAGATTTTACAATAACGGGCAAATGTTAATACTTGCCATGTGTTAGAACACATTCTAGAATGACTTTTAAGGGATAACACAGTCTTTCACGGGCAGCTGCAGCACAACCATAACACAATGTTCAAACCTCACGCCTAGAAATCCAGCATCAGTCATCACATGGAGCAATTACTGCTGATCCTGGCGTTATTTCAGAAACCTACTCACTAACTATTGAAAAATAGCATTTATCCAAAAGCAGATACAATATTCTGAGATCTCATTTACTCTCTAGGGATTTGCCCAGGTGATAATTTTCCATACCAAACCCTGCAATTGACACATTGGTAGAAAATCCCAGTACAGACGGGCAAACCCTTTTAAGTTGCTCCGTGCGTGGGACCTCTCTGGCTGGTTCCTGTGTGGCATTTGCATGAAACTCATGGCATGTCTCCAACATATGTGCCATGGGACCACATCCCACAGGTGCTGTGCTCCCAGGCTGCAGGGCAGCCTCGCAGTTTCTCCTCAGCATCGCCTCAATCTGCTGGAGGGATGCCCCTCAGGTGGCTGTAGCCCAGCCCTGCACATGTGTATCGTGCCCTTGCACTAGCACCGCTGAGCAAGGGACCTCGCACGACTCACAAACCAGTTTAGTCTGGGCACCCCGCAGTGTGATCACAGTGCTCACGGGCTGCGGTGCACTAAACTCTCTGTACTTGTGTGCACAGGGAAAATTTAAGAGGACTAAGGCCACGATCCAGCACAGGCGGAAGAGCCCTGCCCAATGCAAGGATACATCGCCCAGCTTCACGTTGCAGTTTTTAGTGGTTTAGGCTGTATAATTCACCAAGGGACATCTGCAGCAGCCAGGGCTACACCTATGGGAGCCCAGACCTACATACAGCAGCTGGGTGACATGGCCCGTATGACTTTTCACATTAACCGTGACATTATTGAGTTGTATACCCACTTAGTCACTTCCCACTTCACCAGTAAGCCCACCGTTGCCATTAGCTGGTCCAAGACTCCTGAAATCCTCAGAGTAGGCGGAGCCTGAGATTTTACTTTAGTTCATTAATTTTTCTTTCACTATACTAAGTTCACAGAAGGCCCAAAGTGTTTGTGCACACCAAGAAGCTCTGCAGGAAAAGATTTCTTTTCTGGGAAACTTAAAAGGCTTGAGGAGCTCCAGCTCTGATATCCATTCACCCAAACCTTGAATTCTCTAATATTTTTTTTGCTGCCCTGCCGTATTTAACTAATCAAGAACAAACCAAATTTTGTGTAGAAAATTATTTTGTACAAAATATCTAAAACATTTTCTAAAACACCTTCCAAGATCTCACAAATGAAACTGTTGGCAACAGCCTAGAGAGAGGACACCTCTCAAGTCTCACTGGTTCAGTCCCCCTTGCCTCCCTTCCAGGATCCAGCTACCCTAAAGTAACCTCCCATGAGCAGACTCTTGTTTTGCAGCACCCACAAAGTAATTTGAGGTTGCTACACAGCTGTGAGGAGGCAGTAAATCGCTTTATGCTGCTCGTGCTTTAGCACTTGAACTTGTTTGTGGGTAATTGCTATGGGGCAGCCAGTATCCGGCAGCTGGTCTTGCCGGACACTGGCTTCTGGATCTGCTCTGTTGTTTGCAAGACAGACAAAATGTGGTAGGAAGGCATAGACTCGTCATATTTACCAAAGCTAAAAAGTATTTTTCTGCACACTTTGCTAGTTTTGATCCCACGTCGATGCGCAGCAGCCAGTGAAATCACACTTGGAGACCTAATCTAGAATGCGCATTAATATAATTAATCAGCTTTCAAATGCTAGAAGATAAACCAAATTCTTTGCTGATTTACACTATATTAAAACCAGTTGGATTGGATGAAGAGCAAAGTCGAGGTTGCAGCTGGTACATATACGTACGTTCCATCATGTAAAAGTAGAAGTGTATGCCTTCTCTTGTAGGCTGAGCTGTAGAGAATGAAGTTCAAGTTAAAAACATGCATGTTTCATTCCCTACAGAAACCTTCAAATATGAATGCATATTTCCTAAGAGACTGCTCAACTTGCAGCAGTTCTTACTTAGATCTGATTGCAGACATAGTAAAAAAGCTTTTATTGTTTGGATTATTTCCTCCACTGGCTAATGCATCTAAAAGGCACTGGTACGCATACGTTTAAAACAGAAAATAATTAAGTCCAGCAAACTTTCTTGTGTCTCAACTCAGATTTGATTTGGTTTGATTCAGTAGCAATGTTGCTGAAGTTGGATGCCGGTACTGGATACACAGTACCAACTGTGTAAGAGCCAGCATGACATCCTTGGTAACTGGCTATGAGGAGAGGAATCTGGATAATTTAAGGTTTGCATACTGTTTCCACATAGCAAACCCAGTGTACTGCCACATCATACACTCATTAAATACAAACCCCATGTGTATTTGGTCAGATTGGCCAGCAGAGCCCACAACAAAGAGAATTTATGATTTGAATAAATGACTTCATGTTTTAAAAGAAAAACTGAATCCCTGGAATTACTGTAGAGTATCCTAATAGTAAAAAAAGCAAAACGTCAGACTTCATCCATAACACTGTAAATGAAGAAAAGTTAGGTTGAAACTGTGGGGAACACAGGTAATCCATTCACATGGTATAGAAATTGTGTAACGGCAATCTACCAGTGTATATCAGTAACTTCTTTAAAAGTATATGTGCTTATTTTCTTGTATATACATGCTGTAGTATGATACAAATAAAATATTATACATTTTCTTGTGATCAAAGGCATGTTCAGATGTGCCAAGAACTGTATCTCAACTCGAAATAGCATTCCCAAAAAAAGGTAATGGGACGGATAAAAAGCAAATACAATTCAATCACTAAAAATACATTCGATTAAAATGTTGTCCTGATCCGTACAAAGATTTGAAACGCTTAATATCAAGCACGCAAGAAATGCCACTGGACCCTCATGATTACACAAATATGATTACACAAATAAGTGTTGCTAGTGGCCATTAATAATAGAAATAATCTTCCATTTAAATAAGAAATCTCTTTCACTTTATGAAACTGGCCATTTGCTGCATCATATTTTCATTTATCAAAAAATGAAAATCTTTCAGTTTGTTTCTTCATGAACTGTCAGATTAAGATAAAAATCCATAATCTTTTCTCTTTTTGCTGGCAAACAGCTGCTTTTCCTGTTTCTTTTTCTAATTTGTTAGTCTCAGTAAACACACACGTACACATCTCTACTTAGTGCATTTTCTTTTACTGATTTGGAACAAGATTTTCATAAAAGCCTCTGTAATTTAGGAACATTAAATCTAATTTCAAGAGTGGCATCATTTGGGAGTGTTAATTCCCATTAAATCATCGGGTTTTCTCATGCAAGCTAAGCCACAGAATTATTCACATTTAATTATTTGAAAGTTTTTTAATTAAAACACATTTTCATGCTCTTTGTAATATTAGAACACTCCTTTATAACTTATTTTCACCCATTTTCTGTTTAATATAAATATTCTACCATCTATAGTCATACACTGTTGTAACAGTGCTCCTTTTACATCTTCTCTCTTGCAGCAAGGTGTCTCTCACTGTTTGAACTCAGAGATTAATTTTGCAGCTCTAAATTCTGTTGTATGTTTCTACCTTTTTCTCTCCTTCATTTCTCCTTAATAAATTGAACCAATGGACCTGTCTGGGAATTTTCTGTAGGACTTTACCTTCTCAGATTCCCCAGTGAGTCACTAAGGGTGTTCTTCACCTCTTCCTTTCCTGAGTTAAAAAATCTTTCCTTCAGGGAACCAAACACTTTGAAAGGCATTTTGTCTTTCTTCTTCAGTAAATCGCTTACGTTAACAAGCATCCACTTCTGCTGTCATATTTCCCGATGCCAGACTCGGGAGCCTCCGCCGGTCCTCTCAGTGACCTCTGCAATAGCAACCAGTTGCTCAAGAAAGGAGCATGGAAGGAAAAAAAAAAAAAACAAAAGCAAAAATAATAATAAGGTGTAAAAAAAAAATCAAACCAAATCTTCCAAAGCCAGAAAGTCAGTTGGGAAAAAGCTCTGGAGTGAAACCCCGTCGGAAGCACTCAGGGACTCGGTGGTGCACTTGCAGCAGCTCTGCCACGCATCCGTGCGGGGTCGGGTACCTGTGCGGGGGCAGCGAGTCCGCAGGCTGCAGCCCGGCAGCTGGAGATGCTGCCGAGGGCCGGAGTCCCTGGCTGGGCAGGACACGGCTGCCGCTGGCTCCACGGGCGAACCTCAGTCAGTCTGGCTGGCCGGGGCTCATCCTCAGTGCCTGCCTCCCTCCTTCCTTCCCTCCCCTGCCGCTTTCACACCGAGATCCTGTGCAAGGTGGTGCTATAGTAACGGACACAATACCTGTCCTCAAGCCACTCCGGTTCGTTAATAAGACCTCATCTATGGCCAGGGCAAGAAGTTTATTAAACATTTACGAGGCCTTTCTGCGGGGAGGGGATTATTGCAAGCTACAGTTCCCATTCGCTATGTGCCCCCCCCCAATGCACCCACTGGTTTGAACCCGGAGCCACCTTCCCCAGCCTGGTCATTTATTATTGATGTTCCTTGGCCATCGGGCAGACAGACACAGAGATGCATTGGTGCGATGCTGTTTGACTAAGCAGTGAAAGACAGGCTTTAAACTAAATGCATTGCATTTTTGAAACACAAAGTGGCCAAAAGAGGTGAACCAGTCCAACTCAAGGTGACTTCGTGATGACAACACACATTTCCTAGCATGGCAGGAAGTATTTAATGAAAACGCTTGTGAAAATGCAGCTGGCCAGCACGCTCGTCAAGCCTGAATGTTGGCTGGAGTCAAATGAAGAAATTCTGCTTTTGGCAAGGCCTCAGTTATTGGGTTTGGGTGATGGACGACAAGAAAAATAAATAAACAATAGAACATCCATTTCATATTGGTTTTGGGCTCCTGTCAGCCCTTGCCCATCCCCTGACTGGAGGGGAAGACAGAAATCTTCAGGTTAGAAAAATGGAGAGGTTTGTGTTTGCCATGTTCCCCTTGTTCTCCCACGGAAAGTTAAATTAAGAGCCTGTCAGTGCCTCATCAGGCCACCAGCAGAAGAATTGGTGTCCCCTGGAAGCCCCCGGCTGCGAGATGCCAAATGGGACATCCCACGTGAACCCACGAATCCCAGCCACTGCTCTGCCACCGGCCACCTGGTACCCCTGAGCAAGCTGCTGTGGCCCTGCTCCCTTGTGGTCATCCTTCCAGGCACAGGGGACATGCTTCCTCCCTAACTTCTGTTCGGAGCTCGGTCTGCCCAGACTCTACAGAGAGAGAAGGGGAAAAAAAAGCAAGAAAGCCATTCCTCCAGAGAAACAAACCAAATCTGAGTTGTTTTCACTTACAGATCCCTCATTTGGGTGTTTGAACTGAGTGAGTGGGATGAGCGGGGTGTAAATCTGGGCCAAAGCAGGGCAAGGACTGTCCGCCCCTCCATTCCTCCCCCAGCTCCTTGCATGGGCCACCAGGCGCCAGGTTTTAAATGTCTCCACAATACAAATTCCAAATGTCTGGATTGTCCCAGCTCCTCTCCAAGGAAGGGGATATTGGAAAAAATCACTTCCTCGTGGTTAGGTGAGGCAGGCAAGCAGCCTGCACTGAAATCCTTTATTCCTAGTATAAACATGAAGGAAAAGTGAAGAGGAGGAGAAGGAGAAGGAGAAGGAGGAGAAGGAGAAGGAGAAGGAGAAGGAGAAGGAGAAGGAGAAGGAGAAGGAGAAGGAGAAGGAGAAGGAGAAGGAGAAGGAGAAGGAGAAGGAGAAGGAGAGAGCAGTACTTGGGAGGTGAGGAAGTGCTGCTTGGCTAGTCTCTTTTGTTGCAGAACTGGTTATAGTTTCTTTCTCCTCTTTGAATAATTCATATGCTGTAGAGTGGTGTTGGAAAACTCCAGGCTCAGCGCAGGTAACTCGCACATTTGTCCTAGCAGACGGTCCTCCCATAGCGAGCAGCAAGCGCAGCCAGGGCCGTGGGGGCAGCCAGCTCCCTGCGCTGCCTACCCCTCTGCCTGTAGCAGGGCTTCTCTGGGTGCATTTCTGTCTAGTTGGGTTGAACGGCGACTCTGTTCTCACTGCCAACTCAAGAACTGCCTGGTAAACTCTCCCTGCAGCATCCCTTGCTGCCCCGGGAGCAGCTGCACCTCCTCCTCCTCCTCACACCGCTCAGGCTTGAATCTGGCCATCCCCACAGCTGAGCAAGAGGAGGCAATTCCTCCTGGCTTCTCACTCCAGACCCCTGGCTCTGGTGCACCCTGGCCCACCACGGCATGCTGACAACCCAACCAGCAAGGTCACCATTGTGGAAAGGAGCACAGGACACAATCAATCACACACATGTATTAAAAAAGGGTCTCCAATTTTCAGAGGGCACACAGAAAATGAACCCTAGCAGGCTAAGTGCCAGACATCAGAGGTATGCATGTATGTTTTTAGGGATACATACAAGTAGAACTATGTAATGAAATTGTCCTCCATTTAAACAAACATCTATTTGCTAGCATTTGGGGTAGTTTCCTTCATGCTCTTAAGGCAGTTGAACACCTGAAACCATGTAAGAACCCAGGTCCAAACTGGAAACAGTGCAAATTCCAGTGCAAGGAATTCACCTTGGAAGGTGAATCTTGGTAGGTTGTTCCTACCGTTCCTTCCCAAGGAATTCACCTTGGAAGGTCACCTGGGGCTCAGGTTGGAAAGTGGTGGTCAAAACCTGTATCCCCCAGCAGCTGTGGGAGAGGGGTTTTTAGTTTGCCCTTCTTTCTGGACTTATGGTCCTGCTTCAGTTAAAGAGAGCGCAGAGCAGACACAAGAAAGGGGCTATGCTTGAAATTTAGTATTTTGTTCAGTTATACACACATTCCCTAATCACATTTAGCATGGAGGTGTTAAGTCTGTTCTTCACGCATCTGAGCATGCTTCAAGCAGCTCCCTCAGAGATACGTCCTGGCTGGCATCTGGCAGGGTACATTCCCTCGTGGATGGAGGGGCTCTCATTAGACATATTGCCCACCTCGCCACTAGCAGAACTGTACATTTTCTCACAGCAGGTTTCAGCTCTCCCTCCTCTAATCCTTGCAATCCTTCCACTGCCTGCAGCTCTGCAGCGCTGCAGCCGTGGCCCCTTTTGAAATTCACTGGCCCTTTCCCTAAGGCTTAAAGAAAGGGTGCTACTCGCTCTTGCTTCTCTGCAGTGAGGCTGCTCGACTGGAGCAGCGCTGCTTCTCCGCTTCTTCCTCCCCAGGTCCACAGAGTAGTGAAATGCCCAGACTCCAAAACGCCGCTGCAGAGAGTGTCACAGCAGCTTTGCAGTGCCCGGCTCCTGCTGGGACACCCTCCATAGGGGCACCACCCAATCCCCAACACGGATGCACTGGATGAGGCCGTGGCAATCCCTATGCAACTAATCCCAGTACACGCTTTGGAGCATCAGCTGAGGAAAATCTCTTTTCCTTAACAAGACCTAACATGGACACAGCTGTCATTGTTCCTAGTATTTTCTTTCCTGTTTTAACCCTATGCCTTAGTTTTCTTTTGCAGAAATTAAATTACCCCGTTGTGATTCTCCTTCTGACGTCTCAGACCTTCTTAAAACACATTGTATTATATCATATGATTTTAAGTTGGAATCTAAGTCCAAGACACAGCATGATTTGGGCCTGCACTTGCAAAGAAATATTTTGCGAAATTAAAACTACTCCTGGCTCATACAACTTGTAGCTACCGCTGAAACTACAGACTCATACCCCTAAAGACCTCTAGTAAGGCTGTATTAAAACTGTATTTTAGAGGAAATATGGACATAAAACCAGCATGCAGACAGCCACTGCTGTGGGCTCGTATACTGTCATTACCTCGGGTGCTCAAGAATAAAGTGAGTTGTAAAAAAACCTGGAGACTGGTCAAGTGCATTCATAGGAGATGTGCCACGCTAACAATAGCTGTGCCTTGCAGACACGGGGCTAGATTCAGTATTGCGGCATCCCCTAAAGAAAACTAAACATGAAAATGTCAGAGCTAGCAAGAAACATAACTCTCACCTGGAGGAAGAGTTTCTACAGGGGCAGGCAAATGTACACCTAGAGGCTACCTAATTTGTTACAGCTATTTCTTTTGTTGAAAAGCCTGGAAAAATCATCTTTATGCTACTCTTACTATTGATTCCTCAAAATAATGGTCGGGGTAAAGTCTTTGCCACATTTAAAGGGAGAACTTTGCTACTGGTTTCAGTGCAGACCGGGTAGTGCACACATTGCACGTGCGGGTGTCATTCAGACACCGCGCTTCTCATACCTGCGATTCCTGATACAGCCTTGCAAGCAGCCACTTCTCCCGGTATTTGTAAAATATAAAATTTCGAACTCTTTACAAACTTTTAATCGTCGTAGTCATTCACACCCTGACACTAACATCCTGGGAAAGTTTATTTAACCATTCGGTGTCTCTGTTGAACTGACATAAAGAGGTTGCACTTCATGCCGTGTGGTCAGCCCTAACAACAACCAAAGGCTGCTGGGGTCCTCCAGTGGAAACACGCACAAGTGCAAAGCGTTGTCACAGCCTGGGCAGTCAAGGACACTCTAGAATAACCTTGTTAATTTTTAATCAGTCTCTTTTCAGTTCAAGGCCACGCGATCTCATCCCTGGTGCTTGTAGCTGCTTGTTGGATCGCAGTTTGCTCTTGTTATTCCTTTGGAGGAACTTTCCTTTGGTAAGGCGAGTTACTTGTCTGGGGCTCTGGGCTTCCCAGGTGACTTTGTCTTTTAGCTCTTACCAAGAGCTCAAAGGCTAGAAAATCCTGGCTGCCAGTCTACTTAACTTAAAATTTCTTAAAATCAAATTGAATTAAAACATTTCAATATTTCAAGATTAAGTCTCTTTGGAAGTTTTAAATACCTACTTTTTCTTCCAAACGGAGGAAAGTAATGCAGCAGAAGTGATGAATAATGCTTTCATCTGCACGTAGGACATACAATTGGTAGACTTTGATATCTACAGCAGTGTGAGTTTGGCAAAGCTTCTCCCATGGATAAGACCTTTGTAAAAGTTGTCTGGTAGATTTTTGGTAACTTGTCATGTGTGTGCTACCCTGCTGCTTATTTTTTATAAAACGTAGCAACTTAGGGTCCTAGAAATTTTTACTCCTGTAAAAAGGATTGAAATTGGCTTGAAAGTTAAGAGAGGACACAGAGGAAGAGACAGGATGATCACATATGTTTCATATCAGCAGGACACAAAGCTAGGATCACATTTGGGGCCCTAAGAAATCACAAGATTATTGCTTAGAAAGCATGAGAGTTCTTCTATAAATGGGTTTATTTTACCTTCTTCCTTTCTGAAGTTGCAGGGAGCACTGAAGTCATTCAAAGCTGAAATTGTCACTTCACCTCAGGACGCAGAGCATTAAACAAGGCAAATAAAAGTCCCCCAGTAGGAGACAAGAGTTATAATACTGCACTTCTGAGACTAGGGCACAGCCCTCGGGGAACAAAAATGCTCAGGTGATTCTTGCCCACGGTCAGCTTCTTCAGGGGAGGGGACAGCAGCAGCCTTAGCTTTTTCCTGAAACCAATCACTTACAAAGAAAAAATTATTAACAGTGGTTTTCATATGAGAGTCTCTTTCATCTTTCATTATACTTCCAAAAGAAATCACAACTATAGATACAGTAAATAAAAGAAACAGGAAAAGAAGTGTCCAGACAGGCTAAAAAGAACACGCGTTTAGACATGTCGCAGGCCGTGCAAAGATAAGTGTGAATGAAGATCATGTCATTCATCATGAAACTCAGGATCAAGCAGAGTTTAAAAGCTAACCCAAGCAATAATACTTTTCAAATCACAAACCTTACCATCATATGTGCTTGCTGGAGCCTGCGTCAGCTACGTGCTCCCTGGAAACATGGGATTACCGGCATCTGGGTATGAGTTCAGGATTCCAAGGGTGAGATCAGGGTTCCTAGCTGAGTTTCCATATTAGCTTCTCAAAGGATTTTCTTTCAGCACCTTGCATGTGCAAAGGTCCACTCAGATGACAAACATATGTAATCATTAGATGTGAAACTTTGGGGTGAAACTATTTCTCCCTTTGTATTTGTGTAGGGCCTGGAGTACTGGAGACCCGATTTCTATTAGCATCTCTAAGAGTCATTCTTATACTACATAAAAGAAGTGTACCGTAGGAATCCAGCCTTCAAGATCTACAGCATCTGATGTCAAAGACAGAAGGGGTAACCTGGGATCTCATGTTATACACGGGTTTAGATTAAATGATCAAAATGGTCCTTCACGTTTTGAAATCTATGGCTTTACAACATCTGTGCTTTTCGTCCATAAATGAAGATGGATTCAAAGACTTCAGGATTCTGATTTCTGTGTTACCTTATACAAGAACTGAGTCCTTTCCTGCCACGTCAAAATACTTCATATTGAGTCAGCCCAAATCAAATTTTGAGATGTTATGTTTGTTTCCCTGATGTCTGTGGCAAAACCGACATTCGTTTCAAAAGGCTAAAAAATTCATCTTTAATTTCTAGTTTCTGCTTCCTGATCAGGTAACTGTTAGAGAAATTTGATCACAGTTGGAGAATAAATAAATATAGATGTTCCTGGGATGCTAACAACAAATAAAACAATAATGGAAATAGAAATTCTGATTTATAGTTTTCCTTACTGAAAACTGCTAATTAAATGGTAATTTATTACACCTTAGACAGTAAGTAGGAGGGCTTTTTAAAGCATTTCTATGAGGAAAGCTATTTTGTGGAGCACATCTGTTTCCCCTCAAAAGGGCAGTGCTTCTGTATCATTGCACTAACTACTACAGATATATTTAGTGCTAGAAAACATTTTTTAGTTTTCAGTTTCATACAGGTAAATATATTAAGCATGAACCCCTTCCATAGAAGACCTCTCTAAGGTAAAAAAAAAGTTCCATATATAGACCAAATAACCACTGTGTAAAAGTGTAGTTTTCTTAATCTGATATTTTTGTGGCTAATTTTCACTGTTCTCCCAAAAGTGAATGGGTCTAAATGCTAAGAAAGGGTGACAGTACACCTAACAGGGAGGGGAAAAAAAAAAAAAAGGAAAAAATAAAGGCAGTATATTATTGAATATGATGATTTCTGTGCATACGGGAATACTCTACGCTATTTAAAAATAAGTCCATTTTACTTTCAGAAAGCAGTATGAGGAAAGCCTTGTAGCTGGATAAGAACATTTCTATAACGCAATTTATTTGAAAGCTTGTGTTATAGTGACACCTGATGGTAGTTTTATTGTATTTTACAGACCATTTTGAAAGTTAAGGTGTCTTTATTGCCTGTTAAAGCCTGTCAATATCAGCAAGAAACTGCTTTGATGTTTTTAGAGAGCTTTTTGTTACCAGTTACTCAAAAACTCCTTTCATCCCTTCAATTCGTCTGTTTTACCTTTTGCACTTATTAGGAAAATAGATTTTAAAGGGGAATAGTCTTTGGTACTGTCCTCTCTCCGTGTGTAACCGATGATCTATGCCAGGCAGTACATGCACAATGTCCTATTCAAAACTATCTGTGGTAATACCTGACTTGTGAACACAGTCTCTTGCTGGATTGAGTCACCAGATTATACCATATAGTTCATTGTGTCCCTCTAATCCCAGATCTGAACTGTTTTAAGGAAAACATCATGAAAGAAGTAAATGAAAAAAATTATTTTCTTTTGAGTACTGTCAAAACTCAAATCTTTTCAATATGTAAGGAAATATCTGAGCCAGCAACTATACGAAGGTGAGAATTTATAAAACCTGCCTTCCTGGAGCAATGCCTTACATTAATTTTCTAGTGTCCAATAGGAGCAATCTCACTCTACAGCCCTTCCCTCACTTGAAGTGCGAAGCTGGTCCCTCTAACGTACCAATGGTTTCCATATAACTTAGAAGCTTTCCTTTACCTTTAGTATTTTAATCACCCTCTCATCAAACAAGGGTTGAAAGTGGGCAATAGGTTCAAAGTTGCAAAGAGCTGAGAGGGGATGAGGGAGAAGGACGACTGAGCACTCACATTGGTCTTAAAAGCAGAGCTTAAAATCTACATGTGCTACGATTTCCTTGGAAGGAGTTGGGTTTGTGCTGAACGGCAGGTAAGGCTTATTTATATTAGAATAAAATAAACCCCAGAATAAATTTGATGTAGCTCCTTCTCATTAAAAAATTGATTACAGCATAGAGACACAGCTTAAAATGACAAGTCAGCTTTTTGTTTCACTGAGCAAAATAAGTCTGTTGGTTGAAATTAGTATTTTAAGTGCTGACAATCTATGTTAGTGCCTAAATATAATGTAATCTCTTACAATCTATAAATTAGAAAATTCAAAACCCAGGTGTTTTTGCAGGACTTTTAACAATATTGCTAAACTTAGCCGAAATCGCTGGCTAAGCGCCCAGAACCAACTGCAGCTTTTTTGAAAGAGCGGAAAGGCTATCAGTTCTGTTTCCATTTAAAAACACTAGTTTTTCAAAGTTAAGAAACTGAGCAACACTGGTGAAGCAAAACCTTCTCTTACCTTACAATACGTGCGTAAAAAAGAACTGAAGGAGAACACAATTCTTCAACCGTGGCATCCTGAAGGACGTGGTGACCAGTAATGCACAGCTCAGGACAGCACTTGCAATTACTAGGACTAATATTCTCATTGGAATAAATTTGGTTTAAAACACAGAGGTTTAATAAAGTTTCCTTTTTATCAATATAGCCTCTATGTAGTTCTATATACTGAATATTTTACCTACCTTTCAGCAGAAAATGTCTGCTACAGCAAAACAGGAAAAAAAAATGAGTAATTTATTCAACTTTCTAATCGCCATCGTTCAATCTAACAAAGTAGTCATTTCCAACCAAAAATGGACACACAGAAACGAAACGTTCCAATACGTGTGTTATGGCTAAATTAAATCTGAGCTCCAGCAGCTGCCTGTCAGCAGCAGGAGTTGTCAGGCCCAGTTCAGCTCTTTCATCAGACAGCCGCAGCCAGCACCCTCTGCACAGGCACCCTAGGAATTAGAACAGAGAGGGTGGGCAGGGGGCACGATCTCAAAGAAAATAGGTTCTGTGCTTATGAGGCTGGCACTGGATATTCTGTCATTTTGGCAGATGACAGTTTCCACTCTCCTTTCTTTTTCTTTTCTCAGCCCTTCCCTGAAACCTGCCCCTCTGCTCGGCGCTGCTGCTGTATCAACCTCATCCTGGGCTGTGCCAAAAGAAGCGTGGCCGGCGGGTGGAGGGAGGCGATTCTGCCCCTCTGCTCCACTCTCGTGAGATCCCACCTGGAGCACTGCATCCAGAGGAGGACCACGAAGATGACCCGAGGGCTGGAGCACCTCTCCTATGCAGACAGGCTGAGAGAGTTGGGGTTGTTCAGCCTGGAGAAGAGAAGGCTCCAGGGAGACCTTATAGCAGCCTTCCAGTGCCTGAAGGTGGCCTACAGGAAGGATGGGGAGGGACTCTATCAGGGATTGTAGAGATGGGACAAGGGGTAAAGATTTTAAACTCAAAGAGGGTAAATTTGGATTAGATATCAGGAAGAAATTCTTTACTGTGAGGGTGGTGAGGCACCGGAACAGGTTGCCCAGGGAAGTTGTGGCTGCCCCATCCCTGAAAGTGTTCAAGGCCAGGCTGGATGGGGCTTTGAGCAACCTGTCTATTGAGGGGTGTCCCTGCCCATGGCAGGGGGGTTGGAACTAGATGATCTTTAAGGTTCCTTCCAACTCTAACCATTCTATGACCACTTTAGGATCTGGATTCGGTAATCCTCTGGATCACTTACCTACAGCTGCTTTTAACGTTTCTCCTTCAGCCTCACGCTGCCCACAGAACAGGTAGCAAAGGAAACACAAGCCCACTCATCAGCCACGTCCATCACGCAGCCTGGCAGCTTGCCACAGCTGGACCATAGAGCAGAGATGCAGAGCCTCAGGTTAGGTTCCCTTCTGCAGCCCCTAATGCCAAAGCAACAATCTTCAGCTGAAGAGCAACAGGCACAAAGTTCAGGCTGCCACTGTCTTAAATTCAGCATTCTCTTACCAAGTATCACCAGAAAAAAAAAAACAAAACAATTATCAGAGCCCTCTGATTTTTGTTGCCCTTTTACCACTTTACACAGCCACGCTCTGCCTGTGGGAACTGATGTAGGAAAGAAAATCAAAGAGAGAGAGAGCTGCAAGAGATGGCTGCACCAGAAAGGGCCTGGAAAACGAGCAGGCACAGAGTCCTAAGAAAAAATTCTGACGAAAGAAGTGCTACACATGGGATTGAGCTCCGTTAAACTGGCAATTATGTGTGGAGAGGCCTCCACTTATTTAATTTCTCCAATGTGTAGAAAATCAAGGCTTTGTACTATGTGTCATGAAGAGAATAAGGAAACACCTCCTACCCAGCAGCCAGTTAATGATCTGATTTGCTTAAGTAGTATTTGTAGTGCTTGTTTGATCAAAGAGCTTCAGCTCTATGGCTCTGGTTTACAAAATGTGGCAGCGAATGCAATGCAAAGGCGGCATTTCACTGTAAATCATTTTCTTGTAATGGCTGTCAATCGGTAAGAATCAAGCAAGGAATTTTTTAGGAAACATAAAGCATATATGCACAATCAAACTACAAAAAAACTCAACTAATTTTAAAGAGTTTCCTGCTTGCCAAATAGTAAAAAAGAACAGATTAATCAATAATTTAATCTTGCATGGGATAACAATGAAAAACATTAGTACTTTATATTGAAATCACTTTGATTGCAGAAATGGCATTTAGTATCTATCAAGTCAGAAATCCACACCAAAAAATATTTCTCTTCCTTGTTTTACACAACAGATCAAGGCTTTGAGCACAGCTGGCATCAAAAATAGTATGTAGTGTGTTCCAAATATTTCAAAATCTATTTTTAATATTTTGGATAGATTTTTTCTGTTTTGTAACCAAGTAAAGCCAGCATTTAAAGCTTAAAGCTTTTGGGGAAAGGCTACATTTAAAGCTCCTGTTTAACCACAAAACTATGAAAATGACATTTTTAGTATAATTTTATTTTTCCTGATTCTCCTGCTCTGATGTTGTAAGATACAATTGTTGTAAGATACAATTATTTTTATAAATTCTTTAAGAAATAATAATCATTAAGGAAAAAATAAAAATCTATCTGGTGCCATATTAGGAGATAAGATTTACTGCTGTATTTACAGATGTATCTGATTGCTTTGTTAGCACTTTTGCTTATTTGCACTTACTTGGAACCACTTCGGTGACATCAGCTAAGCATCTACTCAAAGCTTTGGCACCATAGATCAGCATTTATTTTATCAGCATGGCAGGAGCAGAAATCTCTTTTCTAGTTTTTGGTTTCTCTTTTACAATTTTATTTTTTTTTTTTGAGTTCTCTTCTCTAGTATTTGATTTTTGCATTCGGCAAATAAGCCGGTTATTCCTCTTTGTGGTATGTGGCTCTTCAGCCACCTGCTGGGAAGGAAGCTCTTCAAAGTTTTGGGTTTGTTAACTCTGTTAACCACAGCCTTAAGGTAGCATTAAGGAGAAATGGAGACAGGCGTGAACAAACGCTGCCACTGTAGTAACTTCAGCTCCCAACACCAAAGCCCTTGGTTTTCAGGTCAAAGATAATAATGTTTTCATTGATGCAGTTTCAAATGGAGCTTCTGCTTTGATTATCCTTCATTTGAATGGCTAATTATTGCAGAGCAGCGTAAAACCTATTCTTTCGGGCCACGTGATGCTACCTTTCTATTTCCACCTAGTCCATCTCTGTCTTCTTTTACTCTCTCCTCCCGTGCCATCTCCAGCCATCGTGCTTCTAAGCAGGTCAGATCTCAGATGTCTCATGCTTAATCAATTTATAGCATACAAAAAGCTGAGTAGCAGCTTCCTTCAGGGTGCTGGCAAACTCTACGCCTGACAAAGCCGTGTATCTTGAAAGCCAGGTTTGGAGAAAGGGCTGGTTTCTGGGTAAACGAGCACTGAAAATGCAAATTGAGATCACCATGTGGTATCAGAACCCCAGATTTTCTGACATAGGCTTCGTGTGCTTTCGGCAATGTAAATGCTAATTTTAGAGACATGTAGAACATCGGTTTTCCCCCAGGACTTTTATTCTTTGCATGAAGGCAATACGTGATCGCATTTGAACAGATGTCTGGAGAGCAACCGCTCTAAGAAATGAACTCAAAATTACGTGGGACAAAAATGTATTTCAAACAAAATGCAAAGTGATAAAGTTTTCTAAATAAGTTACTGTTACTTAATTTTATGGAAATTTTAAATAAAAATATCTTCCAACATGAAAATATGAAAAGTTCATTTATTTCCATAGGCAACTTCATTCACAGTACAAAGTGATATGAATTTCTTGAAATTGTCACTGTACCTTTTACATATTATTTTTTTTAAGTAGCTGATCTAAAAGTTGATACAAGAATAAATTTGTTCTTGAAGAGCTGTCCAATAAACCAGGTACACACTAATGCCATGCTATGACAGTTCTAATTATGAATCACGGCTGACACTACAGTAACATCACTTTATAAATCTCATGAGAATTTTAATGTTTTACATTCAAAACATAAAACTGCCACTAGTACAGAGACTGTACGATTAGACAAATAAACGAGTATTAAATATTTTGCACAAGGCCTGAGTTCACTATAACACATTTTGTTTTACAACTTCATCTCAGAAATCTGTACAGCAGTTAGTCAGAACTGTTTCAGAGAACTTAAAAGCCAGAACAACTTCAGGGGCTTATTTGTTCCGTTGATACAAGTGTGAGGCCTGGAAGGCAAGAGGATTTTGGTGTAGGAATCCAAGGTTTTACTGCCTTGAGTCATTTCCTTGTAAAGCAGTCAAAACCCAATGGAAAGTAAGGTACAAGGAAGGACCTCACTTGAAAAATCAGCTAGCTCATCTGAAATTCTCCAGATAGGTTTCCTCACAGCTATTTCAGAGTAAAAGTTAAGGAGTATATAAAATGCAGCATTATCTCTTTAACAAAGAACAAAAAAAGGGTCACATATACAACAGGGTATTTTTTTTTTCCTGTACTCCCCCCCCTCCCATTTCTTGCATTGGAAATGGCACGAATCAGCGATATCTCACCCACCCCCAATAAAAAACTCCTAATTAATAAACAAAGGTCACTCTAAAGTTCAAAAACTTCATCTGCAATGAGAGATCCAGTGTTCATAAACTTACGTTTTAAAACCTTTCCTTTTCTGCTCAAGTCACATGGTTGTAGGCAGACTAAGCATGTGAATTTATAATAGATAACAAAAGTATCATATAATTGTGAGCCTGTATGGAAGCCTTGTGGAATTTCATTCAAATCTAACTTCTCCTGTAATCTTTTCTCTTTTGGTGCAATTGAACTGAAAAACCTAAAATCCTGTAATCTATCTATATACACACTTACTTATCTATCTACAGACATAGATTACATTATAACAGGGGTTATCATACAAAAGTTAACGCACACTTTCCTTACTTTAAAAGGCCGTTGGGGTGTTTTTCAAAGTTCTACATAAATGTGAAACGGGTGTCGCTAAAAAGACAAAACTTAACAGAAAAGGAAAGTTTTAAATAATAAGGCTTGAAATGTTGTGCACCTACATATCCCAAAATTCAGCCTTTTACTTGGGGTACTCAGCATTTGTGTAGACCTTTAAGGCCAGAACTTCCCCACAACATTTCTAATTCGCATCACCATTGAGAGGGGAAGACGTAATACCTCAATTTAAAAAACCCAGGGCATTCTACACATGTTCCCAGTAAAATTTCTCTCCCCAACTCCCAAATAATTGGTGGGCTCCTTTACCTTTCAAAAGACCCCTTTGGTACCTACCCTCCTGCATAAGCGGGTTCCCCAGGCTGTTCTGTGCCTTATTCACTCCACTTGTGTGAAAAGGAACCAAAAAAAAAAATCAGCTCCCTCCTCCGTCCTTAAATGACACCTGCGCCATTTCACTCCCTGTTTCTCTCCTCTTGAGAGAGGCAGACCCAGGGGCTTCTAAGCTAATCCGTAACTCAGTACTTTCACGGCTCCTCTCCACCAGCCCCAGCAGAGAAGGTATTTCAAGCCTCTTTAATACAATTCTTCCATCTACCAGGATTAGTTTGTTTTCTACGACTGGGTTTTCAGAGGATGCTTCAGAGACTTTCATACTTAAAACCAAATGGAACCAACAGGTGTAATACGGAAAACGCTGCTGTCTTGGTGCAGTCACATTCATTTAGCAAACACCAGAGCAGCCAAAGGACAACCGATGCTTATGCTCAAGACGTGCAGCTATCTCCGCTTCTTTTCTCCTTTTGCAGTAAACATAATATAGAGAAATCAATTAAAGAATAGGAACTGACTCCCTTCTCTTTACCTCTTCTTTACGAATGAAAGTAAAGCAAACCAGGTGAGCTGGGCAGCTCAGCCCAGATCCTGCTCTAATTTCCACGGTGCCATGAAGATCTGCTCACAGTGGGTGCGCAGAGTGGGTGGCACAGGGTGGAGGCTGTAAGGTGATGATAAAACCTGCCAGGCTTGCGCATTTTTTCCTTTAAATTAGTTTGAGTACAAAGGGCAGAAATCGCGTGTAACTTACAGTTTTGTTCAAGGCAGCATAATAAGAACTTATTTTACATCAGGTTACTTTTTGAGTAAAAGAATTTGCAATTTCTTAATCAGATACCAATTTCAATACCTGTATTCCCCATTTTGTTTTGCATTAAGGCTGGACAGTCCCGCTGCTTCAGGCCAAACCAGATGCAACGCTGTTTTCCATCCACGCCCAGGAACAGAAGGCCCCTGGAACGCCCACTTTTTATGACACTGTCCCTTCCTCCTACTCTTTCGCAAACAACAACTTGGATGTGAAATACAACGGTTGCTCTCAAACAACAGTATTCACTCTGTCCACAACATGAGTCTTCCAGCCTCTTGCAGGGCCTCAGAATGACGGCTTCTAAGTGGAGAGATCAGCTGGACAAGGCTTCCTAAAGAAAAACGCCACGTGGCCTTGGTGACTTACCTCTTGCAACTCCTCTTTCCTTTAAGTTAAGAAGAAATAGTTAGAGAACTCCACACACACCCAGTTTCCTGACACATTAAGCAGGAAGCATCTACAAGGAAGAGGGATTTGACCCTCTCAATTTAACTGAAGTTATTTTTTCTTGTTTATTTTTAAATAACCGGAAAAATTTGTTATAACTTTCACAAGCACCCTTTTCAGTTTTCTTTGTTGTTATTCTTCTACTCTGGTTGTTCTGAAAATTGCAGAAGACAAGAGAAACCAAAATTGTGTTCTCAAATATAAGTAGAAAATAATCCTCTTACTTGAGCCAGATAAAGACCTTATTCCATCACATTACCGCTGCATAAAGAGCATCTCTTAATTTGAACTTGCAGCATTTTTTTGACTTTGTTCTTACAAAATAGATTATATTCTCAGACAGCCCATGCCAAAAGCACATACCCCAAACCCCACAGTTTAGAAGCTCTAGTATATAAAATCAGATCAAATTTATTCAGTTATTTTTCCCTCCAGTAGGCTAAATTAAAATCCAGTTCTGAAAAGCCCCCAGTCCAGGGGGATCAGTGACTGAAACCCCGGATCAGGACACTGACATTTAAGACTGCTTTTACCATGGACGTATTAATTTAATACATTGTAGAGTCCTAAGAGATGTTCTTTTTAATATAAACTTATTTTCCAAATAATTTAGAGGAATACAGATTCAAGTAATTCTTCAAAGGCTTGCCTTAAGTTACCCTAACAAAAGGTAGCTTTCAAAAGTTGACATAAAAGACGACATTAGTGTGGTTGAGAGTATAGAGTGCTAGTAACCGTAAATGAACTTAAATAGTTTAACAGTTCTAGTATTGTACTTAAGTTTACAGAGATATCTTAACATAACCTACAATGTTTACCATGAATATTAACAGCACATAAGCATCACAACATGTTAGGTATTGTTTTCTAAACCACAATTTCACTGGTCCCAGGTATTTTAAAACAATAGGACTAAGGCAGCAGCTATAATACATAAACGATTCTTTAAGAAATATGCTTAATGTTATTACCGCTTAGAACCATGGAAATATAACAAAATACAAGTCACATTTACAGCATAAGGCCCTTTGGTTTCTTAAGCAGCAAATGAAAGAACAATTTCTTCAGTGAAAGGCTTTGAAAAATAAAGCATGTAGGCTTTCCATAAAAAAGGTAACTAGTTCTTTCCTTCTCAAAATAGCCAGCTATAGTCTTCAAAATATTATGTAAGAAAGCTCCTGAAATTCCTAGGAAAGAAAAAGTTAAAATCCAACAGTAGTATCTGACAGAACAGAGATTCTATCATGGGCAAGCTGAACATACACCTACTGGGAAGTAGGAGAAACTACTGTTTGGTTTTCTGGAGAGCTTTATTAAATTTGGAGTAATACAATAAAAAGGATTTGAAATACCTGTGTATTTACCATATATTCTAGAGCTTACAAATCTGTATTTGAGAACTCGCTTCATATTCATCTATCCTTCATAAGGACTTGAGTTAAACCAAATTAAAATGAAATAGTTTATTCTAGTCAAGGCAATTTATGGCACTCTGCTTTTTCACACAACCATGTGCAACTTGCATGAGGCAATCCTTTTCCATCTTCCCAATGCAGCTAAAAATCTACAAAGTAATTCAAGAATATTTCTGTGTAACTAAAGAGTGTGTGCTTAGTTACACAGAACTGCTCAGTTACATAGCTGGGGCAGTCAACACCTGAATTTTACATAGAACATTTTTTTAGGAGGTTCCATAGCTACTCATATTCTTTTTTCACACCAGTTAGAAGCACTATCAAATTAGCCAAACCACTGGACTATGTAATAAATGTGATCATGTCACCACGTGTATTTTAAAATGCTGTCTAAGTGGTACGCTGCTTTTGTTATGGGGCTGGTAGCAAGGATCTGGCATTATAAAACAGGTTGTAAACCAGCATGACCATTGGAGCGGTGTTCTTACTCTGTCCCAAACTAGCACAAAATTTTAAACCATCTTATGCCTCCCAAATCTTGTTGTAGTTTACTACCACATTAATTTTAATTATCATGTAAGAGAAGAAATACAAAATGTTTTCTCTTCTTGCCTCTTACACAGTTACTGGTTAGAGATCTTTCTATGTATGGCTAACATGGCTAACAAAACTTTCTGAGGCAGCGAAAGAACTTGCTTTTTACAAACTGTCATACGGCAAAATGACAGTTCGTGCCAAATTCAGGCAACTCAAATCATCAACAAGAATTTAGCAGACACTGAAAGGACTGGGCTGCAGGACTGCATTCACTAGCATTATTACCCCCTCTGCATTTTTGTTGAACTTAAGAAACAAAATTTTGTAGGAAATTTCACAGGAGTTGATCGAGTACACTTCCGAGTAGTTTTGAAATACTTAGCTACTTCTTTTTTGATTGAATATATGCATCCTACCGTCAGTACTGTGATGCTTGGAAAAGAGACAGGAAATCTTTAGCATGTAAGATGATTTTGCACTTATGCAACTCCACTGCAGTACCAGGTGAATGCGAAATCAAGTCTTTTTTCCAGTGTAAAAGTCTTTACTTTGCTGGGTTGAAAGTTTCGCCAAGTCATGCTTTTACTAATCAAAAAAAGATGTTAATCAGCTTACCCATGATCCAAATTTCATCAATCTTTGAAAGAAGAAAACAAAACATTTTACCCAAAAAGATCTTTTAAGTCATTACTAGCTGAGCTGCTGTTGGTCATTGTGTTTGCTGGTTGTGCAAAGTTCTGAGGAGCAAAGAAAGGATTACCCTGTATACCAAAGCCAGGCTGGCCTATCATGTTCATCTGAGGTCCCAAGACTGAAGCGCTCGCACCTGGGGACCCTTGCGGGGGTACAAACTGATTAACCCACTGGCTTGATTTCTGTTGAGCCAACTGTTTCATGCTAACTTTGGGTTTTTGAGGACCAAAAAGATTATCTAAAGCAGACATATCTGGGGGTCTGTTTTGTTGTGTCAGTGGAGACATTGCAGATGCAGTATTCATAGGACTGTAATTTGGCATGTTGGCAGTTGGTACAATGTTCATCTTGGTTGTCGCTGTTGCACTTGGACCACTGAAGAAATTCTGAGTGGTGGGACCAGCTCCCATACTGAATCCAGCAGTCTGAAAACCCAGATTAGTATTTAGTCCGTTTGTCATATTTCTCTTTGTGTTGTCAATAGGTGATGAAAATCCCATTCCAACACCCATAGGAGGGACAGAAGAGAAGCTGTTTGAAGATGGAACTTTAGCTTTGTTGATAGAATGGCTAGTCAAAGACGACATATTATCTATCAAGGTATCTGTCAAGTCTTTTGTCTGCAAAACACATAAAATGCAGTTAAATGCTACTCTTGTACAAAGACTCTAGCAACAGTCTTCCTCATTGCTCCAGCAGAAGTGGCATTTATTTTTCAGAAATCAGAACTCACTGCATGGAATTGGGCATGAAATGTAAACATACGCAAAAGCAATTAGGTTATTGTTGTTCTTTGCTACTTAGAACTAATTGTTATGCAGCTTTAATTTGACAATTAAGACTATACATGAAGTACTACTGTGACATTTGCTCACATGCCCCATTCCTATCCCCAAGCCCTTTAGATATTTAGTTAATAAACTCTTCGGAGCAAAACCTTTTTTAATATGTGCTTTTTCCTTATCTAGAAGAATGGCCTTACAATAATAATTATTCCTTCGGAAACTCCTGTAATTTAAAAAGTGTGAAATATTGCTAGCGACACAAATGGAAAGCAGATTAAAATTTCTTTTAGTTTTTCTCAGCTATACCACTGTACTATCAGTGAAAACAAAGGGTGACTCACAGGAGAAAAAAAATGCTAAATGCATACAGCACTTGAAAGGAAAAAGCATCACGGCTCCAACAGAAACAGTGCAGCAGTTTGTTCTTTCTCACCTGCTTCACTGGAGGTGTTATTACAGTCGCTTGCGGCACAAGAGGTTGCTGGCTTTTCAGTTTCTGTGCCTGTTCTTGTTCTTTAGCTAACTTTTGCTTCTCTTCAAGTGTAAGCGATGCCTTTAAAGCGGAAAGTACTGACACTAAGTTGCACAGAACGGTTATTCTTACATTGATATTTTTGTTTCATAAATAGCACTGTCATTTCAATATGTGGTAGAACAATATATATTATTTATAAAAAAGAGAAAGTGCAGAAGCACAAAATGTTTATAATATTTATCATATTGTAGTATTATCATACTTAAACGTAATGAGAAATTTGAGCAGATCTCGAATAAAGAGGTATCACAACAAAACCATTTTAGCTTTGTCTTCTTAATGTTGGGCGTAAGAAAAAGTGTTCTTTGCAGGTTTTGTTTTCATACAGCACTTGAGTTAGAACTACAACTGACCGTGGAGTTGGAAAGGGAATTTTATTTTCAGATTGCTCAAGAGGCTTTTCAGGATTTTAACTCTACTTTTGTTAATGATGATCATTTCCCCTTAGCCTAAAATTAGTGAGAGGGCTGATATAACTAGAAATGGAAATGATAAAATGTATGGATTCTGGGAAGCCATCTACATAATTAATAGCATGAAAAGAATTTTACAATAGTTTACGCTTATGTTTAATATTCTGTGTCATGCATGCTTTTTCTTTGCTTCCTGTATTTATACCCATATTGTTCATTTTCACTTATCTTTGAATTGTATAGCAAATGTTAGTCTCTGCTACTACACAGAATTCTATATTTTATCTTCATCTGTGTTTGTAATTTTATCATAAAGTTGCCTATTTTGATTTTCCTACCTAAATCCACTGCTGAAGTTTCAGTTTCATTAAAAGCTATAATTAAGGAGATAGAAAACGACCAAAAACTTACAATCATAATTGCTGCCGACTTTGTACAAAGCTACGTTCAAAGAAAGGCTTTCACTGAAATTCAAGGATATAATTTGAACATTTTTCAGTGGACCTTCACATGTGACTATGTATGGTGCTGTGCTATACAAAAGCAGTTAGGTTTTTCTTTTAAAGCTTTAAATATGATAACTATGTACACATACTCTTTTTGTGCAACCGTATCAGCCTTCTATTAGACAGATGGATGTAATGATTACAAAGCAAAGTAAAACACACCTTTTTCTGTGTTGATGACATCTCATTCTCTTTACTCTCAGATCCACTAGTAAGAAGGTCAGTTCCACTAGTATTAAATACTTTATCAATCTGTTTAAGTTCAAAGAAACAAAACTTAGTTATTTGCAATGTTGTAATTTAAGGTAACATAAATATTGAGTATACGATTTTAAGTTTCAAATTTCTATATGTAACACAATAAAATATTGTCGCTTACCTGATTACTTGTACTACTAGATCTTGCCTCTTCAGATACATTCATTTGGTTAGCTATATCCAAAGATCTATATAGTATAGAGTATACATATTACAAAAACATAACTTTACAGTCACATCCACAACACTAATTCAGGAATGCAGATTATTCTTCTGCATTTAAATAATCAAAAAAATTGCATTATGAGAGCACTGCCATTTTTATAGAATGCCTGTAGGGGACTGGGAAATGTTAATATTCTAAATTGTAAGGGTTTCCTAATGATCATTTCACATGGTCTTAGTTCCTCCTTTTGAGCAGGGTGACACAGAATTTGTGCAGCCCAAGTTAATTTGAGTCAGAAATCTCACCTCATATCGGACTCCATACAATAGCTCTAAATATCTTCAAATATAGCTGCCTTCTAAAAGGCCGCAATGTTTATGTTTCTCCAGCATAGTTTATGTTCTCAACAACTACAGAAAAGCAACTTAGCATATAGAAGCAAGACATAAACTGTACTAGCAGAGCTCAGTATGAACTTTTACATTTAATGAATTAATTAAAAACTATTTACTCAAAATAATAAACCGTGACTGAACTATATAAAAGATTTTACTCTATAAAACCACTGACATCACAATATTATTATAATTGTAGGACTAATAAATCTTTGCTGACAACTATGCTTATTTGAGGTAATTCTCAACTACTGAAGTAAGAATTACCTAGGGTTTTTTATTGATATAGCTAGAGTTTTCTCACGTTTGCTAAAAAATTAACAGAAATTTATCTCCGCTCACTTGTTCCTTCTCTAATACACACGTAAATAAACACTTACTTCTGTTGCTCTTGCATGACATGAAGTTGCTCGAGTTTTGTTTTATGCTCTGCCTCCAATCTATTAAGCATATCTTTTATAACACAAATAAAAGAATTGAACTGTAAAAGAAATATACAAGAAGTTTGGAATTTGCAGTGATGGATTTCAGACGTATAACTTAAAAAGTAGTATCTCATAAAACTTACAATACACAATGTCAGATAAACTGCAGATTTTTAAATAATTTATAATCCACCTTCACTATCTTCCATTAGATACCTAACTGCAAGCAGAGCGTATGCTGAAACAGTGAAAAACATATACTGCTACAAAAAAAGTGGGGCAACCCAGACAAAAAAAAAAACACTCACAGAGGAATATTACCAGATTAATTTAAAAAAAAAAATAATTCTGTGATTGTACTTCTACATTATCTGCAATATTTAAAAACAAGAGCAAGGGATGAAACATTAAGGTTGTACTTCAGCTTTTAACTTGAATTGTAATTATGTTAATAGCTAACTGCTTTTGCAGGATATTTGGAAGATGACAGTATTCATTTTGAAATTTTATACTAGATCAGTTAAATCCACTGAAAAATACAAGCTTTAAACATGCAATTACAGCAATACTGGCAGATTTTTTGGTTTTGTTTGTTTGCTTTTAAAAAAGACATAGACATACAGTAACATACGAATTTTTCCTCTTACAACAGTTTAAATCTATTCTCTTCCAATTTATCAGGAAGAAGCGGGCAACGTAGTGATGTTCCTACCTGATTGAGATTAAGATTGTTCTCAATACTAAGAGGAATCAGATGGGGCAATACTTTTCCTGCAAGCTGTTCTTTGGTGATTCCCAGCTTCTTATGAGTAAACGTACATTTGTAAATACCTGACATAAAACATCAAAAATTGTAAACAATGTGAACAAAGTAGCACTCTCTGTATGTATCAATCATCTGAACATACACTGGCTCTGTGTGCAGATTCATAAAAGCGATATACTCATCTACAACACAAACGTATTATAACAAGAGGCTTTGCTGAAGTTCAGAACAAGAGAAGGGGGGTTTTTTGTGTGTGTGTATGGTTGGACTCGATGATCTCAAAGGTCCTTTCCAACCATGAAGATTCTACGATTCTATGACTTGCAGCTAAGAAACCCTGGTATTAGGCAATGTATTGTCCTGGACAATTATCTGAGAACATGCACCTTTGAACAGATCACGAGCAACTGAGTTATCACAAACTGACAAATTGCCACTGAGAAATTAAACTGCATTAACTAAGGATGTGTTCTCTCCTGGCATACAGAAGTGTCTAGGAGTAACTATCACACTGCTCTCCAATCGCATTTTACAAAGATTCTTACCCAAATGTTTGGGGCTGCATTACACACAGGATCAAAAATCATGCATAATCTATATCTATTCTAAAAACACTGAAAAAAAGAACACTGGCAGGCACGAGGAATCCAGTGTTAAGCCTACAAGTTCTATAATGTTTCTGACAGGATTTCTCTGTCTAAATAGTCCACCTCTGGCGGCAAACACTGAACACAGTAGCACAAAAGAAGAAGAAACTTTCCTCAGCTTCTACGGTTAGTGCTAGAACAGAGTTGTCAGCTGGCCAAAGAAGCTATCACACAGAAGACGGAAGGTAGTATGATTCCAGAAAAAAGGAGAGCACGAGTATATCAAATTGATTTCAGCTTATAATTTCCAAACTAGGGTTCACTTATGCACTGTATCCAAGTAGAATTCAGGAATAATGCCACTAAAGTAAAAGATACACTGTCCCTCCTTCTCAGAGAGCAACCACAAGGCAAAGCTGCAAGGATTAAGGGAAACAGCCAACTTTAAATTAGTACTGATAGATACCCTCTTGCTGATTTTGAGCAAACCGAAATAATGCTACTACCACATATTATCACAGTGTTTACTGAGGGCTGCTGCCAGCAGAGCTCAGCTTGTTACAAATGGTCGTCTGTCTATTACTTTACTGTCAGTAAGAGAAACGGCCACTGCCTTCCAGACTTGGCCACGCAGTCACACCTTTTTCTTGGCAGTGGCTCTGGTCATCTGGTCTCCTTAAGCCCATTCAAGTTGTTAAAATCACACATCCTCAGGCATATAGGCAAGCAACAGAGTGGCAGCAGGAAAGCACAACTGGAGTGAGGCCTCCCCTCCCAGAAGTAACCAGCCATTAGGTTTTGTTAGCTGTTTGGTGAAACCTCATCCAGACTACACTCCATTTCAGTGCAAAGGCAGCCACGTTTGCTTAAACGTCCAACAACATGAGCCTAACAAACCCTGCAGTGAAGAGCAGCAGATTTGTCAGCAATGATTTACAGCATCTGACATGCAAGAGTGGTAAGAGAAGGCAACAGAAACATTTTAAAAGCTCCAGCAGCATCTGCAAGAAGACAGATCCTACACTCTTCTAAGCAAAACAGCCTCTCTGACTGTGGAGTGTACAGTCCATGAAAGTGTCACAGCCCAAGAAGTGCAATAAGTATTCAGAACTGCACTGGGCCTTGAAGACTACAAATATACGTACTAGTGTTCGAAAGTACCAGCAATGCATACGGTAGCTGAAGAGGGGCATACTTAAGAACCAGAAACAGGAAATTTTTAATAGCTGTTTTAGCGATACACTATGTAAACACTATCAATGATAATACAATGTCAAAGCACAGAGAGTTGAAAATATTGATTACCTAAAATTCCCATTAGCACTGCAGGTTCCTTGGATGGAATTTGTTGTAGAAAAGGTAAAATATCATCAAGCACAAACCATTTATCCAAGTACTCCAAAATCTTGCCTAAGCACACTAGTGAGTTTACCCGGACCTGTGAAGTATGACAAGAATTAAACAAACTCTTTACTATATTTTTGCCTAAGAAAAAAAACCCATACAAAACTCACACTTAGAAGAAAACAGATGCTGCTGAAAACTACGACCTTCATATCTGCAAATTCAAGACAAGTTAAAAAACCCCTTTTGTGTCCTGAAAGGAAAATATATATGTAGTTACACAGTCCTCACAAAACCTTGGCTTTTCTGCAGGACAAACACATTCTGGAACAGACTTGAACAATTTTTACAGTATTTTTAGCAACAGTAAGTTGCTAATAACTTGAAAAATGGTTAGAGTAAAAAAGTAAACAGTGCTTTTGTATTTGTAAAAAGTAAAAAAGAAAGGCTCAAAAAGAAATCAAGGCACACCGATGGGCTTTTCTTTAAGGATACAACAGCAGAAAAGCCAAAGTAAATAAGGGTAACAACGTTTTCTGAGGACTGAGAAAGAGGTAAAATTATTAGGATACTTACAGCAAGAGAAGAAGTTTGCAAACATGCATTTTTAATTCTTGGAATTAATGAATTTTTCATTGATGGGTAATCTATCAAATTGGCAAACGTGGGAATTATGTTTAGGCAAAGCTCCTATAAAAAAAAAAGTGCATAAGTTTAAAAAGAAACATGCATGTTTATTATAAAATTAGTGCTAATATTACTCAAGATCAAAATTAGTTTAAAATGTCTGCTTCAGCTTTCCTTTTAAGGAAATACTTAAGGAAATATCATGTTCAACTAAGCTGACCTTAATCTATCAGACTCACATAAATAGCTGGAATAATAAAGCATCGCGATATGCAGATAGAACCCTGGAAAATGGATTTCAAAAACAGCATTCATAAATTTATAATAAAATATTTGGATAGCAAGAGTATCTTGCATTTTCACAAAACGCCTTTATATTAAAAAACCCTTTTATTGCATCAAACTGCAACATTTTCCTACATAAATCAAGCAAATCCGAATGAGTACTATCAACAACACTGCAACAGCACAATGATAGGCTGAAAGATAAAAGAGCATATCAAGATTAAAAATACTTAAACAACAGGGGAAAAAAAAAAACAAACAACTTCAGCCCCATCTCAAAAAAAGTAAGAGACAGGAATATTAAGTACAGGTTGCAACTAAATACCTGAGTAACTAAACTGCTGATGCAGAAAAACCTCAAGCCAGGTATTTAGAAACAAAAAACTACCTCAATAATACTGCAAAGGCTTTGCAAAGGTGAAAGTCACATCTGATTATCCAAATCCTTCTTAAAGAAGTGTTTTGTCTGTTTACCTCCCCCTCACACTCCTGAATGCCTTTGGCTAACTAGAAGTAAATACCACTGGAAGAATGATTTCCACAAACAAGAACCATAGAAAGGTAGAGAAAGCATGAAGAGAATTAAAATATGGATACATAAAAATGTCACCAGAAGGCATCTTAATATGATTTTACAGCAAATCAGGTCTTCCAAAGTAATTGCCCGCACACATGTTCTTACTAGTGGGACCTCAGAATAAGCCACCTCTCACTGACTGGCAAGAGCATCCACGCCTGCACAGTTTCTGCAGCACAGGCAATGCTTTATAAATGCACATCCTACTTTTTGCTATGGTGGATACTCAGAATTTAGGATAAGTGCATTAGAACAACAATCAAATGGTTACTCCCTGGAAAATATGGGAACTTAATTTTATTTTACTAAAACAAGTTTTCTTTAATAAAACATCAATCTCTTTCAACATTGAGGAATATCTTTTTTTTCAAGTAAACAAACGCAAGGGCATCCAAAAAGCTGGCACAACAGCTTTAAGAGAAGAGAAAAAAATTGTTTTAAGTAAAGGCTGCAATTACTATACCTGGATCTGAATTGAAGGTGCTTCCAAGGCTCTATAAACCATAGGCAGAACACTGTTCTTTATTTCATCTGGTGGAGTTTTGGTTAGAAGCAAGTCCATTTTTTGCAGGAAGATCAACAAGATCTATTAAAAGAAGGACAATTCAGAAGCCAAAAGTTTTAACTCCAGAAACATATACTTACAATTTAAAGTCTGTTGTATCATATAAAAACTTCAGAAGTTTTCTTGTAACTCAGTAAATGTGATCACTTACCATGTTGCTTGCCTGAAGGCATGGAAGACAAAAAACACTTTGACATATTATTGCATTTCAAAAACAGCAAATACAAATCAAAACATGTGTCTTCTAGACTAATCCTTCTGAAATACATCATAATGGCTAAGGAGGGAGTTCTTGTTTCTATTTTCAACACAGTCTTTTGTTAAAATCCGCTCACAGAAAATGTTTATAGAAGCATCACTATTGAAAAAGCTGACCTTTCAAAAACCTGTAGCTTAAATGCTGTCCTTAAAGCATTTAAAACAACTCCACATATAAAAGCTGCATTCCATCTGTATCTAGAATCAAAATAGGGCCACAACGATGAGAATACTACAGCTACTATATGGACACAAAATAGCTTTATTCTATTTCACGTGGAAATATAGATCATAAAATGAAAAATCTAAAAAAAAAAAAAAGAAAAAAAAAATCACCTCACGTTAACCTAAAAAGCACGTTCACATAGTAGGATTCACCTTCCTCAGGCTTAGCCATCTAAAAGTTAGCTGTGATTCTAGATTACTCATCCAGGCTCAGTCCCCAGTAGAGAGCGCCATGTAACTCATCAGACTCATGTCTCATCTCAGCTAGGTGAGACAACTTGCTACAGGTGACACTGACTATCCACTGACACCTAAACTCCTTTTAGAAAACAGGTCAGACTAAATGAACAAGTTGTGGTGAATGGTATCACGTTCATAATACAAAGACAAGTAATTCATAGGAGGAAAAGATTTCAATTTTTAGTCTAAAAATATGTAGCAATCAGTGCTTGTATGTCAAATAAACCGAAGCATCAGAATGTAGAAATACAACTGAACCAAGACCACATATAAGTTTCCCCTTTCATTTGATTCCTTTAGAGGGAAAAAAAAGAAATTCTTTTAAACTGCAGCTAATATTTGCTTTCTTATTCTAACTACCTAAACTGTACACACACACACACAGACTCACTCATTCCATGAACACTGATTCTGATGCAATATCCCCAAACCCGAGAGAATTAGGGTGAGATGGACCAGATCAGTTTTAAAGTTAAATGTGGTAATTATTCTTAAATAAAAAATTTTATTTGTCCTAATATTGGCTTTTTTGAAACATCCATGTACCCATAACATTGTTGACTTGCCTAGCAATCCTGTAATACTGTGGCATGACAGTTTCTATGTTAACTAAATATATATTTTCGGAGAAGGATCGTTTGATTGTTTTTGCAAATTGGAAGAGAACATGAACGAAATCTGTTATTTAACAACAAGAAAGGCTTCTTTAAAATGAAAACCAGATGTTTGAACTTATAACAGACTGCTTTTAAGTTAAAAATTGTACTATATAGTAATTTAGATTTCACAGAAGCAGTTCAGCTGTTTTCCACTGGCTGTCAATGCCTTTCTTTCAACTACGATAACATAAAGCTCAATTGTTTTTGATCTTTCTCTCTACCTGTCTTTAAATTGAATGTAGTTCATGCTGTTCCAATGAACCTCTTTTATTTTTAGCTTTCTAAGACTGTATTTGATACTTTTTATCTATTTAAGTAGAAACTAAGATGTCATAGATTCAAACACACCACCTCTTAAGCAAGCAGCAGCAGTTGCACTCTAAACAATAATGCTAAAGATGTGCTTCATTCATTAATACAGAGCCCAGAACTTGGTCAGGGTACTGCGTTAGAATATGAATTTACAGTACTTCATATGCTAAGTCTTTGTGGATTCCCCTAGATATAAATTAAGGGTTTGTCTACACTGGGAAGCCATGCCAGAGTAAGCTAGGATGGTGATTTACAGCATACCAGTTACTCCATGCTAACTCCAAGAATACAATAAAAACGAGTAACTTAACTAAATATTACATTTTCATATTATAAATTCCCACATACAAAAATATAGTGAACACTGGGTAACAATTTCTTCATAACTCAAGTACTCGACAAAAGCCAAGTAACAGGCCTCATACAAATCTAAAACATCTTGGGAGAGCATTTGGAAGAAACACTGACACCTTCCCCATCCGCCCTTCTCCATGAGTTACAAACACACAGGAACTAGACGTTTTTGTCTTGTACAAAGACAGTCAGACCTGGAATTCTGTCCTCTGGCACTATGAATCTTTATATTTTTTTCCCTGAATTGCTGGTATATTAACTTTGAAAACCTGTCCTGGATTAGTTAAACAAACTTTGCCGTAATAAAAACAACACAGAAATAATAGTGCAATAAACTGTTCAGTACTTAGCGAGCATTAAAAATGTCAACATAAGGATTTAATATACAGTATCTAGAAAGCTACGGAAAAACTTTGCAAAGCTCGCTCTTTATGAGCTGACCCCAAGTCTGTATTTTGCTTCCCTCATTTCTCAAGTAATGAAACAGCTTTTGTGCCCATTATGCTCCAGAAATAACTTTGAGACAAACTTTTTGCAGTGAGGATTGTCTCACAAATCTGATGTCAAAAGTAGCAAAAAACCACAATGTTACCTTTTAGGGTGAAACAGCACGAATAAGATGTTCACTGGCTTTCGGTCGGTTAGACATTTAATATTTTCAAGACAACAACAAAGCTAACATAAAGCCCCAGTGTACCAAAAGTAAAGAACATTAAGTAGTTCTAATTTTCTGAGGTATTCTCAGTTACACAATTGTCCCCTTTCCTCCCTCCCCAGTATAACAAGACTTCTCCGACGTGGTTTTCCGAAACCCAAAAATAAAAGGTCTGCTTGTTCATTCCTATGTTTATCCTGCCCTTTAAGTGCTCTGTGGAGAAATAAGAGCATCCAGCCATAAAACCAGGTGCGCTAGAAAGAATGCATAGCTGCCTTTTTACCTGTGGAGGCACAATGCCCAACTTCGTGACCGAAGTCTCACGAATCATCATGCACATGGTGCTGACAAAAGGATGCAAATGTTTTGTTCCTTTACAGTAATGATAATGTCTTACTACTTTTATGCATGTGAACAACAGGAAAAAAAAAGCGTATTTTACTTACACAATACATTTGTCAAATAAAATAAAACAAATGGCACAAATCTGTGCACAGCCCTCAAACAATATTTTATTATCATCAATAAACAGTACTTTTAAAGGAGTATCAAAGTAACAACTTCTCCACCCCATGACTGCAGTATCAGCAATCTGGATACAAGAAAAAAAAAATTATAGGTTCAGTTACTGGTAGAATATGTGCAAATATTGTACTGTACAACGCTCCTCAGGTTGGCTAGGTAAGTAATAAAGTGCTTACAAATACACCTTCTAAAATCAACCAAAAAGAACAACTGAATGGTAAATCAAATGCTTCCTTTTTTGCTAGTCTAATCTCATCTATAAATGCAAATATACCCTCACAAAACCCATCTAAAAAAGCAGAAGTAGAGGTTTTGTGAATTTCCTGGAAAAAATCGATTTCATATGAATCAAGACTGACTGCTCGGACAACTAGAGAGCAGGTTGGGAAATCTGTGTGAAGCTGGAAAAGGGAAATAGAACAATTAGTCATTTTTCAAGCAAAAAACAACAAAGAGAAAAACTGTAAACTGAACAATATTAACATACCTGGATTGGTTCTTGCTGCTTAAAAACAGGACCAAGATCAGGCAGAATGAGCCTGATATATTCTTCTTTGGTGCATTCCTCAGCAATTAGGAGAACGTTAGGCAAGACAAAGGGTACCATATCAGGATTCACAAATTCAGAAGTTAAGCAAGGCAAAATTCGCTGAATTATAACACGCTAAAAGAAGAAAAAAAAAAAAAAAGCATGCATCACATTGTACTGCATTGCAGTTACTATTGTGCCAGCTCAACAGCTTTTGTATTAACTTGATATTTACAAAAAATTAAATAGACAATTTTCAATTTTTAATTCTTATTTTCACAGTATACTTTAGCTAATTTGCACTGTGCTACATTGTTTACATTTCTCTGCACTGAAAACGTAAATGGAGACTACAACAGCTGTGAAGGTCAACAGAAAGCAATTAACTGTACAGAAAGTAGGACTTTCAGTCACATACATGAATTTTGAAAACCTTATTCTATATGCTTTCTTTAAAAAGACCCTTAAAAAAGCCTCCATCACTCCCCCCCCCCCAAAAAAAAAAAAAATATCATTTTTTCAACACCCCATCACTCACTTAACAAACACATAATCCTGCTATACCTCCCTGTAAAACTCCAGGTACGTTCCCTAAATGGGATTCTGCTGACAAAATACATATTTACATTGTGGATGTCTACTGTAGAGTTAGACAACCTTAAATGCTTTTAATGTCAATAAAGAGAAATACACAGTTCAAGGGCGCAGTCCCTTTCCTCACAAAATATACTTTCAAGACAGAAAAAAAAAATGAATGCCCTAAAGATCATTAGGTCAGTCGGTGGCTGTCTAAAGTTAGGTGAAATACATCCCATCTATTTCCAACTTCAAAGCATCATTAATTTCTGATCAAAGGAAAAAATTACTAAATTAAAAAGAAGAGAGTATTAAACATGAAGTCTGACTTTTGCACTGTGTAGTTCAAAATAGAATTAAAACTAAAGACATTTAATGCAATGGTTCAGAAGCTCTGAGCTAGGAAAAGGAGTCAGTCTAGACATAGTGTCTAACTACACAGAAAAATGTGTAATGACAGACATTTGCCTTTGAGGTTTCTGGGCACTGCTAGCACTGAGTCTGTTGAGGGAAGGAAGTTTTGCATCATTCAACATTAAAGTACTGCCTTGTTATAAAAAAAACTTGAAGGAATCTTATTGGAAGAAAAGGTGGCAAGATGACTTCAAAGAGCTATGATAACACCTGGAAACACAGGGAAAGCCTTGTAAGTGGAGAGAAGACAACTCCCTTTCAAAGTGGGATGAACTCCAAGAGGACATGCAAATGCTGGCTCCTTACACATACTGATAGCACAATTTGCCATTTTCTGTTTAAGGAATGATTGATAGTGAGGAGGATTTCCACACCAATTATTTTCTAGCCTTCCCTTCTTTCCTACTACTATATTCTTAGTCTCATGGCAGTCTATTACGGTATACAAAGTCCAGCATTCCCAGATTCAGAATGTTAACAGATGTTCACATAGTTTTAAACTCACTATTTCAAGACATTATACAGACATACCTTAGGTAGTTTTGGCAGAACCTTTGGTAGACCTTTAAAAAACTGTGATTTCTGAAGGTTATCCCTTTGAAATAATGAATCAAAATACTGAAGCGTCATTGCTCCTACATCATCGAAGAATGGTATCTAAAAATAAGATTAAAAGCTTGTGATCTGGCGGGAGACAACATTGACACTGTTACAAAGATTCCATAATATAATCATCTATTTACCTTCTCAATGCACTACAGTAAACCTTTACAATAACACGCCTGCAACTAACAATTAGAAAAGTACATTTTTACATACTAAGTAGTATAATATTCACAGATAAAGGCTGACTATTAAGACAGAATTTTCCTAGCATTTTAAAGAAACCCATGCATGTTATGTGTATCTAAGTTAACTTATTGTAGATGAAATAATGTTTGTCTACAAAAAATGGAATGAAAAGTAGAAACCTTGATTAAAAGTTCTCCTAAGAATAACCACACTACTTAATATTACAAGAAAGAATTACCTACGACTCCACCCAGATCTGGCTACCACCCCTGGAAACTTATAATGAATCAACAAGCATTCATGCAATAAATGTGTAATTATATAAATTTCTCTCCAATGTTCAGACCCTTGTATATCACACCCATTAGAATTTCTCACATGATCTCCCATGTTTTCATTACTTCAGCAAACAGGGCAAAGGTCTTCTTAAGTATTGTGTAACAATGTATATACGTAGACCAGGCTTATAAAGATGGCACCCAAAAAATACCGGGGGTTTCATCTATAGCCATGGTATATCATATTAATACTGACAGAGCTGCTTCATCGTTAATGAAAGACTGATAAAAATGCATGATAAGAAGATTGTTTATATAAAAATCCATCCCCCCAAATTCAACTTTCAGTTAGCAGATGAATTAAAAGAGGAGAAGAGCATCTAGCCCAGACCTAGAGAGACTGGAATGAAAAGTCCTGTATTCAAAAACTTGCAGGGGTAAGATTCCTCCTTCCTGCTAGCTCTCATTTTTAGGGAGGGATATATCAAAACTCATGGGCTCGCAACAGTTAAAGACAAAGCACGGTCTCTCAGACAATTTAGAAACTTATTTTCAGTTGAAAAATTTGTGCAAAAAGAAAGGATATAAAAGCATTTAAAGAAGCTCTGCTGTAAGGCAGAAAGAGAAGCTGATAAGAGTATGGCAACAAAGAGGAAAAAGAATCAGAAAAGCTGACTGGAGTAGTGCAATACAGAAGAAAATAACACGTCAGCAGAGAACTGAAGCTAGTCTGCACTGTCAACTTAAATTCTGTCTTCTAGATTGCACGCCAAAAGGTATGTGACCGTGGAATTCTACACGGGTTAACACAAACTAGTTAAAACTAGCAAGGTAAACCTGCCCATGTCAAGCTCCATGTTAGCTCGTGTCATGCTGGCCATAACAAACTGGTTTTAGAACTAAAGCTCTAACATCACGACGCTACAATTCAGTCTGCAGTGCAGCTGTGGCAAGAGAGACTTAACATCTTTATAAAACCATACTGCTTATTACAACCATTTACAGATTTGTTTGTTGTAGCCCTGCAGACAAATGAGTTGAAACCTGAGTAATATTTGCCAATTTCCTCCCTTCCCATCTTTCAGCATATATGTTGGCAGAACCATTACCTGTTCCCCCTCCCGTCTTCACTCCCTATTTCTTCCAACTCTTAAGATACTGATTTCTCTCTCTGCATACAATCTTTTTATATGACAGGAAAAGAAGAAAATTGTTTAGCTAAGTAAATCTACAAGCAGGAACTTGAAAGGCTACCAGAGATGAGAAACTAGGGTATAAGACAGAGGAAGAATCACGCTTTTAAGTTCTACTTTCAGATAGAAAAGTGCAGGAAGAGTTTGTCAAATTAAAACTTAAATTATCCTACTTAACAATTAATTTTTGGTTTATTATGGCAAGTGAGCTCTGAATATATTTTAAACTATTCTTCTGCATATTTAAGAATACACCAAAAATCATAAGCCAGAAGTTAATCCTTACATTTATTGTCCCTTATCATTTTATGGCTTTAAAAACCTTCCAATAGTTTTAAAGACTGAATTGTGTAAAAACGTAACATAGAAAATACTTCCAACTGTATTGGAAAACAAAAAAAATAGTGTTGCATTGCATGATTATTCTAAATTCTGTCTCAGCACCCACTTCTTCCATATTAATACAGGTCAGCATAAGGACAATTTTTGGCATCAACTAACATCATTATTTCCAAAATAATTAAAAAATATTCAACTTTTCAACTAAAATGATCAACAGGAAGATACTTTAAAATATCTCTATTGTTTCTACAAATCAAACACTATTTTCCCTCTTTCCTGCGGCTACCGTATTTTCCATGAACTGACCTTAGTCATTTGATCTGCGTCTGGTCTGACTGCTGGAGCTACGTTTAAGAGTAGCTTCACGTGTTCACGCACCTCCTCTGGTATGCTCTGAAGAGTACTGGAGCTTAAACGGCTCAGCTGCGTAAGTAATTTAAGCACACGTACCATGAAGTCACAAAATCACGCATCTAACTATTTCCAATACACATTAGGACTATACGTCAACCTTTTGATGGTTTCTCTACCCGCACCTTTGATATCCCTCCCTTCACCCCTTTTGTAACCCATTTGCTTCTGATCCCTCATAGCTGTCTTGCCGTCTCCCAACAGTGTACCTGTGCCTGCTTCAGGTCACATTTCCCTATTTCCAGCTTCTCATTGCGTTCATGTTATCAGAGAACACAAACTCAGAATTTTTAAACAGGTACAAGTTATTATCTGAGATGTTGTCTACACACATTAAAATACAGTACAAACAACTAAGGCAATGGGCACTCAAAGCAAGTTATGACACGGAAACTTGCATACGAACGTACATGATGTCAGCTGATCCAAGTAACCCTCTTCTGTTAATATTCATAGTCCACAAAATGTGAAATAGCTGATACCAATAGTGGATACCAATGGGCATGTAAAGTGATCAAATCACTCTAAACTCAGCCATCTTCAGTGCTCCTACATAGGTCATTTACTGCCTTGTGTTTCACATTGTTCACCCCAACAGGTAAAGTACTTATTCCACAAGACCAGCATTCAACAGGTTTACAGAGAAATCGGGTAAAAAATTAAATTTGTAGTTTATGAAGTGCAAGGTAAGATACCATTATTGGATTGTTTATGTTGGAGCACTGGTATTGTGTTCTAAATATTTAGGTCTATTTTAAAATGGCAACTTTTTGAATATGATAATCAATGAATAACAGTCACAAATAGAACACATACCTGATCCAGCTGTCTACTAAAGCTTTTATATATATCCTGCTTGTTGACCTCAAAAATTGGTTTCCCTTTATTAAACACTGCATACATTACAGCTCCTAGAGAGTACATATCACTGGCTGTCTCACAGCTCACAGAGAGAATATATTCTGGTGCCAGATATTCAGGATTTGGAAGACACAAGGATGGCAAGTTTGGATCCCATTCCTTACAAGGGAACTTTGGCTGCAAGAGAAGTAAAAGAAAGTACACTTATTAGGGATTTTTAAAGAGCATTTTAAATATTAAAGTCAAGCAGCAAAAAATAATGAATCCACTCAAGTTCAATTAGGAATGACACAGAAATGGAGTAAGGCAAAACTGTTAAGAATCTGTGTCTGTAGCTTAGAGCGATTAGCTGATGCGGTTAAGTCTGAATATTAGAGATGGGAAGTGTAATGTAAAATCAAAGCACTGCTGTAAGAGGGAAACATGAACTATGATGGGATTCATTTCAAGAGGACACTGAGTGGATGCAAGAGACTAAATTAGGTAGCTTTGCATGTCATCCAAATGCAGGTAAGCAAAAGCGTCACAGGCTTCAGCCTCTGTCTGAAACCATCACTAGTCTATTTTGACTCCACTGAGACAACTCAGACTCTTTTTCTGTGATGACCAAAGGCAGCCCTTCAATCCAGCCTGTGCTGTATGTCCAAATTACCTGCCAACAAAATATAGATGTGAATATTAAATAAAAGATTCTCTACTGAAATGCCAGGTCATGAAACTGGTTTCAGACAAAGATCTGAATTCAAAATTTAATGATGATAAATATAAAGATCTGTTACCTCCTGTTCAGATGGATTTGTTGACTGGATACAAAAATCAAAGCCCATAATTTTCCATGCTCCACTCTTATTCAAAATTATATTTTCAGGAGTAACATTTCCATGGACCATTTTCACACTGCTATGCAAAAACGACAAGCCTTCAGAAACCTGTTAATAAAAGATTATTATTTCAGGTTAAATATTTCCCCAAATATCCTGTAAGATATTTACAAAAATTCTGTTCTTGTAGTCACAATTAAATTGTTAAGTTAACTAAGAAACAATTTTTCACCATCATTTTAGGCAATGTCTTTGAAATTATATATGAAGGAAACTAAACATAGACAGGTAATTAGCAGATGAGATTACTAATGCTGATTAACTATCACAGCGTAAGAACAAAAATTATGCTCAAAGTTGATCAACATATTCACCAAGTAAAACATGGGAGCTACTGTTCCTCTACAGCACGTAAAGAGAAGATTCACATACAGGAGAGACAACTGTAGCACAGACATTTATATGGAAAATACAAATTCATTCTCTTCGATATTTTCCATATCAGAATAAGAGTAGCAACTTAGAGCCTCCAGTGTTGATCCTCTCTTGTACTTGCAGTGATCAGGGCACTATCACCTCCCACTTCCCAATTATTTGATTTGCTATAGGCAGACAAAACTTTGGCAGTTTACAAATTTATAAAAACAATCATTAATACTAAAAGCGCAAGAAAATTACATGGACAACCTGTGTCATACCTGAAGCAAACCGTATTTGGTCTCCACATCATAAAGTTTGTATTCTTTAATGTCAGATGGTAAAGGAGAAGGTAGGTTGTCCCAGCTTCCAAGAACATTAGCTAAACTTGCACAGACTGGTTCTGTACAAAATGCCAAGCAATCCCTATAGAGGAAATACATAAAAACATTTCGTGTAAATAAATGTAATAAATCTCTTGACTGCAAATAAAGCACCATATAAACATCATATTGTACGTTACCAGAGCACTTGGTGCTACCTAAAGACATGTTATATTTCAGGTTTTGAATCCTTCTAAGTAATATTATACTGGAGAGAAATATATAAATATCTGAAGTATTCAAAAAATATTAGAATATAGAAACCAGCCTACGTTATTTTATTCTCTAACATTTACATACATCACTAATGATGCACACAATGCTTTGTAAAAAGTTTTAACAAAACAATGCTTTTCTTGTCCTGATCTAGGAAAATCAAATAACTCTTAATATTATTAAAACTTGTAAAATCATGCTTTTAGCTGTGCCTAAAACTGACACGTCCCTGACTGAAGCAATACTTAATGTGGTCAGACAATGATCAGAAACAAAAATAATAAAATGTAAGGCAGCACCTGAATAGTCTTTTATTTTGCAAATTAATAGAAAAGAGATGCAAACACAAATATGCTTGTTGCATGAACTGCAGCTTGCATGTGAAGTGACTGTTTTCTAAATTATTTTATCTATTGTTTTCTTCATGAAACAATACAGGTCTTGTTTATGCATTTTTGTGTTAGCGGTGTTTGAAAAGCACAGATGAAGCAAACTTCTGCACATAAAAAGGACTGGTTGTTAACACTGTGCTTCAGACTTTCAAATTCGAAAGGCCTGAAAACAATGTATGTCTCAGCTTCATGTACTTCATGTAACACACACACAGAGTCATTCTTTATATCCACATTCTTCATACTGGCCTGCATTGCATTGGAGGCCCTGGACAGTCATCGCACCTCACTTCTTAATTGTTTTAAAGTTTTTTTGGGGAAGGCATTATATGTTTGGTAGCACACATACCTGGTTTAAGGATTAATTTATGAGAACACTAAATACTGTAACAGTATGAACATAGAAAACTGAGACTGAGTAACAGTAATCAGAATCAGAGAATGGTTCGGGTATATTATATATAAATCTTTATAAAGGTTTTTTTAGATCTTTATAAAGATACATTTTTTAATATAAAGTTATAGGCAAGAAGACAGAAGCCTAACTTCTTTTTCATTCCATAAAAATATTATAGAAGACACAATGCCTCAGAATGAGTCTACCACATCATTTTTATGTATCTCAGTAATTAACAAGCTTGCTCTTTGAAGTGAAATAAGGCTGATGAAACATGAAAACCTCTTATTACTCATCCAGATTTTAGTTTTACTTCAGTTTTGTCTATTGCCTTTCCGATGGAAAAACAACTGAAAAATAAAATACATTGAATCCTAAGCGTCAGACAACGTGACAGAACTTCTTTGCTTGGTTTCCTCCCTACCACTCTGTTAATGCCATCCCTTTCTTGTTTCTATTAACACAACTCGGGCTATAAAACTCGTTTCTGTAGTAATCACAAAGAAGAATCAGAGCACAGAAAGACAAAGTCCTTCATTTTCAATCTGACTTCTACCATACAGCTTATACATTTAGTTACGGTTAAGGTACAGATGATGGAAAACACTTAGGGAACAGTTATTCAGTGGTTTTCATAACATAAACTCTCTGATTGCTGCTGTTTTGAAGAAATAAAAAGATGGCTGTTTATTTTTTACTTTAGGAGCTAATTAAATAAGGACCCAAACCAGCGTAATGGAAGGATGGGGCAAATCTTACTACAGCAATTGAATATTGCAGAAGCTGGTGTCTGCCATACAGTGCAGCTTCTTTAACAGCTCCCTGAATAATATCAAAATGACATCCAGAGTAACCCAATAAAAAGAAAACGAGTTAAAAGTGATGGCCAAAATCGCATATGCTTTGGGAAAAACTGCAACAGATAGAACGTCTAGTAAATTAGGTAGCTGGGACTCTTCACACTATTTTTAATGGGTAGTAATGACATTATGAGTGAACTTATAGTTCGGCTTTTTTATCCTTTTCTCCAATAACAAGTTAAATATATAATAATATTGCTCATCTGTGCTGGTACTGGAATTCAAGACCAGTTGTAAGTAAATATATCCTATTTAAATTAAATATTAAGTATAAATAAATAGTTTTTCATTATATGTAATGCATGTAAATGCACGTAATGCATGTAAAAATGTATACATGTTAACAACTATATTTCTATTAAATACAATTATATTTAATACCAGTTATTTGGAGTAGAAACATTCTATTATGAGTGGGAAAGCTACTTAAATGCTAGGGTTAGAAAGGTACGGCCTTTCTTTCTACATCTACTTCAGCTGCGCAGGTACATCGAGTATCCCTTTGTCCCCCAAGGGAGGAATAAAGGGTGACTCGCAAGCAGTTCAACACAACTGTATGTTACTTTGGAGGCACAAAAAAAGACAAGGTACAATCTAGCCAGAAGGAGCTCGTGACAGATCTCTTCAAGAACAAGCACTCTGGAAAGCCCTGCAATTCTGAAAAAAAAAATCTTACAGCCTGCTTGCACAAGGTGACACACACAAATATTCCAAGCAAACTTTTATTTGTATGAACCCCCGCCAAAAACCGTTACATCGGTTTCTGGCACAGCAAGCAACTGGACAGGTTTTTTGCTACTGCTGTTTCTACCAGTAGCTGAATATGCTGAGTATGGAGAGAACAACTGGAGCAAAGCATAGGGCATTACTAAAAACTCACAAACAAGAAATCTGACATAACTACACTGTTAATTTTACTCAAAAGGCTTAAATTCTTCACAAGAATAACACCAAAGATTTATTAAAACTCCAAGGTATGAAACTTAGCTTTTTCTTCAGAAGTAGAGAATTCAGGGAAAAAATAATTATAGATGCAGTTCCTGAGTCAACTGAAATACTGTGACAATTTTAGGAAGAAGCCTGGGATGTACTCTGGGATTCACTTGCATACTCTATGACTGAGATGACCCTAAGCCCTTTGGCATGTAATAGTTTATTTACTGTTGTAGAGTACTGCGGGCTGCCTTCAACTACCTAATTAATCTTCCTTAGGGTTTTGTGACGGACATACTGAACCACAGGGGCAATGACAGCTTTGAACCCTTGTTAATGCAAAACATGTTTAGTACTAGAGGAAAGATATATATATGAATATGCAAGTGTCATTTAATCCAAGAGATCTTTCCTAAAGTAGGCATCACAAAGATGAAGAAGCATTCCTACAGTATTCTCAGCTCCTAGAGGCCGGTATATTTGGAAGAATATAGGTTAACAGACACAATCAAGAATGTAGAAGTTTGAAAGGTAATGTACATGAATCTTTACCAGGCTGCCATTTAGAAAAACTACTTTGAAAAAAAAACCAAACAAACTCTAAAACCTTCAAGATCTTCCTCAGTAGGATCAGCGTTCTATTTGAACAGGAACCCTTCATTTCATTTGTTAGATTTTAGTGTGCTGTTGTCACTACAGTTGAACAATAAAGCTGTAAGACTAATCCATTATTGTGCCTAGTGACAACCCTACATAAATCAAGCAAGCACTACCAAAACACACTGAATTTTTTCTCCCTCGACTGGCATCTGAGGACCTTTTAAACATATACACGGACACAAAACATACACCAAAAATCTCCACTCTCACATGCCGTAAGTACATACATCTCACAAACGGAATAAATGTATGAACAACCTTTTCAAAGGAAACAATTTTTAAGAGAGTTCTTTAAAAGCAAAATTAATTGAACTATAACATTTTCATGCTCTAAGGGTGACGTGCAGCCTTATAGCTGCAACTGGACTAAGATCATGCAATATATTATTAATTAGATTCACTAGATTCACACCAGAAATGCATGCTACGGCTTGGGGGGGGGGGGGGGGGGGGAAGAAAAGAAATAAATCTGAGGGTGCGGTGAATACTATTCTCACACAAGTAAATACAGTAAATTTAAGTCTCATCAGATGTATGTGTTGAATGTTTCAGATATTTTACGTCCAATAACAAAACAATGGCTAAGAAAGTCTGTTCTCAACTTTAACTACAGCTCACCTGGATTCTTCCAATGGATGTTGAACTGTAAGTAGTCGAGGGTGTCGAAGCCTGGTTAGCTGTTGAACACCTCGTTTTAAAGAATCAATAATCTGATCCTTTTCAAATTTTTGATACTTGTCTATTAGCTTCTTATCAAAGACAAAAACAGCCACTTCCTAGAAATAAGCAACAAAATTCTCTGTGTATATAACACAGCGAAAAAACAAGCCTATATACAATCACATAAACACACACATTTTTTTGAATCAACAATGCAGTAAGTATTTCAACGTACATGTATATATACATATTGTCCTTACTTTGTCCAGTCATAATCATACAGGCTACTGTATATCAACTCTGAATAGATATTTTAAGAGTTAAGGTACTACTGCTCCTTAGCTTACAAACAGTAATATGTAAACTATAACCACTATCTACACAGTGACAAAGCAGCGGATCCACGGGACAGAAATCAGCTTGGTTTCAAGTAGATGAAAGCATTTATATTCAACTGTGAACAATTAAAATATTCTGAGCACACATCCATTCATTTGGCATTATATATATCAAGTGGTACCTTATTAAACCAGACCCTGTTTCAAGCATTCTGCTCCAAACCAGTACAATCTATATTAAACCAGGCATTCATGAGAGATAATTTATAGTCACAGTAATCAGTTAATCCGATCAGACCATTCACATGATAAAACATTTAAGAATTTTTTAACGCTTAGCATGTGTAAAAAAAAGTCCCAGAAATGCGGTAGAGGTCAAAACCAGAGAAAATAGTTCTTCCAACCAACCTCTGCAAGTGGATTAGGATAAAATTAAGAAATTTATAAGAAACTTTGAAATTACAGTGGTGGATGTGTAATAAAAAATTAGATTACATCATCACCTTGGAAGCCAATAAAGACAAATCAACTGAAGAAAAAAGGAATTAAAAACTTTACCATGAAACAGAGAGACTTTCTTATACTCCTGCAACAGCATTATGAATAATAATAAAGGTTAGAAAGCAATAGAAAATAATATGAAAATACAGTTTTCAGTCCCAAAAGGAAGTCTGTGCTCTTGTACTGCACATTTTATAACCATTATTCTAATTAAAATCTCACAGGAATATTACTGACTTTAAAAAAAAAAAAAAAAAAAAAAAACAAAAAAAACCAAAAACCAAACCACTTCTAGAAATAGGCTATATAAAAAAGAAATTCAGTCCAATACACAAAAAATTGGCTTATATTTTTTAGCTGGTGCCTGTTTCATTAAGCCATTAGCAGGTGAACGTCTATAACTAATTCAACTAAGTACACTCTTCCTGCTTCTATTCCTACCAGCTCCCTGCTCCAGCTCTTAAGTGTGATGGACTAAACATTGACACAAGGCAGGGAGGAACCAATAACAGGGGACTGAAGACATACACTATACCCACTATTTAAAAAATACACATTTTCCAGTACAAAGTGTGAATGTATTGAGCAGTACGTGACCAATAACAAAATTTTAAACTAATACAGCACTTCTGAAAGCACTGCTGTTTAATGACAATTCAAAAGAATCAAAAGTAAATATTTAAATCAGATAGTATGGGACACCAGCTATGGTTTGAATGTTTTATGATGGCTATTAATAAGTTCTATTAGTCCTTGCTGTAATCCTGCATGGTTTGCGTGAAGTTTGACAGAACTTTTACATATCCAAAATCTGCTTACATAGAAGTATGTATGTGAAATTGTAGTATTCTAGGTATGAAAATGATTACTATTGCATTGATTTTGTAGACTTAGTTATTGTGGAGTGTAAAGAATCAAAATAATTTGAGCAGACAACTTCCTTTCAATACCTTTATCTTCATGTAACACATCTGATACAAGAAAACATAGAGCCTTCTCTGTCTACTCAGGGACACTAAAATGTTAAATGTTCTGATATTAATAATTTAAAATATGCTATTCTGAAATTCAATTCCATAATCAACATTGATTTTTATATGCAGAATGCCATATCAGCAATTTAGTATCTTAACCCCCATAAGTCACCAGATATTACTGTACAGAAGAATGAAGAGATAGCTGAGTCATGGGCCATAGAACACAAGCTCAATGCACAAAAATTACTGAAACCATATAGTACGCTTGGAAACATTTAAAAATGCTCATGGGTTTATGCTGCGTGAACCAAATAACCCATGTGTTTTGGCTATAAACACATTATTTCTGTTTTTCCTTTTCTGTTTTACAAGAACTGATATTCAACCCCAAAAAGGAGGGCTACTGACTGTAGCTGACAGGCATTCCATTCCCTGAAATTACTCTCATGGAAGCTTCCTGAGATGAAAGCTTGCAAAGGCTTTACATAGCTACTACTTTTTTCCACAGAAAGCTCTAGGGGAGCTTCCTCTTTGTTGTTTTTTTTTTTTTTTTTTTTCACTTCATAGGTTTGAAGGAAGAGTAGCTTCCTCCTCTAGATAACTACTTGTCTTTTAATTCTGCAGTTGTGTCGTAATTCCAACTTTGTGATACAAAAATAAATTTAACATAAAAAGAATGAAATATATTAAAAAAATATGACTACTCTCCACAAAGAAAGAGAAAAAGTAGAGCCAAAATGACACAAATTTTCATTCATTATGTAATAGGAAGCATGCACACCTTGCTCAACATGCTCTTGTCTCAACACAGTATACTGGTAACATTACTACCTGGCTTAGGAAGCATGGTCAAGTATGTGGGGGACTAGACTAGACACTTTAAGTTTAAATCTCAGTTCTCTACACAAACATGAAATAGTCTGCACCTTCCGTCTCACCTCCCACATGCTTAAGCCAAGTGCTTTACTTCAAAGTGGTGCTAAGTAAAGCTGAGTGATGACACTGAGACAGACGTTATGTTATGAAGCGTACAGTGTAAATATTTGCCAGGATGAAGACCTTCAAGAAAATATCTGTTGTTACTGACAAGAATTTAGAATTTTTAACGTGAATCACTGAAAAGGTCAGTGTTTTAGTTCTATAATGCCTTTGCCAAGGAATTAAAAGGTCACCTCTGCAAACGGGAGTAAGCATTGTCCACAACATGCAAGACATGGGACATGGTTTGACTGGGCTATAATCATATTAACTTATCTAGAACACTTTTTTAGACACTGAAAAGTGTAAATCAGTTCTCTTTGATCGTGCTTGGGTATTTCAGGGGAATCCCGTTGACCATTGCCCCAGAAACCTGGTATTCACTAATATACCCCTTCATAAAGGTTTTTTTATCCTTGTAGTTTTAATCACTAAATGCCCCAATTTCCTTTTGCCAGTTTCTTTATGCAGTTTTCCTTTGTATCGGGTCTGACTGAGATGGAGTTAGCTTTCTTCATAGTATCCCATATGGTGCTACCTTTTAGATTCATGGCTAAAACAGTATTGCTAACACAGCAATGTTTTGGCTATTGCTGAACAGTCCTTGCACAGGGACAAGGCTTTCTCTTTTTCCCACTCTGCCCCCACAGTGAGTAGGCTGTGGGTAGGCAGGAGACTGGGATGTGACATGGCTGGGACAGCCAACCTGAACTGCCAAAGGGCTATTCCGTATCATATAACATCACACTTAGTGACAGAAGAAGAAAGGGGTTTTGGCTTCCAAGGTGGCTGTTGTTTGGAGACTAGCTTGACCTTCAGTCTACCTGTGGGACGTGGTGAGCAATTTCCTTTGCTTTGCTTGTTTTTTCCCCCTCTTCCTTCACCTACTAAGTCGTCCAGGTCTTGACCTATGAGTTTTCTTGCTTTTCGTCTTCCTATTTTCTGCCTCCATCCTGCTGAGGGTGGGGAAGTGAGGAAGTAGCTGTGTGGGTGCTTGGTTGCTGGGTGGGGTCAACCCACCACATCCTTCAAGTCCATTTACAATTCTGCATTCCTTATGAAATACACACTGACAGTTTAAACACATGTCCTTATTTACCCACGTAAATACCTTATAAACCAGAGAATACAAAAATCCTGCTCCTATCTTAGCCAATGCAACTCCTAAGAAGAAAAAAAAAGTTGGGGGGGGGAGGGGCGGGGAAGAGAGAGACAGAAAATTAATTCTCCCTAACCAGAAAAAGGCAACCAAGGCATATCATGTTTTCTCTCCTGCCCCTGAAAGGACTGTCAGAATTCAGAAACACACTAGGTTTGCGTGCCAAAAAAGATGCAAATAAAACTAGAAAGTATTTCTAAATTAAAGACTCTAAAAGCTGCGGAAACGTAATGATAATGGAACAGCAATACCTCTTCGTATTCATCTCATTGCATACTGAGAAAACATGTTAACAATACCTGTAAAACATTCAAGCACTATAGTGATGAATGCTACAGAAACTCAAATCCTTCTGTTTTCACTGTCATTTTGAATAGTGTGGAGTAATAATCCAAGAGACTAAGCACAGAACAACAAGCAATAAAAAAAAAACCTGAAATATTTAATAACTACCTATCCCGTGAACTGAATGATGTAGCGATCTCAAAAAAAATTAAATGTGATCATGTTAAAGACTAAGTCATGAACATAAAAGCAAAGGAAATTTTAAGGTAGCAGTCAGAGTGCTTGATTTTAGAAACTTTGTTTGTTTTCCCTTTCGTTTTTGTTCCCTATTTTACCCATATGCACTGACACATTTTTTAAATGAATAATCAAATGTAACTCAATATGAAACACATGATGTTTTACCAAAACCTCCCACTGTGCAAAGCAAAATAGTCTCTGAGCTAAAAAATACTGGAAAGCATTCCAGTATTACTCTGGTCTTTTGCCAGAAAAAGACTTCCCTCCAGATTTTGGGGGGGTTATTTTTAGAAGCTTGCCAATGTTTTTTTATAACCCTACTTTCCCATCAGTTTGTTTCAGTCATAAGGTATACAATACAACTATTTCAGTTTTTAAATGAATTAGCCTTTAAAGTTTGAATAATAGGAAGCTTTCATTTCAAAGCTACTGTAAGCAGAGCCAAACAACAGAAAGCTGACTTACTACCATTAATATATTTAGTACTACCACAATAAAAGTTAAACACAACTACAGTAGTCTTGAAGTGAAAACCATTATATCCTTAATTCTGCTATTTTTTATGACTGAGCTGCCAAAAAGAACATTAAGTGACCTTACCCTATCTATTTCTTTATGATCACACTTTCCAAGCAGAAAAAAGGCCAAGTGACAAATTATGCCAGAAAAAAATATAAGTGCATAAAGACTAAGTTAAAAAAATCCAAGACGAGCAGAAACATATACTGTAAAATTAACAACATGTTACTTCATGTATACACATATAACCAGACTCATAAATCTTTCAAACAAACAGCAGCAAATCAGCTATCAAATAGCACCAGACAAACATATGCACACAGGTTAAGTAACTTCCTCTCATTCTGTTACCTTGTTATTCAGTCACCTACAAAGTAAGCAAGAAAAGACAAGACATTTAAAAAAAAAAATAAATATGTAAACATTCAGAAATCCAGGAAAAGCAGCAAGGCAGGAACCAGGCAGAACTCTGAAAAGAGGAATAAAATCATACAAATCTACTGTCACCAGAAATGGAATATTTGTAACTGTCTAGTGACTTAAAATAAAAACCAAATGAATCCATACTTGAAATCTTAACTTCAACCGACCAACTTCTGTAAGACTGCTGACTTTCATTTGTCCTGAGAACAAAAATTTCTGATCAGCTGTGCTGCTGTAATGCTAAAACTCCAAATTTAGCTATTATATCTGACTACAATGACCTAAATTATTACTTGTGGTGGTGTAAAGCAACAACAACACAGGCTATTACGCGTTTACCTACTGCTTGTCTGATTACAACGCACATTACCGTAAAAAAGCTAAGTGCTTGTAGCTTCAAATTAGATATACACACTTGCATTACAGCCAATATGTGCATCACTTCACAAGTGACTGCTACCACTTGGAAAATGACAGCCAGCCACTTCCATATTGCCCAGACAACATTCAAAAGATACATACAAAAGAAATAAAAAATAGTGTTAAAGAACAGACATATTGCAACACAAAACAACATAACCTGTTTGTATTGCTGCATAGTTTTATTCTGCAATGTCAAACTGAATGCTGACATGATGTTACCTAACTGGTAATATTAATAATGAATGGTAATTGTATGTGAAATTACTGGCCATCTAAAATTCCTTGCAGTACAACTGCTGCTGTATTTTTAATGACTATTGATGGCATACAAATGCACAGATGTTAGCTAGGGTTTACGGAGATACTGCAGGTGTGGCAACACCTGAACTAAAACTCTACAAAATCAGTGGTCAGAATACCCATTCAAAGCTTGAAGAACGTGATCGACAGGAACCAAGTTACATACACTCTGTCAGTTAGGCTGTGAAAGAAACTTGCTGCAACTCTCCAGACTTTAAAGGTACACCTGCTACAGGTAAGATGCTTACTGGGCACAGTAATTGCACAAAACCTATCAAAACTACCATACTTTCAAGGTTATCACGTCTTTGTATAGTTGAATAAGACCTAAAAAAAAAAAAAAAAACAATTGGTACATTGGGTAAATTCAGTAAATACTAGATGTATAGAGTTCTGCAACAGCTAAACAGATGCTGGAGAGTGTGGCAGAAGTACCTGCTTAGCATTACTCAGATTCTGTCACATATTCTCCACAGATTATTTATTCTGCATAGTATATTTCTTCTCAATTTGCTACAGTTCATTTTCCTACCATCTAACAGACTGTATACATGTTTTCCAAAGTTATTCCTTTACATCCATTTCTTTTTGATACATCTGTAGCAAGCTGATTCGTTGTCTAAGCGACTTCACATCACTTCAGCATCAAGTTTAACTGAAGGCCATAACTTATTAACGCTTCTACTTACTTGTTGAAAATTTTATTTCCTTTCTAAGTTTGAAAAAAGACTTTTCACGTTTCTCCAGTACAATAAAATCATTTCCTATAATAACAGTTCTTATACTCTATTTCTGGCAAACCTTCTTCCAAAGTCACAATCCCACTTTCATTAACATATGTGACTTACAGTGAGTCAGAAGTTTATATACTAGTGCTCTAAACACTAATACTTTAAGGAAACTAAAAGGGAACAATACTGATCTGAAAGCAGCACGGGGAAGGCACAACTCACTTCCTCCACAGCCGCCTCCTCTATCCCATGCCTTCCTGTTACTGTATCTCATGACTTAACATTTCTAACCCCTCAATTTCTGTATGGCAGCCGAGCAAAGAACTAGTCTTTTTTGCTGCAAACAAACGATGGCACGCTTCATGATTATTTTAGGCTGTAACATGCCAGTACTGCTGCCAAAAAAAGCTGCAAGGTAAAATAAACTGGGGAAGTGATCCATGTTAAAACAAACTTCTTTCTTCTTGTCAGATCACTTTTAACTCGGATTAATTCTTGATCTTGGTCTCAAATTGTATGCTATGAATGCAGAACCACTTCTTTCTCCAGCAGTGAAGGCTTAAAGCAATTATCACCTATGTAGCTGAGAACATTGTATTTAAATAATGTTGAGTTCTTTGTTTCATTTTACTTACCCTTAGCATTAGACTTTCCAGTTGGATTTTGTTTTTAAATGCCATTTACCAACCGCTACCTATCAGTCTGTTATCTAATGCTTATAAACTTAGGTCTTTACTTGACAACCCACCTGTTTTGTTGATTTTTTAGTTCCATTAAAAATCTTCCAAGCAAGACCATTACCACCACTGGCAATATGTCGGCCAACATCAAATTCCCTGGTAACAGGATTTCCCATGACTGCACTGGTGACATCAGCTGTTACTTTTGTAACGGTGCTCTTCAATTTATTCAGCATGGACTCCATTGTCTCAATTGTACACCAATGTATTATCCTACAAAGACAAGGAAAAAAAAGCTTCACAGTTCTTTCAACATAAGACACATGTTGAAAACTGTATTATTAAAAAACATCTAACCAAGGATGCAACACGATATAGGAGTAACCCACAAAAAGGATACTGAAATATAACTTCCATAGTTTTGCAGTTATACATATTCACACTGCATACACGTATCTCTGCACACACACCTGGGGATTATATGTCATCGCTTCTACTCCTCCTCCAAAACTTTTGAGTCTGTTGATAATACTTCTTTAGATCTAGTAAAGCAATTAAGGACTGTGAAATTCAACCATTTCTTGAAAACAGGTCATTGAATAAAGCAGAAAATCTATAAACTGCTCCCATGAAGGGAAAGGTTCACACCTTGTCTACCCATATCAACGAACAAAGAGAACCAAATCTAAAGGAAACTGGGCTCCTTTAATTCCAGTGCTTATGGAACTATGTATTTTCTGAAGGGAAGGATTGCTTAAGATCCCAGAACAGCAAAAGAATAGATGTGTATTACACAGAAGACAATTAAAAAATGTGTTCTTTCCTACACTATGTCTGTCAAAATACAAGCCCAAAATTCAGATGGCTGACATTACTATTTGTATGACCTAAGTATTAATGAGCCGATCAGCTGCTGTAGAGGAAGGAAACAAGAAAACATCTTTTTTTGCTTTATTTTAACAAAATTGTGCAAGGAAGTTTTTTACATCACCTTCCAAATTTAGGAGATAAAAGACTGCTGCAGCTCACAATTAGTTCATCTTCCCCTGTACTGTGTACTTTCACAGTTTCCTAAGTTGTCATAATTAGTGGAAAAAAAATGACTTGCCAATTCTGCAAGATAGAAGTTGTGAAGCCTATGTCCCATTTATACAATTGTCTCTCTGATAACGGATACACAAGAAAAATGAAGACAGGAAAGAAACAATGAAAAAAAAGAGATAGACGTTCATCTTCCTTATCAGTGTGAGCAAAGATGGAGAGAGAATGCAAGAAGAAATGGTTTTCTGAAATCAGTATTATGCAGTATATTCAAAAGCAACATTTAACGATATTTCTTCACATGCTCTTTCAAATAAGGTGTGAAGAGTACAAATTTCTTCAACCGATAGCAGCAAATGTAGCAAAATCTACAGAAATACGACTTTCATTTATGACCGTATTTGCCATAACTGAACTCACTGGCATATAATTTGTGTAAAAGTATTTCTTTGAAAAATAGAGAATGTCATTCCTACTCAAATGGAAGAGACAAGATGTTGTTGTGATGAAGATGATGTTTGCCAAGTCACGGTAACAAGGACAAAAGAAGTAGAAGGAACTAACAAACAATCCAGTGAGCATTGGGTCTAATCAGCCCCAATGTCCTTCTGATGTGATGTGAGATGCTTGCTTGTATGAATTAAATCCCTTCCCACTGTATTATACACATTTATAAGGCAATGTTCTGGTCTACATAGATTATCTGGTGTCTATTAATATATGCATTTATGCCACAGCTTCTTCTACATTCAATACACAGATGGAGTTTGTTTCCTTTCCACAGCTCCTTAGTCTCACAAAACCTGTAGCAACTTATTTTTGACACCTGTATACTTCAGTCAAACTTGATTGAAATCAAGCCCACTAAAGTTATTTAGACATGCACACCTTCTCCCCCTGGTACTATAGATCTGATTCCATTAGAAATCAGGACAAATAAAATGATTAGTATTAAACTGGAAAGACAGACCTGTTTTCTAGAAGAGGTAATAAACATACTAAAGAAAACTTCTTAAAAAGTTATATGAGTCACTGAACAATTCACTCCAGTACAGGTGTGTCTAACAGCATTAACCTACTCCTAAGCAAACTCTACCACAGTGTGGGAAGAAACACAGCTATGCTGCTCCGTCTTGACTATTGTTGCAGTTATATCCCACCTTCAGTACTCTTCCATAGCAAAATGCAGTAATACACTAATGCTGCAGATCCACAGATATTTCTCCAATTTCCATATCAGCTACTAAATGAAGAACCAGACTAGAAGTTTTAAGAAAACATATTATAAAAAAGGAAGGTATCCAGCTGCACAGATCTCAATCTTGCAAATATTCAACTTTAAAATCAGAAATAGTAGTTATGGCTTCAACAGGACTGCTCGGGAGCAGAACCAGATATGACTACAAGCACGTTCAGGGTGGAATTGGTCTTAATTGTGTGGACTATGAGTTTTATATATGAGAAGCTAAGTCTGAATACAATGAGATAATCTTAAGAATAATTATGTAATTGCTTGGTCTGTATTAAGTGTTTTGTTGAGAACATAGCTAGAAATAAATTATGGAAACATACAATTCCTTTACTAATTAATTTCATTACATTATGTGACACTTTATTACAATATATTAATTTTACTTTATGAATTGTGCTATGGAAAAATGCATGCAATTCCTAACTATGCAGCCCAAGACCAAACAGCTATCAGACATTGGCTAATATCCCTGTATAAAGGAACTTTTCATTAACCTGTAAATAGGTGGAAACAAAGATCGTGGAGTATTCTGGTATTTCCAGCTCTCAAAGATTTTATTCTGCAGCTATTCCACAGGGCATGCTCTATACACTAAAGGACTATAAGATCGATCCTAATAAGTTTAAGATAACCACAAATCTAATTAATTTGTTTTTAAATCTCATGCTTTTTGCATTGTTTCATTTACTGCCAGACATCAGACTTTCTCTAGTGTCAATGCAACACAATCTTGTGTTAGAACTCTCAGAACTAGAGATGCTTTGCACAATTAATTGCGGAGATATTATAAAGAAAATGCATGTGCATGCATGTTCAAATTCCTTTGTTTAAATCTGAAAGGGAGCCACTATATCGGTGGTAGAAAAATGGTGTAGTATTGAATAAATCAGAAGTGCCCTCTGCTGTGGGTGACATTCACTACAGCGAGAAGCCCGGAAAAGCCACTAGGTGAGAATGTTAACAGCATTCCATTGTCTGAAGGGTTAGCATTTAAAAAAATCTAGCCCGGTAGGCCCTGTCCAACCTGTTCCTCTCCAGCTTGACAGTATGCAAACTACTGTTTAACTTAACTACTGAGTAAGGAGTACTGAGAAACTTACTTCTCAATAAGCAGACTGGGTTTTAAGTTTATGTCCATCTAACTGTAAATTTGTAGAAATCCTCATGTCAACATTTGGACTGTAATCTAAAATAGCATATTTTGCTTTATAAAAGCAATCGTTATTACCAATTTCAGCAAAAACTCAATATATGTCAACAGGAAGAACGTACCTAAAAAATCCATGCCCCCCCAATATATCTATTTTGGGTAGTATCTATAATACCACAAATCATGATGATTTAACCATATCTGAAATATGCAACTTTAGTTCTCACCTGTATAAAAACTGGTTTGTTCAGTTCTTTTCAGACCGAACTACTATTTATAGAAAAATTAACAACACAGGATAATCAAGAAAGTCAGTCACCCACAATGAAACTTTCATTTCAACTTAAAAGATAATAAATGAGAAAAGTACAAGATCTTAAGAGTAACAGTGTTCAGACAAGCCACAGAGGACATGCAATAAATATTTAAGAACCTTGATTTCTTCCTGTTTGAACTTCATGGGTAATATTAATGTTACTGATACTAAGTCCATGAAACCTGGAACTAATCCTAAAAGGAAATACAAATGGTCAATGTGTTGTTTTCATTAATTCCCCTCGCAATCAATAACAGTCTTTATGCTTAAGTACATCAGCAACAGTAAGGCAGCACGACGACAACCTAATCGACCTGCCAAGGTAGTAAGCAACAGCCAACACAGCAATAAGAAATTAGTCAAAACATTCAAAATATTGAAATAAAGATAAATTCGAAACAAGGATTCCCCACCACTCCGTAATTCTCACTCGTGTAAGACAACAGCAAGATGTAAAACTATTAATTTATCCTTGAACTAATTCATAGCTTCATCTGGTGCATGGATACGGGTGCACGCTGTACAGTGGTGCATCACACACTCTGCCCGTGTTTTGACCTGTAACGGGCTGGGATTTTGCTTTGTGAACCAGGCAGGTGCAGGGGTGCTTCATGCCACCCGGCCCAAACTCCCTCCCTACCAATCTGACCCAAACAAGGATGAAGAAATAGGTGCTGGGACAACTGAGTCTCATGAAAACAAAAAAAAAAAAAGGAAAGGAAAAAACAAAACACACCACCACCATTTTTCAGGAACAATAAAGCTTTTGCATCCGTTACAAATACACCAGGAGGATCAAACGCAACGATGTGCTGCTGTGCACAGTGTAGCTGCCCTCGCTGCAAGTCACCTTCATGATTTGTTGTTTTTTGGTTTTGGTTTTTTTATTTCAGTATTTCTGTACTGAGCTGCAATCAAAACCCTACCAAAAGCTCCCGGAACGAGACCTCTTTGCCGCCTGCTGACAATCCACACGGCTGCACAGACCCCCGGGCTGTCTCTCACGGGCCAGTCCCGTATCCGTCTCCCCCCCCCACGAAGTATTTGCTGTTATTTAGTAAGACCGGACTCGCACCGCAGACGGAGCCCCCTCCTTCCCGCTGCCCGGAGGGCCGGTGACTGCGCTCACGGCCCGACGGGGCAGCCGGGAGGGAGGGAGCCTGCCTGCGGCAGCGGCGGGCGGAGGCCACCAGCGTTTGCGGGCAGGTGACCCGCTCCGGCAGCTCCGCGGTCCCCGCCAGGCCCCGCTCACGCCCTCCGGGGCGGCCCCCTTCCCCTCCGCCCCTCAGCGCCGGACTCCCGGCGGGCCCTACCCGCCCCACGCAACGCCACTAGGCCACGGGCAGCCGCTGCCGCCCCGGGGCGCGGAGGACAGGCCTCTCACCTGAGCCCGTGGAAGCCGCCAGCGCAGCGCCCGGCTGCCCGTCGCCCTGTGGGCCCCGGCGGGCCACCTGTCACGCCGGCTCCGTCTCTCGCTCCGGCTCCAGCTCAGCCCCGTCCCGCTCCGGCTACTCCATAGCGACGGCGACAGCCACAGCGCCGGAGGTGGGGGGCGGGCGGGAGTCCGGAGGGCGTCTCACTTCCGCCCCGGAGGGGCGGCGCTGGGGCGGTGGCTGGGGGAGGTGGCGGAGGGCGGGAAGTGATGCAGGCCGCCGGCTTCCGCCCGCCGCCGCTATGGCGGTTTATTTGACTCCGCGGTTCCGGAGGCTGCGGAGTCAGAGCGAGCTTGAGCCGCCGCGGCGGCGGCGAGGTGAGGGAAGGAGGGTCGTCCCTGTCTCGCCTCGGCGGGGAGAGCTCTGAAGGGCCCGTGGGATGGGCCTGGAGAGGGGCGAGTGTGGGGGGCAGGTGCTGTACAGAGGAGAGAGGGGCCTCCTCTGTCTGTAACCCACCCACCCCCCCCGAAGTCGTGGTTAAGGGGGGCGGCAGGCTTAATGTGTTGCGAGTGTTGGTTTGTCGTCTGCTGAGGTGAGAGTGGTGTGTGGAGGAGGAAGTGGGGACTGGAGGAGCATCTCCCCCAGCGGAGGCTGGGAGTGCGCGGCCTGGAGGAAAGAAGGCTCATGTCGCCAATGTCTGCAAGTACCTGAAGGGGGGGAGAAACAGGGCGGAGCTAAGCTCTTCTCGCTGGTGCCTAGAGAGCTTGCGACCTCTCCACCTTCGGAGATGTTCAAAAGCTGTCTGGACGTGGTCCTGGCTGGCCCTGCTCGAGCAGGGGAGGTTGGACTAGGTGGACCCCAGAGGTCCCTGTGACCCTTAGCCGTTCTGTAATGAATTAATCTATATCTATACATACATACAGTATGTGTAGTAATTACAAAAAAAACCAAACTTCTTCACCTGTTTTTAGTGTCTTTTTGTTCTCTTCTGTTGACTTGACCCTAGAGGGTAGTCGGAAGGACTGATTCATGAAGTATTGCCTTTCTCTGTCTTTGTAACACTAAGCTGATTTCTGCAAAATTTATATATATATATAAACTTATATGTTTATAACTAATTTCATGGAGTAAAAATATGTTTCAAAATGTTAAAGTTTTACAGATGCTTATAAAGCTTCATATAAATATTTTGCAGATTGTGATGGTCCTTTTCAAGCAACTCAGCTGTGGAATAGTATTATTCATGCTCTTCATAGTCAGGTGGAAATCAAAAGACGTAGACAACATCTGAAAACCTACAAAAACTGTTTCACCGGCTCAAATGCTGTTGATGTGGTACTGAGCCATCTTATGCAAAGCATGTACCTGAGCTGTAATGATATTTCTCGGCTGAAAGGAGTCCGTGTATGCCAAGCATTGATGGATCACAAGGTGTTTGAGCCAGTTGGAGCAAAGCTTTACTTATTCAAGAACGAGAAAGAAACAGAGTTTGAAGACACAAACACTAGTCTCTATAAATTTGTAAATAGCAGTCTTACTCCTCTTCTTCCGAGAAAGAATAAAGACAATGAGAGCTTGTCTACTGAGCAAATCTGCAAACAGAAGACAAAAATACCAAGTTCCAAGTGAGTTATTCTGAACTATCTGATTATTATTTCTTTTTTAAACTTAAGGTGAGTTGACTGTAGGTGAAGTTATGCCTGTCTGACCCAGGTATTGGAGACTTTTGAAAGCTATGTGCCAGTTTTGAGAAATGTCATGCCTCAATTGCAGATGCTACCTAATATTTCTTGGTAATCTTAAACTGCTTTGATTGGCTTTTGTTACTTAGAATAGAGTCTGTCACAGTAGCATGAGCCTAGGAATAATTTTGTTTTGCAATCAATTGTGCTGAAAGCTGAGAATTAGAATGAATGAGCTACTTTCTGGAAGCTGGTAAAAGAAATGGAACTAATAAACAGTATTTGGAATCAATATTCTTGCCCTTTCCACAACGCAGATGTGAATGATTGGTTTTGTAGCAGCAGGATAGAACCCAGATACAATGAAGCCCTGAAGTCCTGATTTAGCATCAATTTAGGAAGTGACAGGAAGATAAATGTGTCCTGATCATATTTGTTATACATAAAATATTTAATTTTTTTTCCCCCTAAGCAGAACGAAGTGTGAAACAACACTTTCAAACCCCTTAGCATTAGAAGCAGATGATAAAAAGAGGGTAGAGGAGCTTCTTCAATCAATAAATGTTCATGCATCTTTACCTCCAAAGATCATGGTTAATGAACCAACTCATCTGCTTTCAAAAAGAGGTGAGGATTGAATTTTTCTTTTTAAAACTTGATTGTTTTTCACTGTATCTACTTGGAGTTGAGTACCTCATTTCTGTTAAACACTGCCCCTTAGAGTCCTGAATTTAACATGTCACTAATGACAAAATAGCTAAATGAGTGCTAAGTGGGTAAATGCTCATAGTAAGTAAACTGAAGGAAACAAAACAGCACTAAGTTCTTACAGGATGGTGCTATTCTATTTATGCAAATACCACTTCAGAAGGAAATAGGTTTTAAAGAGTAAGTACATCTGTATTATACGATTCCTTTGCTATTCACTTGTCTTTTCGTATACATATTACTGATTAGAGTAGGTTATTACTAATTCTAATATGATGGGGGAGAGAGATGTTCTCTTTAAAGCCTTCTTTCTTAGCATTCCTATTTTGATCCCTTCTTCCCCAACGCAGAAACTTCACACCATGCTGTTACCTTATTTTCTTTGAACACTTAGAACATTCTTAAGTGAGTAAAAACAAAGGTTAGTGTTTTACATAAGATCTTATTTCTGAGGGTCTTTTTTTGTTTGTTTATGGTATCAGTAATAGAAGATGTCTGGAAACAGCAAACTCTGCTACGACTGCTGCAGTTAATTGATGTTCCGCTTCTGGAAGATATCTTGGTGTCTTCAGTGAAGACAAAACCAGACTGCTTTGGCAAAGAAGAAGACCTAATTATCTCAAATACTTTCCTGGACAGAGAGGTTACATGTAGCTTAAACTTGCCTGAGTAAGTTATACATCTATAAAATGGATTTGTTAGTAAATGCTTGATTTTACTCTTGATTAAAGATTTGTATTAAATGAACAAAATAGACATTCTTACACTTGTAGGCAAGAGTGGCATCAATGTACTTTCCTTTGACTTCCTTTCAGAAGTGGTAAGGGAACTCACAAAAATACGTTTAGGATTGGCCACTTGAGGATTTTAAGTATACATTAAAACTTTAACCTCAAGTATCGAAAACACTCCTAGTTTCTAGACGAGACACTTCACTCTAGGTCTCTATAGCAGCTACTAGAACTTGAAAAAAATGTATTGTGAGGCTTTTTTGTTTGTTTGTCACAGTGCCTGATGGTGGTGCTGTGAAGATGTAAAGTCAATAAGGCATCTATTGTTAGCAACAGAAAAGGAGAAGCTAAGCTGTAGTACTGAAGAATGCTTATATCATAGGAATATAAAAGTGACAGCGTCTGCACGCCGTCAGTGTTCTTTTCCTTAAATGTTCTCTTATTTTTGTAGTGTTCCCATTGATTTCACTTGGTCTGATCTCTATCTTAGCATGTACTTCTAATGAATATGTCAAGGCATCGCTCCTCATGTGTATATGTCTTAGTAATGCTTATTTCTGTCAAATCAATACAACTTTTACCTTTTGGTGAGACTGAGGTCGATCTGTGTATCTAAAGAGACTCTTTCTTACAGCTTTTATCTGTTCTTGCTTTAGGGAGAAACTATTAATGTATTTAGAGTTTTATATAAGCTAATGAAACTCCTCGTTCCAAACTACGTTTATTGCTGGGTAGCATCTTAAGTCCACAAGTTTTTCCTCCCATAACAGCTTAACAAACACTTTCTCTTGAGCTTTATACTTCTGTTGTACTTGATCCTTGCGTGATTGGTGGGTTTATGTCTCTTAATGTATCTCATATGTAATTCTTACTCTGTATTATTCTGTGTCAAGTGCCGCTAACATTTGCTAATATATCAGATGAGTGTTAATAAAATTAAATGCTTGCTTTATTACTTTACAATTACTTAAGAGGGGGCTGGAGTAGCATCTTTGTAAACAGTGTATTATTTACATCTGGCTTATAGCATGCATGAGAAATGGAAAATTCCAGGTATGAAGAATAGCCACCAGTATTACAAGTAGTTGTAGGATTAATTGCCCCCAATATGAAGGTGGGGGGGTAAGCATAATTTATATCTCAAATTTTCTGTCTTCAGTTTTCAAGTAGTGTCATATTATACTTGAAATAATCAAATACTTGCTGTCCACGTAGGTACTTAAAAACTGCAATCAAATCCTGCTTGCAGTGATTTCTCTGCTCATGGAATCATAACTAAAGGGAGGCCATGATCCTATTTCTACTTTATTGTGTTGCCACATTTATGCATCCAAGAATTATACAGTCCTTTTTGGGTGCAGCAGTTCTAACAAAAGTTCGTGTTTACCTAGCTGTCCAGCAGCTAGTTTGAAATCTTTGTTTCTGCTCTCCATCATAAAAATAAGGTTCTGTGGATCTTAAACAATATTTGCATCTTCTCATGAGTTATTGATGTAGTTCAAATTATTTTATATCCAGAGAGTCAGACAAAAGTAATTCTTTCTCTGCCCCCCACAGTTCTATGATTTTAGATTTCTTCTGGACAAAATGATTAAGTTAGTGACTCTTTTCCTCTGACTTCCCAGCCTCTTTGAACAGTGAGTTGTCTATCTGAATTTTAGATTCACCTTACACTTTCTATCCCTTAGTTAAGTCATATAGGCAACAAATGCTTAAGAAAACTCATGCCTTTATAGTAGGTCATATAATAAGCTGCTTTCACAGTCTTCTGGGATTTCTATGATTCTATGACTTAAACTATCTTTACTTTTCTCTGTTTTCAAAATAATTGTCTCGTGTCTTTTCTCTGAAGATTCAGCCCCTTGCTTTTTCACTCTGGTTAGCCCTGGTGGGTTGTCATCGTGTGTGTTACTGTAATAGTGGGGTGGTGTTTGGTTTTAAATACGAGCTGAATCAGGCAAGTGTCCTGGGGTCAGTGACAATCTGGCACGAGTGCAGCTTGTTTTGATCTGGGCATACCTCAGGTGTATTGCCTGTAGCATAGGAGAACTATGGAAGTGGCTTATGTTGAGCAGGTCCTTGAACTAATACGGCAAAATAAATTACATAAACTGCTTAATAAGCAACAAGTTTAATGCTGTGGTTCAAATATGTGACTATAGCTGCATGGTTATTTCTGTCTAATTTTCTTTAAAATACTCTGTGTATTCTTATTTAATCCTTTAAAGTAAGCACTAAAACTAACTTTTCCTTCTACAGGCTTGACAAATGGCTCTATGCGGCAATTGAATGCTTGGAGTATTTCCCAGACCAATTCATAGTGATGGTTAGTCAGCAGTTACCTCAAAGCACTAACAAACCGAGCAGTCTGAATACATACAAGAAGATTCTTTTTGATATTATAATAAAGTATTATAGTCAAAAGAAGGACTCCCTTCTTGCCACTCAGGATCTCGATATTCATTCAGGAATTATAGAACTTATAGGTAAGAGCAACCTGGAACAAAAAAATGCAAGTGAAAGCTGTGTAAAGGATGGAACATACTAAGCGTTAATTGTTTGAATCATAACACCATTTGCAATGCTATTGCAGATGCACTTTAATTTACAGGTTGTAAGGGAACACTCAAGGTTGCTAGTCAGAACCTCTGCTCGAGGCAAGGACAAATTTCAAAGTTGCTTAGGGCTTGGTCCAGGTGAATTTTGAAAAGGATAGAGACTTTGCAAGGATAGAGATTCACCAACCTCTGTGGGTAACCTGTTTCCATATATAATTGCTCTCATTGTGAAAATTTCTTACTTCTAGTCAGAAGTTCCTTTATTGCTACTTGTGACTAATAACATAAAAGTAAAATCAAAATAAGGTTTTGTAAATTCTGGATTTAGGGCTTTTTTTTAGTAATAGAAATTTTTTAAAAATTATAAAAGGGGCTATTGACATTGTGATTCACTCCCAAAAAAACCCTCCCTACATACGCTCACAAGTAAAAGAGAAGGGTTTAATTTTAATACTAGTTTAAGATTAATCCTACCCTAAATAAACCCCATTGCTTCTTTGGTTCTGTAGGTTTTATGGATGTTATCAAAAGTTTCAGTTATTAGAGAACTATGACAAGCTTTCTGGCATGGGAGCACAGCTGGCCTGCGTAAAAATTGAAGCGGAGTGCTGGATCCTGTGTCCAAAAGCTCATGAAAATACAAAAGGCAGTATTTTTATCAGTAGTATTTTGCTAAGGAGAAAAAAAAAATGAAATTATAATGAAAGTTGTAAAAGGGAAACTATTGCAAAACTACATAACCCATCCACAAAAAAACAATGCTAATTTGAAATAACTGACTTAACTACTGGTAACATTTGCTGAATGTTCACTTATGTTAAAGATGTTATAGTTCATATGTGCACTTTAAATACAAAGCTCATATAAACTAATATTTATACAGTATTACTAAATTAGAGAATCAAAACAGCCAAATCTGTAGGCAAGAGAAAAGACAGTGTCATAATTATGCTGAATTACTCTTAATGCTTTAGTTGCCTGTAGGTTTTTTCTTTATTAAGTATCTGCTTCATCTAAAGTACATGACCCATGAATATCCAGGGCTATTCTGCTTTCTTATTCGTGCTTTTGTCTTGTCATCTTTCCAAATTAAGTAAGACTAACTCACAAGCTTTATTTCTTTTCAATGAAGTGTTAGCTGTAACGTTATTAGGAAAAGATGCTCTGTTTGCGTATATCAGTCTATGCTCTTGGGTTCTCAGCTGTGCTCTGGTTAGTACTAGATCACTGTTAGGAGGTTGTGCTTAACTATTTTACAACCATTTTTCCCTCTCGGTGCTATGGAATAGATTATGGTCATTAGTGAAGAACAACTTGGATTCTAGTAATAATTTTCAAGTAGAATCCAGTGCAGTTAACTTTACCTTGATAAAATGCTTTTGTTCTGACTCTAGTGCAAGAGAGAGCTCGAACTAGCTATGAACATCTACATATTTAAAACACTTTCAAAATTAATTTGAGAAGTGCTGCAGTTAGCTAAAGTACAACTTCATTTTGTTATCGATGCATATACAGTTATAACTGTGTTTTCCTCAGTTGTTAGTTTAAGATGGATGAAAATACAAGTCTGTTGTGAAGGCAAACATGTTGCTGTGCTTGTTGCCTTTAAAATGAACAGATCTAGAGTGCTTTAGTTATGTTACAGATGAATGCGGTTGGTCAAACTAGTCTGTATGGTTTATTGAACCTTTTTACATTGGAATTTTTTTCTACAGTCTTTTAAAGTACTTCAGTAAAACTTTAATCACGGATCAGACAAACTCTTAAAATTTCCTCTAGCAGTGATTTCACTTCCTGTCTTCATATCCACACTTTCACCTGTCTTGATCATGTCCTTTGGCCATTCTCTTTCCTGCCTTTTGTTGCTCTCCTTTTGGAAAAAGGTCACTTAATTGCTCTTTTGGTGTTCTTTTTAAACAAAGATGGTTTCAAATGGCTTGTGGTACACCCCTGAAGGTCCTGGATTATTTCTTGTAAAATATAACCTCTGTCCCAGTAATAGGACAGAGGCCAGAAAATCATACATAGGTTCTGTTCCTGTATCTGCCCTCATCTTGCTCTCGCCTTAGAAAATTACTTGGCTTTTTGATAGTTCCTCACTTTCAAAGTGAAGTTAACTAGAATGGCTTTAAAAGGCAGATGTAAGGGGTGGACACCAGCCACCACCAAACAAACAAACGAACCTTCAAAGCAAAGAGAAAGTTAGAATTGTTCATCTCATTAATTACTTTGAGATTAATCCTGGAATATAATACAAGATGTTTAAACACAAACAGTGCAAACATCACTTCAGTGTTTGCACAGTGTACACAGAACACAGTACTGTCCTGTATATATTTTCCAAATACATGTGTTCCCTGACTAGGTATGGGACAAAGGTTTTAAGCTTATATTGATTAAATTCTGTATTGGCTCTTATCAAAAGGTTTTAGTAGTTGCTGAGAAAACCTGCTTTGGAGGGGAAAAAAAAAAAGGGCCAAAATGGGATTTAAATTAGAATTTAAATATGTATTCTTGACTCTGAAAATGAACAGTTGCACTGGATATGCTTTTTTACTCCATTGCAGAAAAAGGAAAAACAGATCAAGCTCTAGAGGCATCACAACTTTATTTAAAATTATTAGCACCAAATATCCGAGAAGAACTACATAGACTCCTGACATTCACAGCCATTGCATCTGAATCAGAGGGCTACAAATTACAAAAACAAGTAAGTAACTGTTATGTTTAGCGTGGGAAATAGCACTTTCCTATAGTAAAGCTAACTTTTTTTCTCCAGAGTTAGAAGTATTCTGTTTACTGCCTTCCAATGTGATTTGTTTGAAAACAAATATCAAGATGTTCTTCCCACTGATAGCATCCTGTTGTATTTAGTCTTTGCTGACACATTACAAGTAATTCTAATTCCGAGATCTTCTTTTTCTAGTTCGATAACAGATCGGTGATCATCAAGACTTGCACAAAGTTCATCTTACACAATAAGACATTGTCAAAGCCACAGGCGGAACTGCTGACGCAGTTTCTGATGGACAATCACTCCGAGCTTTTCAAGGTAGCTTTTTCAAGGTTTTTCGTTACCTCATTGGCCTTGTCATTTTAAATGTTAAATGCTATGAAGTGCCTTTTTGGAGATGAAGGTTCTGAGGAGCGGAGTTTAATATTCCATCTGTTACAATGTCATAGTTTAACTCCAGCTGGTAACCAAGCACTATGCAGCTGCTCGCTCACTGCCCTCAGTTGCGATGGGGGAGAGAATCAGAAGTGTAAAAGTGAGGGAAGACCTGTTGGTTGAGATAATACAGTTTAATAGGTAAAGCAAAAGCTGCACATGCAAGTGAAGCAAAACAAGGAATTCATTCACTGCTTCCCATGGGCCGGCAGGCGTTCAGCCATTTCCAGGAAAGCAGGGCTCCATCATGTGTAATGGTTACTTGGGAAGACAAACGCCATCACTCTAAACATCCATTCCCTTCCTTCTTTCCCCAGCTTTATATACTGAGCATGACATCGCATGGCATGGAATAGCTCTTTGGTCAGTTGGGGTCAGCTCTCCTAGTTGTATCCCCTCCAGACTTCTTGTGCACGCCCAGCCTGCTGGCTGGCAGGGCAATACGAGGAGCAGAAAAGGCCTTGACCGCCTAGCAACAACTAAAAACACCGGTGCACTGTTAAAAGTATTTCTCATCCCAAATCCAGAGCATAACACCATACCAGCTGCTATTAAAAAAGTTAACTCTGTCCCAACTGAAACCACAACGTACAGTTTAATAGGACAGTCAAGTAGGGTGAGAAGCTATTTCAATCTGTGGAGGACAGCTTTGCAATCCTTTATATATAATACCTCTCTTATTTGCATCATTTGTGTTAAGAAAATATTTGAAGTATTAAGAAATTTTTATAGAGGCCTTTTGGCACCTTGTTTCTGATGGCTGTCTACTAAACTCTCAGGCTTCTTAGTGTCTTTCTCCTTTAGAATTCAGCTGCATACTTGAGTGATATGTAGGATGGCATATTCTGGTGCCCCAATGTAGGTGTACAGCTATGACAACTCTTAAGAGTTCCTTTTAGTATTTTGAAATGTTAACTTCTAAATTAAAGAAAATAAGTAGAACCACAAAATGAAATGGCCTTTGATTAACTTGATCAGTTATCTAAATATAGATATATTTTATAGTCTCCTTTATTTAAATTCCATCATATTGTCACACATGAAAAAATACAACCTTCTCAGCCCCGTATTGACTTTCTGAATTCAACCAGTGCATTAAAGTTGTGATGTTTTGTTACTGTTTTCCTTAACTATAGAATTCCCTATTAAAACACTAAACTAGATAGAGATGAACTAATTAACTCAGCTGTTGCAAGATAGCTGTAAAATGCTCTAGACATTTATCGTCCAGTTACAAATAAGCCTCACAGAAACATTGATTGGTTTCAGTAAAATATTATTTTTAGTTCTTATACAATACATTCATTTCCACTTCTGACTTCAGCTAAAGAGACATGGGAGACTTATTTTTTTTTTAATTAGCTCCAGTTTAGTTTGAAAGTGTCAAGTGATTACTGCGAGTTTTGTATGTGTTAATATACAGCCAAAGGCAAATATTTTTGGTTAGGTGTTTTTAGGTTGTTTTTTTTTTTCTTTTTGTTATTAAGGGTTCTGACATGAGGGTTGGGGCTTTGGTTCATGATTGGAGATGGAGCCAGATCTGACAAATGAAGTGCCCACTACTTCATAGCAGTGACAGCAGAGTGGATGGTGACTCGCTCTTTTAACAACTGCGGTTGTGTATTATATAAGCTGAAATCAGTTCAAGGTCTACACTACGGTTTTTAAAATAGTTCAGTAAAAAACAACATCTAGAACATCTTGCCTCCTATTTCTTTGGCCAGCAATATCAGGAATAAACATACATATATGTGTTTTAGTGCAATGTTTTGAGAGATTTTGAATGTGTACCTGAATAAATGTAGGCATAGATTCTTCTGCAGTTAATTATGTGACTTTTTTTTAAAAAATTGATCATCTGAATGCTTTAGATTCTCAAAAATACAGAAGTATTAGTTTTGTGACTTTTTTTTCTTTGTCGGATTGTATTTTCAGACTCCTTTAACTCTTCTGGAACTAACTAGTAGGAGACTTGAGACTTTGCTAGAAGGACAAGATCCAGATACTGATTCAGGTAGATGATATGATACACATTTTTATATAAACCTTTCTATACAAACCAATGTATCATCAGTTTTGCATAGGCTATGTTCTTTATTAGAAGTGAAGCATTAAAGCGACTAATGGCTAATTCACCAAATAATTAAATTATCTGCTATAAGCAAAACATTGACCTCTGAATATTAAAGGAAGAGGATTCTATTAATTATCTAGTTTGAACGCATTATGTACCAAATAATTACTTCTGGAGAAATTGATGCAAAACGTGCTTCCTGAAGTGGCATGCTTACAATTTGGTTTGTGATATGACTTTTATATTTAGGAACAGCATTCTCGTATTTCTGCCACAAGACACCTAAAAATTCTCATAGAGCTCAGTAGTTTGGGGTTCTAATAGATGTCTTGAGCACAGACCTGATTCTGTATCGCTTTGAAGAACTTTCTTCCTTTTCTGGGTAAGCACAAAGTTTATTAAGACTTAGACTTACAGAAGGTTAGTATAGCCTAAAAGGATGGCATTTGACACTTGGTGTGTATGTGTTTTCCAGCTCATTTGTTTTATGAGCTGACATTCCATCTGGCCTTGATGCCAAAAATACCTTTCAGCACTGTGACTAAAAGGGTTGGCTTAAATAATTGAATTTCTCTCTGACTCTTTACCTTCTTCCTTTTGACTTCTGTACTGCCAGTGCATTACATGCTTAAACATTGAAGAGAAACCATTAGGGAACTGAATAATACTGTAACTTATTGTGCTGTTTAATACTATATTTAATACAGCAGCTGCCTGGGAAGTAGTTTTGGTACAGACTCTTTTACCATCTGTGTTGCGTTCTGGAATGTGTCCAAATTGCTTCCAGTTCAGTGTTCTGAGTAGCACATATTGTGCAGCCAAAGAATACGGGCATGAGCAACAGAGGAAGGAGTTGTCTGTCTGGGGTATTCCTGGAACCTTTGTCATTTCCATCTGCACACTGAACAGATGATTAAAATAGAAACCCCACACTAGATTCTAAGTTTTGGAGTTTCAATCTGTAAATGCATATAGATTCCATGTACTTGTTGAAGGAGCTAGTTGGTTCTGATTGCAAGCTCTCCAGCATGGCATATTCCTGTTTTCCCTTTTCTTATGGAGGACACAGGAGGAAAGTCTTTCCTGGGAGCTACTGAGCTGTCTTAGCTGGTGAGCTTCTGAAGTGTGGGTGAGAGCAGGAAGGGACCCTGACAAGAAAAGGGGTCTGTCTATTGCAGAAAGGTAATCCTTAGGTTTGCTGGAAATTTAAAATACTGTAAACACTGAAGGAGCTGTAGAGTTGGTTTTAGCCACTTGAAACCACTGGACTAAAGGATCCACCCTGAAGTTTCAAGAGTTAATCTCTTCACCCTTTTGAAAGCTTTCCCTTTTGAAAGAGCTGTCTTTTCTTGATCTGACTCTACTAAACCATAAAAAGTATTTCACGTTTGGTGTTTGACAGACTCATTGTAAAAGAAGGGAAGGACAGGTCCATGTGAAAACTCTGGCAGCTCAGGTTACTACCACTCTTTATGCAAAGCCTTAAGAAGATGGTGTTTGTAGAGAAGGAACAGTAAGAATTTTTTCCCCTTTGGCAACTGACATTTGTTCAACCAACTTGCTCACTAACGTGGAATAGCTGAATGCCAGCCTTTCCTCAGCCTGGAACTCACCTGTCCAATGATGGGGCTTGAATCCTTGCAGGGCAGTGCTCAACTGCATAGGTTCACAACATTTTTGTAGCTAAGTAGTGCTTAAGTTGCGTAACTCTCAGGCTCCAGTTCCTTGCTCTGCCCTCACTGTGAACTGCTGCCTGTTTGTCACCTCTCCTTCTGGTGCCCAAACCATGCTGAGCTGTGTAGTCACCTAGAAGTTCCTGAATCATATTCCTGAATTCAGAGGTCTGGTGTTTATTCACAAGTATTTATTCACTTGCGCTATGTACTGGACCTTGCTACGGATCTGATCCACTTGCAGGGAATCACTGGATCATGACAGCTGTGAGGTGCCGTTCTTGTCATGTAGCATTCTTCATTATGGGTCCTGTTTGCAAGAACTGTATTGGCTCTTTGTCTTGCAGGCCTGTTTGCAATACAAAATCATCTGTGATATTGCAACTGTAACACTGCTTATCAATCTTATTTTTGCAATTAATGTTTAGATGTTCGTCTATGCTCAGTGGAAGGCTATGGGTTTCACATTGTTTGTAGACGATTTAATCACGTCTGAACTGGACTATCGATACACCTATGTTTCTGATCATACTTTTTTTTTAATCGGGCTCTTGCATGATGCATTAAGCTTAATCTGAACCTCTGATTTCTTACAAAGGCTTCACCTTCTGTCAGCGTGTGACAACTAAAGAATATGAAGATCAAAAACAACAAACAAATCAGTATCTTCTCGCATTGGTTCAAGAGATAGACAATGACCCCACTATTCCTTTGAAGCAGAAGAAGAAGATAATTAAAGAATTCCGAAAGTACCATTCTCTCATCTATTGTAGTCGTTGTAAAACTACATGTGAATTTTGTACTCTAAATGTGTAGGCATCAATACAACCATTTTTATTTTTTCTTAAAAGGGGGATGCATATGAAAATTGCTTGTGATACAAACCACTTTCTTCTTATGTCCTCACATCTTCAGTTACAGGAAAGCATAAAAATTAGTATGCTGCTAAAAAGCATTAATTCTAATTAATATCTCTTTTAAGCAAAATGTACTTAATTACTTTTAAGTTAATAATAATGGCACACTGCTTGTGCTGCTTTGAGTTTGGGGATCGGCACTTTTTTCCTTCTGTCCCACAACCCCGTGGCTTTCTACCTGAACCAAGTCTGCATTCAGAGCCACGCTGGTGTTCGTAACCAGGAAGGCTTTTAATCTTTTCTATCTGTAGTTCATAATTTAACCGTAATCTAATCTTAAACTGTAGATGATGACTCCTGTGAAGACTGTAGAAGTGTACAAAGTATGTCAAAAAGGTTAGGAGTGGGTCAGTGGGTTTTGAATCGGTGGCGGGCAGGATTGATTAGGCTGGGGAGCTGTGTGTGCGGGCAGTCAGTAATTACAGCCTCTTGCTCCTTCCCCACCCTGCCAGACTGAGCTGCTGCTATTCTGCTAATTATGCAAAAGCAAGTAAAAAATTAAGTTTTGAAAAAAAAAACAAAACTTGAGGAATAATAATCCTGTTTTAGATCTCTCAGTGTACTTAAGCAATTTATTTTAACGTGAGGATACTTTGATAGTGTCCAGTTATTTGTTACCTTAAACACTTTGATAGCGCTTATGGATTCCTAGCGTAAAGCTAGAAAGCACATTGGCCTGTCTTGACACATTGATGGTTAACTGTACATTGACAAGGAAATCATGATTCAAATCATTAAATAAATATGCAATATAATGTTATAGGGGTTAAATTACTTCTTCTGTCTTTATGACAGCCGTTTGATCATGTATTGGACATAGAAACAGAACTGAGATTGGAAGGGACCCCTGGCTAGTCCCACCGCCCCGCTCGAAGTGGAGTCAATTAGTGCAGGCTGCTCAGGGCCTTTTCCAGTTGAAATTAGAATATCTCCAAGACCGGAGGTACCACAACTTCTCAGTTGAGTCTGGTCCAGAGTTTGACCAGCCTCACAGTATTTGGGGGTGGGGAAAACCAAGAAAAGAAATCCATCTTACGTTTAGGTAGAATTTCTTGTGTTTTTTGCCTCCTGTCCTTTCACTGGGCAGTGCCTGGCTCAGTTGTCTTTATTCCCTGCCCTGAGCCTTCTCTTCTCAAGGCTAAACAATCGCAGGCCTTTCAGCCTCATCCTTGTATGACAGATGGTCCAATCTGTTATCATTTTCATGGTCCCTTGGCTGGACTAGCTTCGCTATGACCATGTTTGGTTTTTTTCTCTTGTGAATATGGTTCTTTAGGTATCTACATCCTCAGCTGCTCTTAAAACGTGGTCAAAGTTACCAAGATACCAAAGCTTTCTGAAAACAAATGTTGTTTTCTTTTCTTTTATAAATTGGAATGGTTACACTGTTAGATATAATCAACTATGTGTATAGGTAATAGGTTGTGTTAATTTGCATATTTCAAGTGGCCTTATTTAAGTGACCTGGCCCTATTAGAAGTCAGGGAATGTAGTTGAAATCTGTCCGTGTGTCCCTGTTTATGCACTTGTTATTTAGTGGTGACTGTCCAATGTAAAACAATTTCTGGAGGAGGAGGAAAGACCAAGTTTCACCTTTCGGAGGTGAATGCCTAATTGCTAGACTACAGGGCCGCATATTCTTTTTTCTAGCCCTGTGTTGGGGTTTTCATCGTTCTCCCAGAAGAGGGAGCACGTACAGAAGTAGGTTATTGAGAATTGGAAACAGGAAAGTATTTCCAGATTAAGTGCTTCTGGTGTTGAGTAGTGGGAGAAGGGGCTTTTAGTTTGGTTTTCGTTCTCTCTCTTTTCAGTCCCTTTACTGGGCCTCACTCAAAATACTGAACTGGGTAAGAGGGAGAGGTGACGACATGGTAATTTGTAGGCTAGAGTAACTGGGAATTGTTTTGGGAAAAATTGTTTTTAAAAAACCAAGTTCTTGCACTTTGTGACTTGATTAGAATTTTCTTGTGATAATTTAAAGATGATAATAAAACATTGTATAAAAAGCGGTGAATCAGTCTATCCTTTAATACTGCTTTCATAGGGAAGAGAGAGCTTTGCGGCTGTAGAAGCAGGTATCAAAGGGCAAGGAAATGCTTGAAGTGGACAGCAGGAGTTTATAGCTGCCAGGTGCTTTCCTTCAGCTCATGGGATGAGTCAAGATTGATCTAGTTCTGCAATGGAAAGGAAGAGATCTTGAGAGCCCTATTTTATTCACCTACCCTAACAGGAGGATCTACAAACTTTTAATCTTCTGTTGAAAGAAATGTGATATTTTACCTTTAAGGGCCTGCTGAACAGAACAAGTTTGGTGAACTGCAAATTACTGTTTTTCATTGTTACGCTTTCAGTTACATTCCAAAATGAAGAAAGTTTTATTGGACTTTAGGAAGGTCTATCACTTTTTTAACACTATTTGATACAGAATTATCTGATAGGAAAACTTGGCCCTTTCACTCATTTCTATTTATGATTTCTAGCATAGAGCTATTGAATTAATTACCAGTATGAATTTGTATTTGAAGTATAAAATCTCCAGAGTGAAGAGTTTAGTCTAGAGGTGCTTTGCAGTGCAGTCTTATCAAAGAAAAGTGATGCCACCTACAAAGTAAGGAGGCTTACTTCTATTCCTCCTACCAAAGATTCATTGTTGCTTTTATGGGAACAACATGCCTATTTCCGTAATTTTAAGTTCCAGCTAAAGTATACTGATAACTTTGTGAAGCAGTTACTTAAAAAACTAAAGGTTAGACACAAGGGCCTGCACATGTGGCTATCAAGAGAATAGTGTACTAGACTTAGTGATGTCCTGTATTTTCTTACACAGAGTAATACAGCAGCTGTATCCCAGAAACTGTAAGTGGTGTTCTCCTGTGTTAATGCCCTAGCTGCCTCCTAAGTGGCTCAGGTACCTATTAACAGGAGTGAGGAGGGCACCTCTCCCATTCCTTACAGCAGGTTAGACTGGAGGAAAGTCACCATGAGCTGGCAGTCCAAAGTAAAAAAGATACTCACTTGCATGAGTTAAAATAATATTAATTTTGAAAAAAAAAAAATAAAATAAAAACCTCTTTATTTCTTCTCACTATGTATTAGTGTCACAGCAGTAGAAGCATTCAATATTTTTATTGCTTCATGCATTGAGGTTTTCTGCAATAAGAATACAATGAAGCTATCAGTGAAAGATGAGAACATAATGAAATGACAATGAACATACCAGGCTTGTAAAACTTTATTTTTAAACTCTGAAAATGATTTTTTCCCAACCCACTTAAATACAGGAAAGCTAAAACACAATCCTAACTGACAGAAAACAGGTTGTAGTTCAAGGAGTTCCATTCTGAGTAAAACAATGGAATAACAACATATCCAACTATACTACCTATATATCAAATTTCTCTTCACAGATATTGTGTCCGTGTTCTTCATAATCTTCTCTAGTTACTACCATGTCTTCAAAATCATCATTTTCAGAAATGAGCTTCCCACCTTCCCAAGAATAAGTAATAGGGCTGAAAAACAAACAAAGCTATTGTTAGCCATTCATTTAAAATAGAAGTATGCAGCGATGATTTCAAAGACTTCTTTTAGCCGTACCTATTAAAAAAATACTTTTGATTGCCAAATCAAACCATTCAGCTCCAGACAAGTTATGAGACAAAGTCTGAAATTTTAGTGGGGCTAACTGACTTTGCTTTTTATAAAAAGCACGTGCCTGTTTGGAAGCTGGTATGAAGAAGGCAAGAGATGGAGATGTCTTTGTATTTACTTTGCACAGATAACGATTCTTTAATAATGTTTAAAAACACTCTTTAATAGTACTTTAAGATTTTTTGTACTTTCAAGATATACTTGTTTTGTCTCAACTGTATACTCTCTCTGCCAAGACGTTACCCCTCCCAAATCCCTGAAGCGACTACATTAATGATGACATGGCAGCATCCAGACGCTGAAAATTCTTCTAAGTGAAAGACTTAACTCTAATATTGAATACTTATGTAACCACTTAATATAGTCTTATTTATCTGTTTACAATAAAAAGTAATTCTGAAAACATTTACATATATTCTTAACCTTTATTAGCCGAAGTACAGGGGAAGCAGATGGTCTCTAATTTATTTGGTTTGTCTGAAAATATGCCAATTTAAAGCATTCTTCTTTTACAATTTTGGTTCATTCAATATTTAAATTAACCCCTTTACTCAATCTATCTTTTTAATCAGCAACAGAAATCCTACTTTATAGTTTGTTCTGCTAGAAGGACAAAGCTTGTTCTGTACAGTTTAGAACTTACTTCTCAGGAAGAACAACGGAAACATCATAATCAGTTGGAGTAAGACAGCGAACTTCAGAATAAACCCGATCTCTGAAGCCTGGAAAAAGGGTGTTTCCCCCAGTCAGAACTATGTTCTTGAAGAAATGAGGCTGCATTTCTGTAAAATAAATAAGTAAATCTGCAGTTAGAGACTGCGTATATATTTAAAGGGGTTTTCCCCGATTTTTTATAAATTGGAACAGAAGTAAGAAATACACATAGAATAATTTTATGATCATCTAATGATCACATCAGATAAATAGTTCTTATTGAGAAATACAAGAAAGTGATCAATCACCCTCTGTTCTTCGTGACTTTTAGAATTTGGCTTTGATAACTACTGTTTTCTTATATTGTCTATTGAATTTCATGTCTGCCAAGACAATTCCCCTTTCAAAAGGATTGTAAATGATACGATTTTTTTAAGAGTACAAAATAATTGCCTGAATGCTGGGATACTTATGTGGTATCATAAAACCTATGAAAGTCTTCTTTGTAATAACATTAATTTCATGCATATCACCTATAAATTGAGAGCTTTAGTATTACTTCTGACAAACACAGCAGTCAGAAAGGTTTTCTACTTTGATGCTTAAAATTACTGAGTTTGGTCAGTTTCATTTTTCTCTTCAGTTTCATTTGTCTCTTCTTCCAGTGAAGAAAGCCATTTTAAAACACAGCTAAAACTAACTTCAAGTACATCCCATCATCAGTGCCAAAGACACATAGGTCACACTAGAAAAGGATGTTGAGAAGAATTAGGCCTACAGCAATTAACTGAAACAAGAGTAGAAACCAATCAATGAATCACCACAAACCTGTGTTTGCCTAACAGAGAATCCTGTAGACAATCAGTTCTAGAGCACATGACACACACCAGAAGACAGAACAGTTCACAATAACTTAGTAACTGGCATATTGAGAGTACTAGCTTCTTAAGACACTTTAGATACTTAAAAAAACCAAACAAAACCAAACAACAAACCAAAAAAATCCCTAAACAACACAACACACACACACTTTTCAAAATACTTGTAGGTTATACCTTCAGGTAAATTCTGAATAGAATAAACAATGGCTTCAGGAATTCCCATCTCTTGAATACCAATATCTGAAGGATGGAAGAGTATTTCTGGAACTGCAAATCTTTCATTTGCTAGACGAAGTATTTGCTCACCAGTCTTGTATTTTCCACTTAACACCATCTCTTCCCTTGGCTAAAATAAAGACATGAATAGTAGCCACTGCTTAAGAAAAGAAATTGCATCCTAGAGTATTCAGCTTATCTTTTTCATGTACTGCAGTGGCAGGCAGTATCTTCCACGTTAAGTGGTATTATCAGCAAATCTTTTAAGAATAATACATACTCTGGTATTAAATCTGAAGTGACTTTGCTCTTATCAACTGCAGTTTTGCCTAAAACAAAATAAAACAGGTATGTGTGAGACTGGCCTTAAAATACTGGGACTGCTTTTGAAACTATGGCCAACTCAGTAAATGAGATAAAATTGTTAAATTGTCTTCATTGGTATGAAGACTTTTCAGGCTCTTCGATAACATGACTTTGAACCTTCTACCTATTAGGGTATTTAAATGAAATTCAGAGAGACTCACAAAAAGGTATCAAAGCAGAGAAAACATTTTCCAACTTAACTTTAAAAAAAAACCAGCAATAATGCTGTGGATAGGTTGTATGACAGAGCACAATCATAGAAAGTTACAAGTACTAAATAACACAACATAAAATGCTATGCTGGAAAAAATAGTATTTAATTATCATCTCAAATTCCTAAGGAAATCTTTACCAATTAATGTATAGCACAGAAAGAAGTTACAACACAGCATTAGAAAAAAAAAAAGTCTTTTTAACGTGTCTACTAGACTTGTGCAGGGGAACAGTCCAGAAAATACTTCAAAAACCATACTAGCATTACCTTACAAAATCCCTTTTTGATTGTGCTGAAGTCTGGCAAAACATAATCTACCATTACAGTATTTTCCTCTCCTTTCAATCTGAAAGAGAAGAAAGTAAAATACAACAGAATAAAGAACAAGTTCTAAATCCCAATTATTTTATACTGACAAGACTTCCTTTGACTTGACTGGAAAATTTTCTGATTAAGAATATAGTTTTATTTGTTTGTACAAACAAATTATTCAGAAATACCAACTTTTACATGTAGTACCATTGTATACGTACTTGGCGATGTCCATGTCCTTGTAAAAGTCTTGAGAAACATAACACACATCTTCTTTCACTTGATTAATTACATGCGTTTCATCCATAACATGTAGCTGCCTGTGAAAAACAAAAACCAAAACCACAGAAGTTTGAGAATAATTAAGTCTTAGCATCTGTCCAGAAAACTCTCCAGTTTTCTGCTGGAAATGAGCAACCACAGTTTTCAAATCGCAGAAAGCTACTGTCTCAATATTTAAAACTTGTATTCAATTTACAAAAGCTTTCCCGGCCTACTGGAGTTTAATGTTTTCCTTTCTCACAGTTCAATAAATACAAACATCTACCTGCATTTGCCCGAAGTCTTCATAACAAGCATAGCCATAATCCTGCAATTAGTTCTACTAGCAAAAACCTTTACCTAGATAAAGTTCCACGCTAAAAAGGATCCTAATGAAAAGTTGATCCTATTGAATTTTATTTGTGGTATTGATAGAATCAGTTAACCAACTTACTGATGATCTACTGAGACATCTCAGAAAACATGTAAGGACTTGGATAATTGTGAATGCACAGGTAACCTCAGCAATTTGAAAAGTGCTGGCACTTTAAAAACTAACAGCCTAATTCTTCAAAGAGCTTAAGCTCATCTTAATTCATCTTGAGCTTAAGCTCAAGATGGCAGCTACCAGCTTATAAGACAAAAATTCCCTTCTCCTTTAAACAGTATTTAATCTAAAATTCACAGAACCAGTATGAATATCCCCACAAACATCTAGCTCATTTCATACCAGGTCACAAGATGGTGATCAGCATGCTTTACCTGTAAGAGATGATCTCCTTTAGATGGTTGGTTAAGAGTTTTCCTCCAACATTAATCCTACAGAAAAGGAGTAACACATGGAATTCTGTCATTATTAACTTCAGGCACAGCAAACAATTCTTCTAGAAAATATATACTGCGGTTTACCTGATGATTGCCTCTTTTTTCTTTTTACTTCTACAATAAGGTACAATGTGTGTAAAAGAGTATCCGCTATCCACAATGATACAACACAGCTCAGATGGATTATCCCGGAAATACCGATGCGCACTAAGAGCTCCAGCTGAAATACAGAAAAATTCATTTAATTTTTATATGAATATACACTTTTAGAATTTACATTGATATGAAAGTGTACTTGCTTTGTATTTTAAATACTTTTGACAGACTTCCAAGACTTTGCAACATAATACTACAGCCAACACATGAATTAATTTTGACAGCGGATAAAATTATCATATATGACCCCATTTATTCTTTTTCAGGAATTACAATCCACGTTCAGTTTCCTTTCCTAAAGCCCAAGCAGACTGATCACATCACAATTTATCAAACCTATCTAAAGGAGTGTTCTATGTCCAACTATCTTTCAGAAGGGTTGTGATGTTATTTCCACTTTCCCTGTAAGATACAATATATTTCATGATTGTAATGCTGCATTTTACTTGCTAATACAAAACAAAACCAAGCAAAAAAACCACCACCACCACCACCCCCCCCAAAAAAAAGGAAAGATATCAAAGTCTTCATGCAAATCTTTGGTGGACTTTCTTAAATGCTATTCTGTTTAAAAATCCATCCATTACCTCTGTCATCCTGACTCTCCTCAGATTTCCTTTAAATATATACCATGACACGCATAAGAAAGTGCTATAAGGTTATAGCTGGAATTTCTTAAAAAAAAAAAAAATTTAATCCAGTTAGAGTACATGTAGGAGCATATTACTCAAGAGACAGGAAGGAAACAAAGTAATTTCTTTACTATCTTTTATATACATGCGTGTGCGTATGCATGCATGCATATTTATTTATTTATTTATAAGGTTAACCTTCAAAATATATAAATGCGAACTATAAGGAAACAGACTCACCATTTACTCTAAGAACTGCTTGAAATTGATATTCTTCAAATAGAATTTCATTCATGGATTCTTGAATTGAACTGAAGTTAAAATAAGGTTCAGTAATAATAATATTGGTATCTACAAAATCCACCTATGAAAAACACATTAAGATTGTCATTACACTAAACTCAGAAATTATTACTCCGTTACCACATTTTGCAGCAGTTGAAGATTGTAAATCTCAAGACATGGTTACCACTTGCCGTATCTGTTTGTAGAAACTAGGCTTAAGTAGTTTTAGTTTTGTTAAAGACTTCATGAGCAGTGATACAACTTTATCAAATTAATGAGTAAAAACATAATACAAGAGAACACCTTCGTGCATATTCTGCTCCTGCAGAACTGTATCCAACATTTTAAAGAGATATCCATAGAGGAACACTGCATACTAACCTAAGATACTTTACACTAATCCTGTCAACTACAGAAAGATAAGTCTCTTAACAGCTCAGCACTTGCATCACAGTCCTGCACAATGTAGAATCAATAATAAAACTCGCAGTCACCTCTAATGAGTCCCGCAAAAGATCCTGGACTTTCCATTTACTAATATCTCAAACTCCTTTAGAGAGGACTTCAGAGGGTTATTTCAATCAAAACTGGATACGGCCCTAAGTGTATTACCAGCTGCATCTCTCTATAGGCTTCACTCATGAAAAAGAATTAAATTCTCCTCGCAACCATGACTAAACTGAATCTAATACCAAAACTAAAATGGAAGCTAGTATCAAAAGCCAACATTCTATATTTTCCTGTATGGAGAGTAAGATATTTTGAGGCGTTACTTTCATTCTCAGGACACCATTCTGGCTCCTAGGAGTTACAAAAAAGCAAAAACTTTCGGAGTATATAACAATACCTTTTGGTTTTTTAAATGAAAAATTAAAAGGGAAGCCTTAGTACACTTCTTGTGCTAAATCCAGCTTGTGTCATAAATAATAATTAAGTATCAGATATTTATATTTTATACATTCAACTTACCCATAGGCAGAAAATGGTGAGCCAAAGATGGTTACTTAATGCGTACGTCTTTTGGCCTACTGACCTAGTTCATCACTCTCTTCTACATCAACAGTTTCTTAATCTCTAAACCACACTGTATCTGTCTATAATTGCTATCATTTTTTATTAACTTGAACTCTTAATTATATTGATGTGAATGTCTTTTAACGTGTGAACGGAACTTAGTATGAATACACACAAAACTGAAAAATTTAAAAGTTTTTTAAATTCCTACACCAGAGCTCAAAGTAAAAATTTTCTTCAGTTTGCAAAAAAATAAATCCCTGTGATTTCAAATTGAAGGCACTTTCAAAGAGAACAGTAAGATCACCAATTCTATTTAATATTTGATGTACTTATGTTAATTCCATTAGTTAGTATTTAACCTACACAAAATCTGTAATTAAAAAAAGCTCTTACTTGGTACATTTCTTTTCCAAAAAGATAATCCCAAACCTGTCTCTGGACATCCCAGTTCACCAAGTAACCCTGTAGGAATTTAGAAAAAAATTTACACTATTTAGAAAATAAAATCATACATAAAAAAAACCCCTAACCAATTACTAGAAATCAAAAAATGTCAAGTGATTTATAGACTGGTAATATAAAGAAATTTGAGAGTAAAAATGTCTAAATTCACATTTCTATGCTAATGTGTAAATATTACATAACATAAAGAATGTTACAAATATTCCCCTATCAATATGTTAACTGCTACACTACAAAAACAATGTAAATTGTGTTTCCTATATACATTATTCTCTTTGACAGAAGCCTGTCAGTCTGACCTCAGTGCTGGGGAAGGTTATGGAGCACATCATCTTGCGTGCCATCACATGGCATGTACAGGACAACTAGCTGATCACGCCCAGTCAGCATGGGTTTATGAAACCTTGACTAATCTGACCTCCTTCTATGACAAGGTGACCTGCTTAGTGGATGAGGGAAAGGCTGAGGATGTTGTCTACCTGGACTTTTGTGAAGCCTTTGACACTGTTTTCCACAGCATTCTCATGGAGAAATTGTCTGCTCATGCCTTGGACAGGTGTACACTTTGCTGAGTAAAAAACTGGCTGGATGTCCGGGCCCAAAGAGTTGTGGTGAATGGAGTTAAATACAGTTGGTGGCCGGTCACAAGTGCTGTTCCCCAGGGCTCAGTATTGGGGATGGTTCTCATTAATATCTTTATCAATGATGTGGATGAGGGGATCAAGTGCATCCTCAGTAAATTTACAGACCACACCAAGCTGGGTGGAAGTGTTGATCTGCTTGAGGGTAGGAAGGCTCTACAGAAAGATCTGTACAGGCTGGATCGATGGTTCAACAAGGCCAAGTGCTGGGTCCTGCACTTGTATCACAACAACCCCATGCAGCGCTACAGGCTTGGGGAAGCGTGGCTGGAATGCTGCCCAGAGGAAAAGGACCTGGGGGTATTGGTCAACAGGCGGTGAATATGAGCCAGCAGTGTGCCCAGGTGGCCAAGAAGACCAACAGCATCCTAGCCTGTATCAGGAATAGCGTGTCCAGCAGGACTAGGGAAGTGACAGTCCCCCTGTACTCAACTCTGGTGAGGCTGCACCTCAGGTCCTGTGTCCAGTTTTGGGCGCCTCAGTACAAGAAAGACATTGAGGTGCTGGAGCGTGCCCAGAGAAGGGCAGCGAAGCTGGTGAGGGGTCTAGAGTACAAGTCTTATGAGGAGCAGCTGAGGGAGCTGGTTTTGTTCAGCCTGGAGAAAAGGAGGCTGAGGGGAGACCTTATTGCTTTCTACAACTACCTCAAAGGAGGTTGTAGCGAGGTGGGTGTGGGTCTCTTCTCCCAAGTAATAAGTGATACAGCAAGAGGAAGTGGCCTCAAGTTGCACCAGAGGAGATTTAGGATGGATGTTAGGAAAAAAAATTTCTCCACCAGAAGTGTTATCAAGCATTGGAACAGGCTGCCCAGGGAAGTGGTATTGAGAAGATGAGTATATCTGGCACCTGGGGACATGGTTTAGTGGTGGACTTGGCATTGCTAGCGTTACAGTCAGGCTTGATGATCTTAAGGGTCTTTTCCAACTGAAATGATTCTATGATTGTTAAACTTGACACTGCTGACTGTGACTCTTGTATGATACTACATAAACCCTGCAGCTGGGGCATATCGTATGAAAATTACTCCTTTGAATATGAAAATAACAATTTACATTTGACTATAATGTTAAACTCAGGATGTCTTACTTACTTTCTGAAAAGGGAGAATATAAAAAAGACCAGAAGGATCTTTAATTTCATCCAGTTGATTTGCCGTGAAGGTTTTCAAGCGTGCAGTCTTTGATCTGAACTGACAGTTGGGAATAACGCTGGAAGAGATCGGGAAGTTTCCTATTCATCACCATACGAGACACATCCCTTCCCTTTACATTACTTTAGTAGATAATATACTTTCAATAATATTTTTTGCTGATGCGCTTTGGTCTTAATCCATTTCATTCGAGCCAGTTATGAGGGGAAATCTCTAATTCCCGATGCCCCTGGTGCAGAGGAGGCAAACCGAGGCAAACCCTCCTGCACACAGCACCAAAGTCCCGTCCCCCGCCCAGTCCCCACCACTCCCCGGGACTGACGGTTCAACGGTCCCGCCGGGCCGGCCTGCGCGCGCCGCAGGGGCGGGGCCACAGGCCGGGCCGCTCTCCGGCCGGCGCACGCGCGCTGGCGACCCTGCTCTCCGCTGAGGGGCTGAGGGAGCGGAGGGGAGATCTCCCGTGCGCCCGGGCACCGGAGGAGCGATGAGGGAACGCCCGCCCCGCCCCGGCCCGCCCCGGCTCCTCACCTGACGTTCGCGTGGCTGTAGCCGATCTTGGCGTTGTAGGCGCCGTTATCCAGCACCAGCGTCGCCATGTTCCCCACGGCGCCACGGCCGCCGCCGCCGTCCCAGTATTGATCCGCCACCGCCGTGGATCTCTATGGTTACCATAGAGCGGAGGAGCGGCGCCCGCGCGTGGCCTGACGGGACGCAGGAGTGCCGCGGGAACCGCCTCCGGCACCGCACCCGCCGCTGGTGCGAGACGCCGGCCGCTCACGTGGCACCGATGACGCTGGATAAGCTGCGGGGCCTATTGGTCGGGCGCGACCCGGAAGCTCTCGCCAACGAGAGGGGCGGGGGAAACGACATGGCGTCGCGTCGTCCAGCGTCGTTGCCGGTCCCTGCGGGTCTGGTGCGCCTGCGCCGGCAGCCCGGCCTCCCCCGGGCGGCGGGAGGGGGCGGTTGCGGGCGGCCCCAGCCCTCTAGCGGCAGCGGCGACCCCTGAGGGGGGGCGGGGGGGTCGCGCCGCGCACTACACGGCAGGGGCACAGCGGGCACCGGGCCGTTACCGCCAGAGCCTGGGGAACGCGGGCCCTTCGCCGGTGTGTATCACCATTGTTTTAATGTTGTTGTAAGCATGATGTAATTAACACTTTTATTATAAATGATATAAGAAACAGTGCTGTTGATATTCGCCGTCACTGACCAGGTGTTTTATTAAGTCCGTGTGGAATAGCACACCCCTGCATAGCATCACACAGCCACAGAACAGCCCAGGCTGGAAGGGACCTCAGAAGGCCACCTGGTGGGAAGGGGAGCCGAGGTGAGATGACCTAGTGCCCTCTCCAGATACAGCTTGAAAACCTCCAGTGGTGGGGACTCCATTGCATCCCTAGGGAGGTTGTTTCCGTGATTAACAGTTCTTGCTATATAAAAAAATATCCCTATATCAAAATGAAACCTCTCCTTGTTGCCCCTTATCTTCTTGTGAAGGGAGAGCCTCTATCCTCTTTGTAGCCACGCTTTTGAGTACTGGAATACTGTGGTAAGGTCTCCCCCCGAGCCTCCTCTCACTCCCTCAGTCCTTTCTCACAGGCAGGTTCTCCAGCTCTTTGATCATCTTCATGGTCTTCATTTGGACCCTTTCCAGTCTGTCCATGGCTTTCACGAATTGTGGGGACCAGAACTGGATACAATGACACCGTGAAGCACATTGCTGAGTTGGCGTGATAAGAATGCCAGACCACAAATGGAACTTTAGCTGAACTCGTGATCAAATAAAGGTAAAAAGAGTAAGGGTATCTCCCCCTAGTCAACCACCAGAGACCCTTGAGTATGTGCAAATAGTTGTACAAAATATTGCTTCAGATGTTATTAGTAACTAGTGTTGAAAGGCCTTATGTGTATTTTCATGAATAATGTGGATTCTGTCCTTGAATTTACCAAGCATGAGCTAACGAAAAGAACTCCTAATCAAGGGAGGCAAGTATTGTATCATTCTCAAGGAAGCACATCCAGCATAAGGACCTTGAGGATGGTACTGATCTACACATTTTTGGGAAGCTTAGCCAACGTGTCAGGAAAGTGAAAATTCTTAGTGTCCTAAGCTGAACTACCTTCATTATAATACTAAAAATCACGCCCGTAGGTCAAGAAGACCCATGCCCAGGTGAAGACCCTTCCCTTGAGCATGTGTGGTAGCTGTAACTTGATGGTGTAATTGTATGTAAATTACTAACCAATCAAATATAGGTAGGCGGTACATTATAAGGATGTTGTAAAATGTGTATAAAAATCGCAGGGAGAGTTCTGATGGGTGTGCATGATAGGAGGAGAAATCCCCCACGCACCCAGTGCTGTAAATAAACTAATGTTGGCTTTCTGAGCTACAAACCTGGTTTGGAGAGTGATAGTTTCGTTACAGATTTTGGTAACAACAGTACTCCGGGCATGGCCTGACGAGCACCGAGCAGAGTGGGTTGATCACATCTCTATCGTTGCTAGTAATGGCCCTGCAGATTTGCCTTCGTTGCTGCAGCATCGCACTGCTGGCTCCTGTTCAGCTCATGGTCCACCAGCACGCCCAGGTCCCTTTCAGCAAGGCTGCTCCCCCCACCACACAGATCCTGGCCTGCACCAGGCTCTTTGGTTATGTCGTCCCGGGTGCAGGATCTTGTACTTGTCTTTATGATGAATTTTGCTTTATTTATACGCTTTCCCTACCATCACTGGTATCTTTGTTGTTGTCCAATAAAATAGGAAGTGAATTACAGTTTTGTATCTGTATGCAATTGGCTTTCCTGGAAATACCAGACCTTAAAAATTAAACTGCTACTCTACATGATTACTCTTTACACTAACAAATATCAAATGTCTTTCCATGAGCTAGGATGTTCAGTGGAATGCACGGCAATCTGATTTTAGACCAATCCTCTTTATGTGCTTAGCAGTTTCTTAAGGACAGCATCCTTAATCTCCGCTTTAGCAGATATATTCTTTGGTTCTTGAGGAGAGGTCACAGGAATTATCAAAAGCCAGTTTTTCCAGTTCAGGGGTTTCTGGATTCTTTTAAAGAACTGGTAAATTGTTGGTTGTTCTCATTCTTTGCCCACCGACAGGTATAGTAATAGTAAATTTTGGTTTTGTAATCAAAACCCCAAACCCAAAATACACAAAACATACAATTGTGACAAATGCTTTAAGTATTCACAGTGTTACAACAAAACATAAGATATTACTCTTAAAATTACATAATTGTTGCTTTGTCCTTTTATTAATATTAATAATATAAAGTTCTTAGAAGTATAATTTAGACACAAAAAAACATTAGCTACTGCTAACTTTTGTCGTGTGAGATTAAAGGTGAAAGCCAGAATTTATTTTTTGTCTTCTAGATACTAGCTCCGGCTCTGTGAGATTTCATCTGTTTTCATTTAATGACTTGTATTGAATTCAGGGTTACTTTTGCTTTTTTTTTAGTACCTACAGGACAAGTAACAGTTCACTTAGATTTATGTGTAGTGGTTAATATACATAAATATTTAAAATCTCTCAGAACTAAAGTTGGTATATTTACTGTCATTGCTAACTGAGGCCAACTCACATACTTATTTATTGAGTTTGTTTACATATTCACCCATATATTGCAGTGACGCTTCTGATAATAGTTTTTTTGTTGTTGACAGAGTACCTAACAAAGTCGGTAACATAGCAAGGACACATAAATATGACTTTTAAATGTCCATATAGTAGCAATCCTTGTGCATTGCCCCTTACAATAGCTTAGAATTGCTATTTTGTGATGCTCTTTGAGTAGTGGCCCATCAGACTACTTACTCAGCCTTGCACACCTGCATTTGAAGACAAATCCTTCCTTATTTTTGCATTATCCATATGAAGCCGTGCCAAATTTCTCATTCTGCAAGTATGCTTAGGTCACATTTTATTTGTTCTTTTTCCACATTTTCTACTGCTTTATTTAATAGGAAAACCAAAGAATATTTTTGTTAAATCTGTGACTTTCACGTTTCTGAAGTCACTTGGGCTCTAATTGTGTTTTGTTTTTTTCTCTCAAGTCCATTCCTGTTTTTGCAGTTCAAGCAACCCGCATGACCACATGAAAAGTCAAACTCCATCTCCACACCCTATACAAAGCACACAGCTGCTTATTTGCTCTGCTCTGCAGGCACGTGCAGCCTCAGCATGATCAAACAGTGCCAACTACAGAATTAGCAGGTTGTTTAGAGCATCCAAAGAAAGTTATCCCCGAGGAAGACGTTATTGCAATCTTTAACCCTGACACAGGGTAACGTTATCCTGGATTTAGCATCCATAAACAGAACCCCCACGCACCTTTCTTTGTCTAGGTGATGGCGAAGGGCAGGCTGGTGGATGAGATGACTGCCTGATGGGAAACTCCGTACATCCTTGGGTTCTTGGGTCTTCGACTGAATGGAAAGAGTTCACAAATAGGCCCTAGAAATTACCTGTGGTGAATATAAGCCAAAAATCTTCTTTGAGATCATTTTAGTATCCTGGGTACGCTCATGAGCGGGGTTCTTTCTTGGTGACATGAGTGCCAGCTGCTCCATAAGGGAGGGAAGCCAGGAGCTGAGGGGGATACTGTGGCCAGCAAGGCAGGACCATGCTAGCCAGGGCCTGTCCCACCATGCCAGCCAGGGAGCAGGGCAGGTAGTTGAGGGGAAGTCATCAGTCAAGTGTCTGAAGATGAAGCAGGTCTGAGGTCAAGCACAGAAGTTAATCCTCGGGTCAGGGTCAGGATTAGGTCTGGTGGGGTGAACAAGGGCCAGAAATAGCCCAGGGATCACCAGGGAGGTCCATGGTGACCACACAGATCTGAAGTCAAGGTGAAAAGTCGTTGGGTCAGGGTCCAGATCAGCAGGACCCAGATCAGCAACACCTACAGCAATACATGTGATGATCTGCCGCTAGAGCCACTCCTTCTTTTTTCTCCTGTGACACAGTTTCTTCTCACTGCATAGGGAGTAATTTTGATAAATCAAGAGCAAAGAGCCTTGGTTACTAGATGAAGAAATCCTACATAGCAATGTTTATAAGTGCAAAGTAGTCAGGAAGGCTAAGCCACTCTTTCCTCTTTGTGGTTATCATATTAAGGTGACAGCTGATGACACAATTTTCTTCGTAAATGGTTTCCTGGCTTTGTTCAGAACAGGAGCCAGTCTTTGGGAATTTCTGTCAAGCACCATCTTCACGTAGCGGTGGTCTAACTATCATGAACATGATAGCAGAAATTCATCTGTCTGCAAACGTGGGACTGTGATTAGGAGAATCAGCCCAAAGTCTTAATAAACACAGTCTGGGGTTATCCTGGTATTAATTTGCATCAGGCTGTAAAATGAAGTGTCAGATACTCTGCTCAAACCAAGGGATAAGCTGGGCTCCTTATCACATGTTCTTCTAGTTCCCTGAGGGGGGGGAATTGATCTTTGCATCTTCCTCCATTCCTCCGTTTAGTGTGCACCAGATGGGAGAGAACATGAGGTCACAATTCAGATGAACCCTGCCGGACAGGCAGAATGCTTTCCAGTTTGACATTAAGGAAGAGCCTCTGGACTTTCCCTTTTCTGCCAGAGCTACAATCTTGCAGGACACTTGAAAGGGAACACACAGCGTGAGTCCTGCTTCCCTTGCCCCTCGTATTTTCTTTCTTGATGAGAAGCTAATCCATCGTTATGATGAACATTGTTTCTCCAAGATACTGGTAGAATTTTTTCTGGTTCAGAAAATTGATCTTAAAACAGGAATAAAAGTGTTAGCTTCATACACAGCTCATTCCCACTTTATAAATCTCTTTAAAGAATATAATTATGTCAGTATTACGCAACTGACTGATTTTTAAATGCCTGGAAAAATCAATTGAAAATGTTCATCTCCCGACCTTTCATCTGTTACTGCTTCATAGTTCCGACTTAAAGGTCCTTGGGGTTTTGGTCCATTGCATATAAATTATTAATCAGTTATGTATATGAGCAGCAAAGAAAATAGTATCTGATGTCTTTCCTCTGCAGCTCTAGACTATATTGTAGAGCCAGCAAGCCTTCAGACAGAGGTCACATCTGAAAATCTTGTTAGTTTTACAACTGTTAATTTTTTTCTTTTTCCAGTTAATACTACTGTTTCGGGTACTCGGTGGCCTACCACTGAAATTCTTCAAGATATCTTTTCTGAACGAGGGAGCCCCAGAAGAGAGGAACAAAACTATTACAGGACATTTATTTTTTCTAACCGACTTGGAATTTTTGCTACAGCATGAGAAGCTATTCTGTCAAAATTAAAATAATCTGTGGGCTTTATACTTGCAAAAGATACCCAGTGAAATGTAAGCACCTGGAGAACAACCTGATTTTACAAGTCTGGGCATTTGAGTAATTGCTGAGAAACCTGGAGTAAGGGAAATATTCTAGATGAGTACATGCATATGAATTTATTGTCATACTATTGTAAGTGTTTGTCAGTAAGCTTTTCTTCTCCAAATGCTGTAGGCGCAGCAGCCGTTCTGGATCTCAGCTGGGCCAGGATCTGGCCCAGGAGACGGGTGGCGGCTGTTCGGGCAGGGTTTGCTGCCTGAGCAACTCTTCCATTCTGGAAGATGAGATAGCAGGGTCAAATTTGTTGCTTGCGGGGTTGTTTCCTTGCTTGGGGCATCATTTTGGGATGGTTTTGGGGTTGCCAGGTGGAAACAAATTTGAGAATTGCTTTTTGTAGCTGGGAATGAGTATCACTTCTAAAAGAGTGATCACTTTTATAAAAGGATAGATGTCTCACTTGGCTAAGCAAGGTGAATTTATTGTGAAAGGGCTAGAGTAGTGGAGTTTACCTTAAAAATTTAAAGTAACCTAAAATATTGCTTCTGTGAATGAGCTCTGCCAGCTCCAACGCTGAGGAAAAGCGTGAGGTGCACCTACTAACACCAAGTATTAGCGCAGGTAGGTAATACACATTTTATCAAGAGAAATTCTTGCTACCTATTAGATCCTTTTTTGTTGTTGTTGTTTTTGTTAGACATAACACCTTTTAGTGGCACTTTGTAACAGATTTTCAACAACAGCAACAACCGGTGCCGGTCACACGGCCTGCGGGGCTCTGAGGGGAGGCAGAGGCCGGGCCCACGAGGGACGCGCTCCACGGGCGGGCTGAGGCATGGAGCCACAGGCAGGGACACTGGCGCTGGCAAAGAGTTTTGCAGATCGGGAGGCTGAAGAGGGAGGAAAGAAGCAGCAGGCGGCGAAGCGCGGAGAAAAGGCGGCGGCGCGGCCCGGGCAGGACAGAGGCTGCGGGCGCTGAGGAGTGGGATGACGGCGCTTAGCAGGAGGACGCCGGCTGCGGCGGGCAGCGGGGGCGGTCCCTTCCCGGGGGTCTGCAGGCTGAGGGGAGCAGGTGACCCGCCTCCGCCTCGCCCGGCGCTGCCGCTCCCCGCTCGGGGCGGTGGCTCCGGTTCCGACCCTCCCCGTGCCCGCCCCGCCGCCGCCCCCGCCCCCCGTCACTAGGCGATGCTGCAGCCAAGATGGCGGCGGGCGCTGAGTGAGGGCGAGCGGCGGCAGCGGCGGCTCCGCTCCCGGCGCTCTCCCCGCCTCGGGCAGGGGGAGGCGGAGGGATGAGGCGCGTCCCCGGTCCCGGCCGGTCGTCGTGAGGGGCGCGGGCCGGTAGACACCATGGCGGGGATCATCAAGAAGCAGATCCTGAAGCATCTCTCCAGGTCAGTGGGGCGCCGTGCCCCGGGGGAGACGGCGGGGTGTGTAGGGGGGCGGCGGCAGCTCCCGGCTCCGGGCGGAGAGCGGCCCCCGGCGCCCTCTGCGGGGCTGGGGGGACCGGGCTTTATTCAGCCCGCGGAGCGTGGAGCGGGAGCCCCCTCCTCGGGGTGACTGTGCGGAGGCGGAGGGGGCGGCCGGCGGTGACAGCCGCCTGAATGGCCCCTAGCCCCCTCGCTCGGTGCCCGGCGGCGCGCAGGCGCTCGCCTGAGGCGAGGAGGGGGCTCCGGTCTTGCCTGGCGCAGACGGGAGTCACCGAGTGAGTCACCGCCGGGCTCCGGTCGCCTCCCCGCCGGGCAGACGCTGGCCGCCCCCGCGGCCCGCCGCGCAGCGGAGCGGAGCCGGGCGGGGGCTGCCGCGGCAGTGGGCCCGCGTCCCCCCCGCTTCCCTGGGAGGCGGCGGCCCAGCCCCTCGGTGAGGGCGCTGACGGGGGCCGCGGGGCGCCCCCAGGGCAGCCCGCGGGGGGCGAGGAGGTGTGCGAGGGGGAGCGCGGAAAAGAAAGGGGGGAAAAAATCCCCAACCCCGTCCTAATGCAGAGGCGGCGGCGGCGGGGGGGGTTTACACCCTTTGGCTTGGTGGTGGCGGGGGCTGTGGGAGCCCGGCCTGTGCCCTTGCAGGTCTGCTGGCGACATCCCAGCTGTGGCAGCCGCAGGTGAGGCCGGGTTAACAAAAGAGATGCTCCTTCCGGTGCTCGGCAAAGGATGAAATAAGTTCAGCGTTTTCTGGGTGACTGGAATCGTATCTAACATGCCTCGTGGGTTAAAACAAACAAACAAAAAAACCCCACCCTACTGAAAAATGTAGCTGTCAGCGTGGAGAAAAGGAGGGAAAAACTGCAGAAAGTACACAGTTTGATTGATGCGATTTCAAAAAGCCACATTACGATTCTCCCAAAGAGAGAGGAAAACCTATTAGGTACTTGATTTGTCATGATACCACAGTGGTGTTGTTGTTCTTCAGAGCTTACTTTTGTAAATTAAAAAATATAACCTGAAATATTCCTTATTTGCTCATCTTTTCAAAATGTTTTATTCTAATTTTGTGTGGTATTTCTGAAAGGTATTTATTTTAATCCGTGCTAATAAATAGAATCAAATGAAAGGACAGATTGTCGTTTGACTAATCTGTTGGTGATGCACAAGGAAAACAAAATTCTCATTCCAAATCCTTTGCTATCTATCCACTGAAGATGATGTAATAGAATATTTTTTTTCTCCCACCTTGCTCATGAGTTTTGTAGCTGGGAAGGCTGGTAAAGAAATCTTGCCTTCCCATGAAAATAACTGAGCACTGTGAGAATGGAAATGCAACATGAAGATGTCATCAGCCTGGAGTCAGTTTTCTGAGCAGAAATGTGCATGGAATCACTGGACTTAATTGACTGGTAACAGCTCACTTTCTATAGTGCTGTTTAGCAAGCTGTGTGTAAAGAGAAGTGAACTCTAATCTCTGTGCTACAAGTTAAAGTCTAAAATGTGTCTAGCAACTGGGCATGAGTGACATGAGCTGGGTTTTGTCTATTTTTTTCAAATAAACCTAGGTGAGAATTAAGTATCTTTTAATGTTGAAAAATCTGTGTTTGCTTTCTTGAGTGATGTGATAATGCTTATTCAGTACGACTGTGTGAATCGATTGTGACAAGTTTCATCATTTTTAAAAAGCTTGTGGGATATATCTAACAATCCGAGGTTTGCAGGTTGAAGTTGAGTCTCATGATCCACACTATGTTGACATTAAAAGAGTGTGTTTGCTGCCTAAAATATAGGCAGTGTTATTATTAAGTCCCTTATTATGGGTGTTCTTAATCACATGATCAGATAGTATCTTTTCTCCCTGCAGAACTGGTGCTTCAGCGGTTGCAGAAGTTGGTTACACAAGAAAATAGAATTCAGGTGACACAAGCACCTGTAAATCTGGTGGCTTTTTACATTTCAGGAACTTGGCTTTTCAACAAAAGCGATAATGTTGTTCTTTATTTCAGGATTTTCTTTAATATGTTTTATAAGAACGTGGTTAAGGTAGGCTTCACACAGTGTTTTATTTCAGTCTGGAGCCAAATACATAAGGAATTTCCTGTAATACAGAGGGTGCCAAAGGACACTTTCACTTTGTATTCTATTACTATATTGGTTCCTGTTCTACAATTTTCATAGTTCCTCAAAACTGATGCCTGTTTGTCATCTTCAGCAAAGCGGGTGTAAGTGGCAAGATTAAAATGTACTTGAAGCCTATATATAATAAAGGAATAGTGGAAAGAATTGTCCTGTGATCTAGATTTACTTTCAGTTTTGATGACTGTGTTTCTCTTTTATGTTTGAACAAAGCCAAATCTAATATGTACTTCAAAGAACAAACAGAAGATATGAACTTGTACCTTCAGTTACAGAGAAGTACTTTTTTTGCCACAAATCACAGAATTGCTGAATGGTTGAGGTTGGAAGGGATCTCTGGGGGTCATCTTGTCCAGCTCCTCCAAATCATCATTGATTTAGCAATATTTGTTATGAAGATTGCTGCAATATCTGTTACTCATGTGTTAGCAATTTTCAGCTTTCTTATAATCTAGATACTGTATATGCAAATTTAAAAGCGTTGTGTCATTCAGCAGTATAGTTTCCATTTATCAATTTACAGTGCTTTTAGATATGCTGATACAGACACTGGTGTTGTGAAGGAGCCATATCATTCTACATTTGTTAGCTAGGGAAATTTTTAACCGGATATGAGTCCTTAAGGTCTGAGAACAAGAAGATGACCCAAACTGCATTTTGGAACAGTTTTGGTATCTAAATGACTTTTTACCTTTCTAAAAGGTTTTTCTTATTGCTGTGTTACAGCTTAATAACAGTGAAAGTAGCAGAGTTTATTTACTCAGCTTGTAAGAAACATGTATCTTAATGTCAGGATGTGGTGATGAGTTTTTAGCTTTCTCAGAGTCTTTTAAAAACTCTTAAAACATAAGCTATGTCCTCTGCCTTCAATATGCGTTGCTCATCTCCAAGGCTGTGGAAGAAAATAAGGAGGGAGGGGAGGGGCAGAAAATACTTTTTTCTTTTTTTTTTTTTTTTTTGTTCTTCGGATTATGTGGTGCTTGGCATAGGATATGAAACCAAATGCTAACTGCTAAGCTGAAGAGATGAGCTGGTCATTTGGAGGCTTGAATTTTTGTCAGCTCCATATTGTGTTGTGTGTGTATTTTGTGAATGCCGATGGTGGAACGTCTTTATTTTGTAATAGACATGCCCTAAAATGAAACAAGTATCTGGATAGTGGCATTATCCTTTACAAAAGTAGGAATGAGACACTGTGCTTTGGAGTCTTCTGTGTAGTGTTGGGATCATGTGGTCTTACTGTCCAGGTCTTCCCCAGTGAACTTAAACTTGAGTTGAATCTTCATATGTGCTGTTACATTATTCATGAGTGAGAGGTTTTGTATTGCACAGCACCTTTTCTTGCAAGGTTTTCTGTGCACTGCTTTGCTATGATAATAGCAGATACCCTTTGGTGTTACTTCTTTTTCCTCAGTTAGACTTTGTAGACAAGTGTGTAAAACAATGGTGTTAAAGTTTTTTGGAAGGACTCTAGATTGCACTACGCAAGTTCACAATAGTAGGAACACGATTATTACACTCTCTGTGGTTATAGGGGAATCATCTACACCATAGGGATTTGAATCTTGAATTGTTTGGATCCAAGCTATCAACAGAGATCAGATATTACTTACACAGACTTGAATAAGGGCTTTTGCAGGTTGTTTTTGGTTTTGGCTCTTAGTATCATTGACTGAAATTCCCTTTCTAGCTAATGAGTGGTCTGAGTCTTCTGTGTAAGTATCTGCAATATTCCTGCCTTTCTGTGAAAAACAGTTTTGTTTATCAAAATACATCTAAAAGCATGAAGGAAAGCTTGCAAACTTTGCCTCTACCTTGAGTTAACTAGCCTCACTGAATATGACATTCCTCGTCTCAATTAGATATTAACTCTTAAGTTTACCAATGATAACACAGACTTCAACTTCAAAAATCCCGTTCTTTGTTTGAATCTTATTTGCTGTTTTCACAAAGAAAACAGTAAGAGGTCTAAAAGTGTTTGCTATGGCAGAAACCCAGATTGTTTTCAGTGTGTGTCATTAGTTAATGTTCTGCGTGAACTTAGACTTTCTCTGCTTTTGCTCACCTGAAGCAATAGATGTAAAAATACTCAGATTTCAATAAAAGAAAATTTCAGTAAACTTTGTGTCAATTTTTTTCACGTCACAGTTGGGAAATCATTCTAAAATACGTATGAAGATTAGTTTTACAAAGAATATCATGCTAATTGTATGGATATCGGGAATCAGCCGATCCTGCTATAAACAGTGATATTCTACATCATCTGGTACAACTTCATCGATACACGTCCTACCTAAATATTTGAGCTGCCTATCACCCTGCTTTTATACCAGTAAGACATGCCTGTTTGGTGAGGGATGTTGCCATTGCGAGAGATCTGAAGTGACTCCTTTTAGGATCTATGAATATAACTCCTTTATTTGGCCAGAATGGGCACGTTCCTTCCTGTAACTAAATGACCAAAATTGTTTGGATGAACTTTGAAACTTGTCCTGGTAGCAAAGGAAGTAGAATTTTTGCTTCTTTTCAGTTTTGTGTGTTCCACGTCTATGTCACTCTAGTTTTGTGAAAGTTATCCAATTCTTTTAGCCAGTCAAAGAACACAAAGTATGTACTTTTCCTAGAAGAAGCATAAAACAGCTCCTCTCTTTCTTTGTACTGAAGATTTTACAGAGTGTATTCCATGTAACCGACTTTATTGGCTTGTGTAGTGTGTGGGAAAATTGTAAAACACCATGTAGATGTAACAGTCTACATTATTCTGAATGAATCTACGTTGAATCTGAATGCTTATGGAAAGCGTGAGCGTAATGCCTGTCATAAACAAAGGCTGGTGCACCAAGTGAAAGAACGAGTCTGAAAAAGGACAGGTAGTAAAGCAGAACTGCTTGAGACAGCAGAAAAGAATAAGGAGAAAGAGCAATTTAAAGTTTCATTGTAATCCTGTATTTCTTAAATTCCCTTATGTTTGAAATTCAATACTTTTTGTATGTAAGTGGAGACTTTCGTCTGTGTGAATGTGTTGGTAGTGCTCTGATGAGCAAAAAGGAATCAATAAATGCTTTTTTCAACAAAAATAAAAATCTTTCACTTCTATTTCTGTTAGTAGCTTCATGCATCATATTGCATTTTAAGCTTCTGTAACAGAACATCTTCCAAAAGGCCAAACTGAAATTGCTGAGGTGCTTTATGAAGTTATAAAGGTATTTTGGATATAAACCAGCAATAATGTATTTGCTGATAGAATTCTTAATCATGACATTTAGTAAGATTTAATATTAAATCTTATGTTACATCTCAGAAAGTTCTCTTAAGCTTTCAGTAGCATTTGGGTTAATAAAATAACCTCACAGAATTTGACTTATAGTTTTCAGTTTGGTTTACATTATTTTTGCAAATCTATTATAAATCTGGGTGCTGATTCTGCAGACATTTTATTTCTACAATTCAAGTTCTGCTGAGGCTTTGTTGAAGTCAGACAACTCTTATACATACATAATAAATCAGAATCACCAGGAATTGATCATCAGCATTTTAGTTGTATAGTATGCAATTGTTTTCTTTAAACGATTCTTAGAATACTTTTACTGGGAAATAAGTTTCAGAATGAAAATGATGTTGAAGATGACTTTGTGTTCAAGTAGCTGATATGCTAGTGTGAAGCATTCTCGTGGAAAAAAGATATTTAAATAAAGCCTGTGAGGAATAAAATTGTGTCTTGTGTTCGAATGATTACGGAGCATGTAAGAATCAAAACAAAGCCCACAGGTACAATTCTTTTAAAATTTGGTATTTCTCCTGCTGGAGTCTTGGTGTTTTGGTGTTTTTTGTTTTTTTATATATCAAAGAGATATAAAAGTATGTACTAAATAACTTTGAGAGGCGCTTGTTAAAGCGTATTTTGTTTTATTTTCTGCTTTCTACAAGCAAATTGGACAAAGGAGATTAGATAAGTTCTGATGAAACATTAATGGAATGAGAAAGGTTTACATGAAGTGATGTGTTTTACAGATTTTTTGCAAATCATGAGAATAATTGCTAACAAGTAATTACACAACATATCTAAGTTTCAGCTACTTGTGCGGAAACCCAGGTTTCTCAGTCTGGTAGCTCCCACAGGAGTTCTTCTGTATGCCTTTGTGGAGCTGATGCCTACCAAGGTTCAGATCTCTTCATTCTCTCCTCTTTTCGTGAGAAGTAACAGGAGAGGAAAGTAAGAAAAGAACTTCAACTCAAGCTGTGGCTTTTAATACTTCCAGGCTCCCTTGCGTCGGCATAGGAGCCTTGCTCTGTGAAGTGTGCCCCCAGCACAGATTTTGTGGCAGCTCTGCCATGCAGCTTGCCATATAGTTTGAGAATACCAGAGCTTTTATTTTCTCAGAAGCTGGTTTCTTCTGTTACCTGACTCCCAAGGAAGCAACTTTGTGATCCAGCTATCCAGGAATCTGGAAGTTACATGGTTGCTTACTTCTGGAACAATTTTCATGTTGTAGTTGCTCATATTGCTGGAGGCCTGAGAAAAAGAATAATTTGTAAATAGGTATCTGTAATTCACTTCAGTGATAAATCTCCTACACGTTGTTCAAATATCCTGGCAAATTGCCTGCCAAGGGCACTGTCCAAATGCCTGGATTTTATTGTACCCCAACGGGCAAAAGTGTAGGAATGAATTATGTTTAGGCTGAGGCATCTTTTCAAAGTGAAGACAGTTAACAAAAAATTTCTTTTTTTTTTTTTAAATTACCACATGGTTTGCCAAATTAAATGTTCTAATTTTTAGTTTTTGAGAAGCTTAATGTACTAAAATTTCATAGCCTGCAAAATCAGAATGTCAAATGTGTGCAGGTCTCTGTAGCAACCACCCCAAATACAAAAACAAATCCAAGAAGTCCTGTAGAGTCATGTTTCTTTAGTGTGGGTTTTGAATAGGTGAAGTTGAGAGTAGAATGAATAGGAAATTAATGAATAGGTGCAAATAATGTTGGCTGAGAAATCTCGGGATAGGCAAAATAAAACTGGAAAGTTGCCTCCCATTTCAAAATAAACTAAAAACCTCTTATGCTGCATCTCCGTGCTATCTTCTCACATTCCAAATATACTTACTGAGTATCTCTGAAACCATTTGGCTATATTATATAGACCTTTTCTGCATGATTAAAATTTTCTCCATAAGCTGTTCATTTAAATGTGGCTGCAGTATTGTAGTATTAGACAGCAAGGGACGTTCTCATGGGGAATCTAGCATTTTACCCAGGTCTGTTTCCTTTTTAGTTCAATAATGTCGTGATGTGTAACAAACTGTTGTAACTGCGGTTATCATTAGCTAAAACTCTCTTACATTATTGTATCACTCCTTTTTCCCTTTGAACTTGATCCCTTGTGTGTCCCCTGTGTCCCGTTCCCTGCAGCGATCCCAGCTGGCTCTGGTGGAGATTGGTTTGCTGCGAATATCCTTACTACCAAAATGAGTACCAGAAGCTTCTCAGAAGCCGTGGCAACTGACCACTTGCTTTCACCAGGAATAGGGGCCTTTTGTCTGAATACCTTGCCCTCAGGTAACTTCCCCTCTCCCACCTTTGTAGAGTAAATGTAAGAGGTGGTATGCGTTTGTATAAATTCGCGAGTTAAATAAGCTCTAGAAAATATTAATTGGGTTTTCTCTCCTGTTTGTTTTTGTAACTTAGAATTCTGCAAAAAATAATTGTTTGCTATGCAGCTATGTGTTTCAGTTTTTGTTTTTGTTTTTTTTTTTTAAAGCCCTAAACTAAATTTGCAAAACTGGTTTGTGAAGTAAATCAGCAATCCCATTATAAACATACCTTTACGTGTACTTTCTAAATGTAATCTTCTAGATCGTTTCTCAATATCTTTAGGCTATTTGACCTTTGCTGTTTACCATTTACACCTCCTTAATTCCTTTTCGTAACTTCATGTTTATCATCTCTGTATTGATAGATATTTGAGGGAGTGGTAAGCTTTTTACCTAGCTTACATAAGAGAATAGCTGATTTTTTTTTTTAAACTAAAATAGTCCTTATAGTTAATTTCTTATAGAAAAATATTATTTTTGTAATGCCAACTGATCAGATCTCACAAGAAGATATCTGCTAGTGTCACATAAATAAATGATGCAGTTTCCAGAAGGCAGATGTTGTTGTGCTTTTTTACTGCACCATTAGTTCTTGATTTTAAATTTGTAAAATTATTTTGCATCAGGTGGCTTTTCTTTGCATTGGGTATAGAATGCTGTATTTTGAGTGGAATTTAATAGTTATCAAGTATAAGCAAATTCTCAAGTTGTTATTTTTGCTGCCTGCAACGTGGAAGTTGCATATACCTTGCCGCATATGGTTTAGTATATTAAGGATTTTGTTATCTTGTACTCAATGTATGCATTAAGGTCTGTTGAGCATAGAATTGCCATGTTTGAAACAAGTTTTTGGGGTTTGATAATATTGACCATTTTTATGCTTGTTTAAGTGATATGTGAAAAGCCTCATAGAATAGAAAAACTTATAGTGGTCTGTGTGAGGATTCATCATAAATGAAAGAGAAATTTTTTGAGCAATATTTTACTTACAAGATGATTATCATTCATGCAGTGTAAGCTCCTCATTTATGCACAGTGCTTGGCTATGTCTGCGCAGATCTGCTGCATGACACATAATTAGATAATAGCCACTGATGACAGCAGCTGTTTCAGTTCTGCCTGTACCCAAAGAGCAACCACTATAGTTTTTCCAAATAGAAAATAATTTCCTGTATGTATTATTACAGAATTAACTGGGATAAGCTTTATATACTGTCAGGAGAGCTGGTGGGGATGTCAGTATTTGAGGCAGTATGGAATGGGTCTTAGAGTGAGTGGGTGAGTGTATTAAGCTGTCTTTAGGAGCTCACCTAGGGTAGGAGTCCACGCTGAAGTCCTTCTGTGTTGTGATGAAATGGAAGCAATTATTTCTGAAGCATCAGCAAAGCAGATGTACTGTTCAGCGCTCCACCTCCTAGGATGGGAGAGATAAGGGGGGTGGTGTGGCACTCCACCAGACGTGTTACACAAGTATGGGCTGGTTGTTGAGTCAGGGTCCTAATTAGCGATTTGCCTGGAAAGGGAGATCTGTCTTTGGACTATGATAACTCAGAAGGCTGGTGAGTGTTAGATGTTTCAGGTCCTGTATAGTAGCCTGAAAAGTCCCACCTGAAGTTGTAGGGTTGCAGGTAGTGTTTTGAACTTGTCCAGTGTGCTATAACTTGTGGCCAGCTGAGAGCAGTAGGTCCAGGCTGGGTGTGCAAACAGGAGAATGTCCTGTCATGTTTCTGAGGGTTGGCCTGTGAGCATCTTCACAAGATGCTGTCCAGCAGATCATGCAGGTCCTCTCCATGCAGGGTTCTCCATCTTGCACTCAGCCACCAAATACACACCTGACAATTCTGCAGAAGTTCAAGGTGTGATTAAGTAGAGCATGCAGGCATTTGTGTGGGGTGCCCACAGTACCCATGGGTAAAGCGGTGATACCCTTCTTCTGTACAACTTGATGTTGGAGGGTGTAAGAAGGTGCCAGTCCGGTATCACAGGTAGTGAGGGGTGTACTTGAAAAGTCTGGTGGCAGGTGTAGCTGCCGCAGTTGGTATTGCCATTTAGGAGTCCCCTGTGATTCCCTGTAGCTTGCCGAATGAGGAGATGGTAGCCCTTGCAGTTCTTTTATGGATAGGGGCTTCTTGGGAGGAAACTGCATGGTATTTGGGAATCTGTGCAGGACGCAGCATTGCTCATGCAGATGACTTCTGGATAATGGCTGAGGACAGCCTCTCAGACCACCAAAGTTATGTCCACTATAGACTTAACTACTGGTTACCGAGTGGAGGTGAGATTTTACAGTGCTGTGGCAGTGCTCCCTTCCTAGTGCAGACTGTGAGAGTGCCATTGTTGGTGGGAGTTTTTTGTGTCCAGAAATATTAAAATTTATCCTCACAAGTGTTTATTTTCAGCTGAATGTACCGTGAATGTTCTTAAGTAAAGAATTTAAGTATTTATGTGTCAGAGTGTGTTTGGTTAATCTTCCTGTGTTGTAGGCATAAAAGGTATTACAAACCCTACCACAAGTGCCTTAATTTTATTTTTTTTTTATAATTCTTTTAAGATTTTGATTTTGGTACTGTAGGCTATCCTGATGCTTTCATGGGCATTAAAGTGTTCTGCAATGAGTGTTTCCTTTTACTGGCTTTAAATATGTTCTCTTTTATTTTCATGTGGTTTTGTTCTTTGTGTTAAGATAAACGAGCATCCAGTTAACTTCTTGTGCAGTATTCATTACTTTGTTATTAATGTTTTTGTTTATCCTCTCTGTTTCTAAATTAGTTTTAATATTTTAAAAAATGGATATAGTGTCCAAGATAAGGGCATGCCATCATATCTTGTGGTGATATTTAGTACTACTTACCGTTCATTTTTTATACGTAGAAGTACTTTAACCTTCATGTATCCCAGACGGTTTTTCATCAATTTTCTCTTACCTTCCAGCTTTATTTCCTAAAAGCTTATCTTTCACTTAGAACCCAGTAGTTCCCATGAATTATGTCTTCAGATGTTCAGTATCTTGCATCATCAATGAGTCAGCTCTTGCTGCAAAGCCATTTGCTGATGGCTCGGGTTCCTGAGAAGGTCAGTTTTCTGTAGACTTGATGAATGTGACTTTAATGTTACCTGTTAACTTCTACACATTTTAACTCAGCCTGTGGAGCTAAAAGTCATTTACTCCAAATCATACATAAACCATAGCTAATGATTTCTTGCTGGTTAAAATACTGCTTAAATACACTGCATTAAAAGTAGAACATCCCTAGGACAGCCAGGATTCACTCAAAAGGTTTGTTGCTTTGCAGTTCACCAACTTTTTCTGGGGCATTACTAAATATTTTCAGGGCCTCTGGATTTCTGGATGTCGTTTGGACATATTAGATATCGTTGCTCTTGTGGTCTTCTGAGCAATTTCTACTAATCCTAAGCCTTTACTGTAAAGTTAATTTTTGTGCAGCTTTTGTGATGATTTTTGGTTGAAGTTTTTTAAAGTACTGAAATTTTTTAAAGTACTAAGAGAAGATACCAGTTGCTTGATTCTAACCTTGTTTCATAGGTCTAAAGAATTAAAATTGACATCTTGTACAGAACTTTGTTTTTCGTATTTGTTTTTTTTTTTTTTTTTTTCCCTGGTCTATCACATCCATGCAAAATTTTCATTACTGCCTCACTCTTTCAACAGAGGTCGATCAGTTGTTTCTATAAAGTCTGTCTTTATTCTGTCTGCCCTTCACTTAACGGCAGCTAAATCTTTAATCCTGTATGACTGTAGTCTCTCTCACCTTTTCTTTTCTCTCCTGTCATACCTGGATCAAGAAGGGAAGGCAACTAAGAACTCTTCTAAGTGTCATTGTGCTTATTGCTACTGGTATGTAGAGTTGTTTTTTAACCTATGGAGTCTGTCTTTTCCTCACCTAGGACTTGCTGCCATCTAAATAGACCTAGGCATCTTGGTACTTTGTACTTAACTAATGATTTGCTGCCATGGGAAAAAGTATAGCAGTGCTCCTGAACTTAGTATTTGCAGGTGATGTTTTGTTCCTGAGACACTGATGTTTCGTCTGTCTACAGGAAAGAAAATACAAGAGGAAATGGTTATGTTGGCTGCAGCATGCTATTTGCTGTGGTTTTGGTTTTTTTCTTATTTAAAGGTGGGAGGGATTTAGACTTTTTTTTTTTTCAGATCAAACCAGTTATTGAAAATCAGCTTTGATTTTTGGTGTTACACCGGATGGGAGGAACTCACTCATAAGGGTAAACACTCTGGTGATCCCAGTGCTGTGTTTCTGTAGCAGATTTGACAGAGAGTTAGTTCTGTTCCTCTTCTCTTTAAACATGAAGTCTTAGAATTTGAAGTGGTGCAGCGAGCAGCATGATAGTAGACCTCCTTCTCTGTATTACCTGGAGTCATGGGAAGCCAGTATCTTCCTCAGAAACTCAATTGAAAAAAAGACTGTTTTTCTTGCTTCAGAAATTGTATAGAGTTCATTAGTGATCTAATAACACGGTTCAGCCAGGTGAAACAGGGGAAAAAACACATTGTCTTTGTTCCATTTCTGCTGTTTTATTATTGATGCAGTTGCCAGTGCTTGGTAGGTCATGCTTCCCTTCTTCAGTGCCAGTTTTGAACCATGTATCTTCTTAAGGAGTTCTAGTTCATAACAAGAAGATAAGCAAGACATGTGGCACATATTGCAATTTAATTGTCATGCTTAGAACATATATGTAGGATCAAATCACTGAAGGAATTTTATTTAAAAAGCAGGGGAGGCACATGGTAGAGCCAGGTGGAAGAGATTGGATGTTCAGCAGATATGCAAAACAGCTGAGAATCCTGTGTCCAAATGAAATCCGGAGTTTGCTATTTCTCTGTTAAATCCAGAGGTTGGAGTTTCTGTTGACAAACTTGTCAAGGCATCTGGTACCCTGCCCAAACCTTTGTGGAGCACTGCTCTAAGCTTCATGTGGTCTGTGGCCTTCGTTTTATGAACCATAAGCTTGTGCTTTCAGAGGAGCGTTTTCCTCCTGTCTTCTCTACTGTTTTTTGGTTGTTTTTTGTTTCTGGTTCACTGTTGGTCATCTTCTCTGCAAGCATGGTGGAGTGCTCCATTCAGAGCTCCAAGCCTGCACTGTCACAAGCAAAACTTTAGAAAATAAACATTTCAGGCAAGGAAAAAAAATGCATCTTCCTTCTTTGCAGATTTTTAGTTGTTTTAGAGAGAAAAGAACTAAAAGAACTGTTGTGGTTCTGATAAAATAAAATGATTGTAACTTACTAGTCCACATAGGATTCTTACTGTTGTGCTGTTATTGTGCGGTCTTTTTACTTTTCACTAAACTCTTAGTCTGTGCTCTGTAAATTAAAGTTGAACCAACTATCTAACTGCATAGTAGTCCTTAGTGCATGCATGTATGTGTATATATATTTTCCCAGGCTATGTCAGGTTGCTTGTGATATTGATAACTTCCTATTTCTGGATTCTTCCATTTAAAGTGTAAAATATTTTATAGCATTAATCTACCTTACAGAATTGAATATTAAAACTGAATCGAAATTCATGCTATCGGATATAGTATTTCAAACCTCAAATCGTATATTTTGAGAAAGGACAGGTAGCTTGTGAAATGGAAACTAAATCCGTGAAAACAGTTTTGCTAAGAATGTCTTGTGGTATTAGCAAACCAAGTCTGTATTGCCTCAATAACAATGATGTCTTATGGCCGCAGCAAAACAGTGTAATGGAAAGCTTTGGTGAACTCAACCATGTCCTTTATTTCTGTTCCTCTCGCCCTTCCTTTTTACTTTTCTCTGTTCTGCTTTATTCACTTCTAGTACCGAGTGAGTATTAACACTCGGTTTCCTAGAAAAGGAGTATCAGTCAGAAGTTCATGGGATGTTGTGCAGGGAAATGGCCCTGTTGTCCAGACCTCTGCTCCCAGTTCGACCCAGTTTTTAAGGAGTAATTAATTCATTCTAAAGAATGAACACCGGGGTAAGAAACAAATGGCAGGCTGGGGGAAGCTGTTTGTTTGTGCCAAGTCAGAGAAAAGAATGTGTGCACGTCATGAAGTTGGTGACATTTTTAATTCTGAGTAGTTATATGAAAAGCTCATAGAGAGGTTTTGAATGGTTTTCCCCAATCAAAGATTTCTAATCAAGAAACATCATTAAATGATCGAAGGTTTCTAGTTACTACCTACTCAGAATTACATGATTCTGCCCTAACTTGTTCGGCAGTATGTCTCTGCTTTACATGAAAAATTGTATCATAAATACAATAGGGTAATAATTTCTCAAAGTTCAAGCAGTTAAGCATTCTAGGTTACAGTACTGACTAAGAGACATGGTAGTACTTTAGATACAGAGATAACTTGACAACTTCCAAAGCTGTGCTGCCTCCTCCTTAGGTTTTGCCTGGCAATAAATATCAGAAAGTCTCCAACACCAGAACATTTAGAATAACATTTAATTTAATAATAAAATTAAAAGTTAATGGCATTAAAATACTAAATTGCAGATTTTATCTGGGTAACAGTTTTGTCAGTGCTGTTTATACCAACTCATGTCAAGTTCACTAGAAATTGCTCTAGACACGCATCAGTGTGTCCGTGGTAAATCTTCTCCCTGAGTTTCTGTTGGCTGAATGCGAAGCACACCAGAAAGAAAAGTCAGAGCACTCAGTGGGCCATGGCCCCGTCTGATGTACCATGGGATCCTGGAACAATACCATTTGGAGAGTTGTGGTTGCCCTAAGGCTTTTTAAAATATTTTTAATTCAAAATGCTGTTCTTTTTTTTGTTGTGCTGCTCTTTTAATTTTATGCATGAAGATCTGCATTCTTGTAAATTCTAATGGGTATGATTACATTGTGTTTTGCAGGCCTAGCTGCCCAAAGAGGCCAGCTTCTCATTTTTTGTTTTTTAAGTTAGGGGTCACGGTATAAAACTAAAAGGTTTTCCTATTATATCAAATAGTATGAAATGGTTCTAAAGTGCTCAAAAGATTCAACAGACAAACGAAAGTGTATTTTATGGAACAACTGAGTTGAAGGAGCAGGCAACTGGCACTGAAACATAAAGTGTTGGCATCCTCAGTGGAAAATTGGCTGTGGACTAAGCAGACAGAAAAAGCAGATGTGGTTGTTGTATATTGTGAAGTTACTATGGGTTTTAGGGAAGTACCCCCGTCTCCTCACCATCCACTCATCAGTCACATTTCAGCCGTGGAAGTGGAATGAAGAGATCTGCTGCCAGAAGTACCTACACCTGAAATACCTTCTCACAACTCACCTGTTAAGAGTTTCTTTCTGTGACTCTTGGAAGTGAAGGGTGTAGTCTTACAGGTGGACATCCTCTTATGTTGGTCTGTGCTGAATGAAGCAGCACTCAGAGCATTTTTCCTTTTGCTGACTGCCGAAGAGGTAACAAATTCAAAGCAACGCTCTCAGAAGAATTTTTTAAAAATGTAGAAATGGGAGGGTGGGGAGAATGATGCTCCTTGTTGAGATTGCTTTCCCTGTCCTCCTCCTTGTTGGGAGGGACTGTCTCCTATTTGGTCTGTTTGAAGGATGTCGGAAGTTACTCAAGATTGGCTTTGTTGTCTGTGTTCTTCTTAATGGTATTTTGTGTCTTTCTTGCTGTGAAGTTTGGAAACCCGTCCCTGTAGGTCTTCTGGGTTTCACCATGATGTGTCTGCAGTTGAGACCAAGATGATGGTTAGATCTGTCTCCAAGTTAAGTGGCATTCCTGGTGTGGCATAGCAACAGGGAACCCCGAGGGGGACTTCTTCCACAAAACGTGAGTCTCAGGAGACTCTGTGTGTGTAATGGCAGAATGTTTTGGCATTCGCTGTATAAATGTGACTTTAAATGACACCACTTTGTGATTCTTATGTTGACCCTCATCTGGAAAGTCAAGAGTGAGAGATACTATGCTGTGACTGAAAACATTCAATACGTGCTTCTTTTTCTTCTAGGAATTTAAATTATCCGAGTCAGATGAAACTTGTCAATATGATTTCTGAGACAGGAGGCTTCATATTTTGTGGTTACTGAAGGAATGTTTTGCTGAGGCAGGTTATCCAGCTCTTCTCATTACTCTGTCTTGCTGAAAGGAACAAAGTAGTGTCACCAGAAAATGAAATAACTTTAAGTCCTTTATTCCCCTCATAATTTTTCTAAATGGAGCATTTAGAAGTATATTTGTTGCCAAGGAAAATATATTTGTCAGTAGCTTTATCTTAACATATTCTTAATGCTAAAATTGTTAAAATATATTATTGACGAATCAAAGCTCATTCCTTCTAAGCAATACAGAAACAACTGCAACACTTCTATCATAAGAAATGTGTCTGGTATTATTTGCAAATGCATCCTGAATAATTTCAGACTTGGTATAGTAAAAAAACCCAAACCACCAAACAACTGAACTTTTAATTCTGAACAAGCTTCTTCCCCCGTATGCCTCCATCCCCAGATGTCTTGATCTTTGAGAGCTCCTCTGTGTGATTAAACTGACAGGTGATGAAACTCTGTAAGTTTATGACATGTGGCTGAATGTTTCGTAGGAATGGTAATATGGACGTTTGCGTTTTGTCAGGCTTGGAAAATGCGTTTCCAAAGCTTACCATCACAAGATGGTTGGACTGAGAAAACGCCTGCTGTGTTTCAGGCCACACTTGGAAAGCGTTAAAGAGGAAAAAGCTTGCCAGCCTTCTTCACCTTCTTCTGCAAGTTCCCCCTGAGTATCTGACTTAATGATGACCTTGTAGCAGTTCGGTTAGAAATTGGTCTCTTGAATGGGAAGGAAATGTTGGAGTGGCACCTCCTGGGGCCTTGCTTCAGGGCCATGTTCCATCCTTGTGGACAGACAAACCCCTGTGCTCTCTGCCTGCAGAGTATCAGCGTGGGGAGATTTCGGCAGGAAAACTCACAAAGAGTAATGCGAACAGTAGTATTTGCTACTACCTAATCTTCTAAAATTAGATGCAATTCATGAGCAGAAACAATTTTGCATGGCAGAATGCAAGTGTGGTTAAGTATAGCCTATTCTTCGGCTTGTGGTAGATGTAATGCTACAGCTGTTGATTTGAGGGTAGGGCACCCATGATTTTTGTCATGTTATCTCCCAAGTACGTGAACCATTTGACACAGTCACGTAGATTGTTCTATTGTATCCACAAATCGTAGCGCCTTTTGACGTATAATGAAACTTATTGGATATGTTCTTCTTTAAATAGTTACATTTTTTAACCCTTGTATTTCAGATTGACCTTTCAAGTTTTCATCCAATATTTTATATACACCATGCTGTTCTGTGTGTGTAAATACGTATGTATGTATCTTTCTAATTGGTTATGAAATTCTATGACTAAACCTAATCAATATTGTAAATAAAACTTTTCATTCAAGATTTTAACTGTAAGTATACATATACAGCAAGGTATTATTTATAAGGAGTAGCTTTTTGTTACTCCTCCCGAGTGAATTCTAAGCCACTCCTGCTTACTCTAAGAATGACAGTATAAGTTGTAGAGGGTTTGGATTATTTTTTTGTCCTTTTGAAAAACCAAATAAGAGTGAAATAGATTCACTTCTACCTTATATAGTTTAAAATAAATAGTTAAATACTTTGGTTCAAGGATTTGTTATTCTGGGTGATGGACAAATTAGAAGATAACTCATCATATATTTAATTTTGTTTATGTATTTGTAAACAGAGTTAATGAGATGTGAAAATTTAGAGGGACAAAGCAGTTCTCTCGCACCATTTCTTTTCAGGGTGAAATTGTACCTAAGAACCTAAGATGATTTCCTCACCCCCAGACCATTGCTTGAAGTTAAATTGCCAGCTATATGTGGGACAGCTCTGATTGCTTTATATGCATTTACTTAAGGTGCATGTTTGTTTTTAGGTTCACCAAAAATCTGTCACCTGACAAGATCAACCTGAGCACACTAAAGGGGGAAGGTCAGCTGACCAATTTAGAGCTGGATCAAGAGGTGCTTCAGAACATGCTGGATCTTCCAACATGGCTTGCTATAAACAAGGTCTTTTGCAATAAGGCATCCATCAGGGTGAGTATTTTACTGTGCCGGAATGGTAGTTAGCCAAGTCTGTCTTTTTTTTTTTTTTTCCTTCTGTCTCTGTAAACTTTCAAGCAGCTTTGTATTAATAGAAAATTGTGGTGAGTGCTTGTTAGAATTTTAGAGAAAAACAAAGGTGCTACCAGCAATAATTTCTTACTAATTTTTGTTTCTCAAGTGATGACATGAAATACATACGGAAACAATGAAAAGAAGCAGTGATTTCTTTAAAAGTTTTGGTTTTCTTTCTGAGTAGAGTTTATTCCTGCATGTTCTGAAATAGGGGTAGAGATGAAAGCTTGTATTTGCCCATGGTAATTAGTCTACTATAATTATTTTTTATTTTATTATGTATTATTTCTTCTCTTTACCCCTCTCTTTCTATCGCTTTCCATCTTGTTCCTTTCCTGTTTCCAAAAATGTCTTTCTGAGGGATTGTGGTCTCTGGGAAATGTGGAAACACTCTAAATCTAGTAGACGTTGCTTTTTTGCTCCTTGTGGCTGCTAAGAATTGAAGCAATGTATATCATCTCTCCTAGATTATACTAATATGAGAGTAAGAAATGAAACCATGACTTGTTTGTGACAGAACTTATGATCTGGTCAAACTTTGGCACCTCTTCAGTCTTTTGGGGTTTTTTGTTTTTTCTTTTTTTTTCTTTTCGTAATGGGAGATCATTCTGCTTTTTCTGAATGCAGTGAACTTGATGCTTTGTCGCAGGCATCCAAAATGATTTGTAGGCCAATTTTCTTTCCTTTTAAATTTAAAAGGATTTTCGTTCCTTTTAAAGGAATGTGGAAGAGAGTGTTGCTTTTTCTGATGCTTGACAACTTGGTATTAAAGAGACAGATTCTATTTTGTTCTTCTGTTTTCTGCTTAGTAATAAGTAGATTGTGAAGTTCTGTTTTTAACACCTAAAATAAATTTGTGTGTGTGCATCAATCTACTATAGAGGATTTTCAGATAAGCTCGACATTTTGAAAGTAGTATTATTGTGAGTTCAGGAGTTACACATATAATTTGTATGCATAAAACACATTCTAAACAAATACTTTCTTTTACTGTATTTTTAATATTTACTTTGCTTTAGAATAATGTTTTCTCTTGCAGATACCATGGACAAAATTGAAAACGCATCCCATCTGTTTGGTGAGTTCTGAGATCAATTGCTAAATATATTGCATGTAGTAGAATTTATCTCAAATATTTATGTAGTTCTCTTGACTTGACTCTAGAAATGACTGAAACATTAACAGGCCTTTACTAAGTGTCCTCTGGGTAGCGGCAGATCAAGACAAAATGCCTTAGTGTTTTTGTTGGTAGGTTTGTTTTCTTAATCTTATGGCTTTGGGCGTCATCACTATAATGTTTGACCGTTAGCTAATTTCTGTCAAGTTCTTCAGTCATTACATCTTAATTTGGGTTCACCTGAAGAGTAGTTTTATGTCCAACTAACCCTTTTGCAAGTTCCTGCCTGTCTTTTAGAGCTACCTTTTCTAAGGACTTTTCTATTCTACACCTGCACTCTCCCCAGTGATCTTGGTTATAACAGGTTTGATATATGTAATGTTTACAGGGTTTCCGTAACAGCCTGGTATTCAGCCTGGCTATAAATAGGATGTAAAATGTGTAAATATGACTCAGTAACAATTAGAAGTAATGCTAATTCTTGCATTTGTGTAATTTTGTTCTTTATTTTTAAGTACACTAAGAAAGTCACAGAAGTGATTTGCTTGATGATGGCTAAACTGTCTTAATTGTGTTTACTTAGGAATGAATATTCCTTTAACTGTCATGCTTCCCAGCCTTGCAGTGAATTCCCGTATGTGCTTGTAATTCCTTAGTTCTGAATCAGACTTGGGAAAGACATGTTGTTTCAAATGCTTGATGCATTTGCTAGTGACCCAGTTGTAGTGTACTGATGTCTGTACAGCTTCTTCCTGACGCACAGAGCTTAAAGGGGTAATGCTGAGGTGGGATGATTCAACCTCTTGACTGTAAGATGCAACTGCCAAATTAGGAAATCAGTTTAAGCTGTGCTATTCTTGAAGATTATGTGCTCTGACCTATGGTAGCAAGGCCTGGTTGTTTGCTTTGCTCCTGTTGAATTTAGATTAGCAATCTTTGAGGCTAAGATAACTTTCAAGGTCACCTTTTTTTACATAAAGCTTTCCTTGAACAAGTGTATTAAATTGATAACAAGAGTTCACTCTTCAATGGTAGAGGTACAGCAGCCCTTTTGACTTCTAAGGGAAGGTGAATTCAGTGGCCTAAAGGTCCAACTTCAGCCCTTTATTACATCACTGTACTTCCATTGTTTTGGTGGGGATATTTTTATTACTGAGAGTTCAATTAAATTGGAATAGCATCCTCTGTTTGCATAGCTTAGGAGGTAACTAGAACCCACTTGTCTAGCCAAAGGTACTTTAATTGAGCAGAGTTGTCCTTTGTGCAAATCCATCTGTTAACATAGTGGCAAATACTAAGTTACCTTTGCTTATAATCAATTTCTGTTTCTATATGATAAACAAGATAATTTTGAGGAGCGCTTTGGGGACCCAAAGATGCTATGCAGCAGTTTTTCCTCTGTCAAAGTATGGTAGTTGCCAGTGAGAAAAGACGAGACAGATATTAACATCGAGGTCTTCTTTGTTAACTCCTGTTTATATAATGTGAACTCCTTAGATCACTGCTCTGATGTTCTTTGCGCTAGTCATGTAGTGAAGAAAATTGTTCCAAAGATCTTAATTTAAGAAACCTTAAAAGAGTGGTCAAACATCCCAAAACGTCAGGATAACCAGGAGAAATCTTGGCTTCCCCCCGCCCCCCACTGTCCTCAAACTAAGAGACTGGGTTTTTTCTTCTTGTTTTTCCCTCTATTGTTGTTTTGCAAAGCGAGTTACTCATTGAGACAGCTGAGAAAATAATTTTAAAATCTCCAAACTTACTGTTACAGCTAATGCTTCCCTTTAAGCAGCAAAACATAGGTGAAGTATAAATAAATCCGGAGTACAGAGTTTGTGAATTTCTAGGTAGTAGGGCATTTCATGCTTAAGAGTAGCACAGAAAAAGGTTTGTGGAGGAAATGGATTATGAAGACGGGCCCAATTAACACAATATGATGATAAAGTCCAGTAGATAGGGCAGGTTGAATCACGAAAAATCTAAAATTGAGGACGAAGCTTTTTGGTGTGGTTTGTCTGACCTAAGAGAGGGGTAAATGGAGGAATTCGGAAGGGGTGGTATAAAGTCAGAACTAGACAGGGAAGTAATATTATCTGTTGAGTTTTGAATGAGCTTCCAATGGGACAAGATTTCTGAACTTTAAGCCTTAAATGAAGAGCCTCCCCAAGTTGTATGATAAATTTAGGTCACAAACATTGTACTGTAAATTAGGAGATTCTTGGATTTCTTCAGTTGCCGGGAATAAGGTTTTGCATTTGGTTTGTTCCCATTTTGTTCACCCCCCTGTTTATTACTAGATCTACTGCAGATCCATACACATGCACAGAGTGTATACACACTCGTGTGTATATATTATACATATTCAGATTTGGTTTAAGGTGCAGCACAAAGCTTCATCTACCATCAAAAATTTTAGTGGACTAGTTTCAAATATTTTCCATTAAAATTTTCTGAATTTATTGAACCATTTAGAAAACTCAGGTGGTATTAAGTATTACACTGAAAGCACAACTATATAGGAAGAAAACCCAGATGAGGACGCATTAAATCATGCCGTTTTGGAAATGCATTTTTTGAAATGTGTGTGATGGATAAATAATACACAGGGATCAAGAATTCTGTAATCCAGTATTTGACAGGGAAGGTCTGTTTATATGAACAAATTAAAAAAAAAAAAAATAAATAGTTCTGGTACATTACAAAAGTTTGTGGGAAAACTGACATGGTAAGAAATGTTTTATGTATATTTCACAAAAGGTTCTCCAGTGATTTTTTTTTTTTGGTTGCTTGCTTTTTTTGTTCTTCATATTTCATCTGTTTACTTTGTTAGCTCTTAGGTCTCCAATTTTTTTGTTTTCTTTTGTTTTTCAAGTCCTTGGATAAAGTTGTGATGGAAATGAGCACATGTGAAGAGCCACGTGCCCCTAATGGACCCTCTCCTATAGCAACTGCATCCGGACAGAGGTCAGTGATGATGCTTACATGTAATTAATCAAAAAAAGTTTAAATTACTTGTTTTGGATTACTATGAAGCAGTTAAATCCCCTGCAAATTTCCAGAAGTATATGGGGTTGCAGCTTGCTATTTCCATCTCTCCAAACTTTTATTTTATTATTGTGGTTGGAGTTACATATGTATAGTGATAATGGAACGATCCAGACCCAAGCCTGGAAAGAACTCCTGAACTATGTGTGGAGCTTCCTAGGGACGTTCCATATGGGTGCAACTACTGCATGAAATATTTACCAAGTTTAACTGACAGTAAGTTTTTTGAAAATTAAAGATAGCTTGCCTTCAGCCTATTTGGAATATATATTTAATGTTGGAGTGGTTCCTTTTCTTATTTTTTTTGTTGTTGTTTGGTCTAAAAACAGTATTAAGGGCTATTTGTTAGTATGGTGTTTTAAAGTTCTATTTAATTTCCTTTATTGTATCAGCCTAATCTTACTGAAGGATTTCATGCACACCATGTAGCCTAAAAGTTAAGTAATTTGGTGGGACAATATAGCATTACATCAGTGATTTCAACTCTCCCCCACCCCCCAATCGTTTCCTTTTTATGGACCCAAAACATTTTCCAGTAAACATAGAGACCCATATACAGAGAAATGAGTTTGATGATACAATTGCTTTTCTTATTTTAACTTCTGTGTAATATGTAGTAGTCGTCCATGGACCTCTGTGTCTCCTAGGGTACAGTTTGAGAATCATTGCCATAGAGATTCTGTGTAGGATGAAAGTTATAAAAAGGAAAAGGAATGACAAACCACATAAACTGTACTTTTACAAACAAGCAGAAAAAAAATCCCAAAGGCAAAAAATTTTAAATGTTAAAAGAATATTTAAAATATAATTTCTGATTCACTGAAACATTCAGAACATGTACGATTTCTATTAAAAAAATTAATTGCAGTTGCTTTATCTTTTTTAATACTGGAATGCATGTGATTTGGTGTAGAAATGTAACCACCATTTAGGATGCCTTTCTTTTATAGAATGAAACAAAGCAAATACTTCATACAGTTTTGCATATATGAAAAATATTAGGTATAATGGGTGGAACAGCTTAGCTTATAGAGATAAATACTAACCAGATTGGAATTGTCAAATAATTCATTTGGCATGAATTACTCCTTATGTACAGATAAAGAAGAGTGAGATTTCTACGTAATGCTGTAGACTGCTGTTCTCATCTGTATACGTATAAAGTATTTATAATGGAAAAATTACATTAATTGCTGTGCTTCATGGAGATTGATCTTGGTCCAAAATATGTTCTTTAGTAACTATTTTCAGATAAGGATCATAGGGTGGAAATTATTGTAAACTAGATCCAGTATATTTAACAAAAATTCATAACTGGAGAATACGTTAGGAACTTCTTTTATGGTTTGTTTCATGTTGTATTTCAGCTGTTTAGTAGGTTTAATTTTGTGCCCTTTCATTAGGTGTGTATTTAATATGTTGGCATTTCACTTTTTAGTGAATATGGCTTTGCTGAAAAAGTGGTAGAAGGCATTTCGGTTTCTGTGAACTCCATTGTAATAAGGATTGGTGCAAAAGCCTTTAATGCTTCATTTGAACTTTCCCAGCTGAGAATATATAGTGTAAATGCAAACTGGGAACATGCTGACCTCAGATTTACCAGAATACAAGAAGCTCAACGTGGAGAGGTAAATATTATCTTTTGCTAACCTTTTTTCCTTGGTTTTTGTGGTAAAGGAGGAGGAAGTTGAAGTGCAACCTTATACAGTCTAGGAAACGTTCCATTTGCTGGGAACAGAGCCATTCTGCGCTCACTAAATTTGGTTGTACTCTAGGAACACAAGAATGTAAAAATGGTGGGTGTGAGTCAGATCGAATGTCTTGTCTCTAGTCTAGTGGCCAAAGTGGATGCTTAGGGAAGAGCAAAGACCAGGGCAGCGTATTTACTGTTCCCCTCTTACGTTCCTCAAGCTTGTGACCATTTGAAAATGCAAACTAGACCAGAATTGAAGAGTACTGAAAGAAAAAACCAAAAACAACAAACCAACAAAACATATTAAATGTGGAAGGATAAGATGTTGGGCTGGTTTTTTTATTATTATTATAGTTATTATTTTTAAAGCTTTGACTGGTTATTTATTTGCTTGTGACGGTTTGCCTAATAAGGATTTTTTTTTTCTTTTAGCAGTTTTAACTGAATTTTAATCAAGTTCCTATTTCTTAGAGTAACTAAATCATATGTATATAAAAAAGTAATAGCAGTAAAGTGCATACTTTTCTACTGTCTGGGAGAGCTTAACATGTAAGTTCTACATCGGTGTACACCATTCTTTTGCATTCTCCTATGTAACCAAAGTAAAACGTATACTGAGTGCAAGGTTCATCCTAATATTGTATGTTGTATTGAGAAAGACCGATTTTAGCATGCTTCTGGCCTTGATTAAAAAGGGGTTTCAAATTTTGCCAATGTTTGCCTATTTAGAGGCAATTATTACAGAATAAACAGAGCTTACATAGAGTTAAGGAGTCCAGTAGTTGCTTTCTGTGTAAGGAAAGAAGCCCCAAGAGGATGTTTGTTAAAAATACCACAAAAATAACAAGTTGAAAACTGTTTTTCTGACAGTTTCTTTCCTGCAGCTTATCTGTGTGCTAATGCTCGTGTGTTAATGAAGTCTAAAGAGGAAGAATTAAAGTTTGACTAGATGTAGCGCCCTTCTTTTTTTGATTTTGTGCTTTTTAGGAAGAATCTGATTCTGAATAGTTGCCCCCCACACAACAGCTTTCCTTGGGGAGTGTTCCTTTTAGTGCAATGAATTCTGGAAACACAAATTTCTAGAAACTAACAAATGATTTGTTAGAAGTAAATTGCATGAAAACCAACATTGTACTATAAAGATAAGTTGTTCTAAATTACATTTTAAGGGAGTAAGCTTTTAGCTATGCATATAGCTACGCTCTTGATGTTATAAGGAAACTCTGTAGAATTTTTTTCAAAGCTTCCATTCACGCTGCATCTCCTGGATGAGGAGGGTAGGTACTCTGCTTTTCTGCAAATAGTATTTTTCAGGCTGCTTTGCACTGTGCCTTTCCATCTTGCTCACTTTACTGGTGCGCCTCCTTCCCAAACACACTGGACGTGTTTTACTTAAGTCTCTGCTTATGTTCACAGAACGTAGGCTGCACAGTTTTCAAATTGACAAGAGGAGAATGACAGCTGAAAAATAAGACACATACCAAACAAACTCTTCCCTCTTCCACTTTCCCTGTAGCTGATCTTATTTTCTTCAGAGACTAATGTAGGAAGGAGTTTTAGGGAAGCTGGAATTAACATTTTTTCCTTTTGATGTCCTGTTCATTTGATGTTCTCCATGATGTTGCTTCTGGACAATCACTTATTTTCCCATATTTCGTTTTCAGTATCCATCTGTACATGCTGCTTTTCTAGCATTATTCTAACATTTGCTTGCTGTGTCTTCTAGAAATCCACGTAATGGATCCAAAGCTTTTGGGGTCTATATGGCATACAATGTTTAACTTTCTCTTTTAAGTGAAATAAAACACTCCAAAAATCTCTCCCATCCGTAGCTTTGCTTCCCTCCCCACTCTTTTCCTATATAGTAAGATTTAGTGTTTTGAAACAAAACTACACAATCTTCTTTTCTTCCTCTACTAAACGGTACCTAGTATGCAATAACCCATATAATTGTGATCCTTACTTTCTTCTGAATATTTTAAATGCTACTTGTTACCTCTGTCTGCTTGGAACTAGCTTAACGTTTCTGTGACATTCTGGAGATAGGGAGAAGGAAGCTTTACTTCCTGGTGCTTATAAGTGGAATAACAAATGAATTGTATTTGTTCTGTTCATATGGCCCTGCGTGAAGGATATATGTGAGCGTGTGTGTATATATGTAGATATATACATATACATGCTCAGGCACAAGTAAACTGTCTTATGCATGAAAGTGTTTTTCTCTTTTTCTCTCTTTAAAGGTTTTGACTTTTAAAGAAATCAACTGGCAGATGATCCGAATAGAAGCAGATGCAATCCAGAGTTCTAAGCATGAAATCATGAGTGCTCCAGTTCGACTGATTACTAACCAATCAAAAATTAGGGTCACACTTAAAAGAAGGGTAAACTTGAAAAGTTTGAAATCTTTTTTTTATTTTATGAATTAATTTTTAACTGGTGCTCTGAACGTTTGCATGCACATAGTAAAGGTTTTAAATTTGGGCCATATAAAACGTAGAATTCCCTGAACTAAATTTTTAATAACATATAATTGTTAAGACTGTAGAGTTTACAAGAAATATTGCAGTTAGTATCTGAAGATGAAGGCCTTGCACTGATCCTACTAATAAAGCTCTGCAGTTCAAACGATTTCATTTATGATGATGCACGTTCTCGTACCTCTCTAGATTCAGGCAATATTTGCATTTCTTACATTTAGAGAAATGCATCAGTTTAATATCCAATGCATACCAAACTAATAAAAAGCGAGGCATAAATATACTGTCTTATGTACTTTTTAGTTCATGAGAGGAATACAATTTGATGTAAAAAATGTGTTTGTTATCTATATGGAAGAAATCTGCTTTTTGGGAAATGTGGTTCTGCATTCAACTTTTCTTCTTGTATTTGAGGTAAGAAATGTAAGTATTTAATGGACCCATTTGACTTGTTTAAATTTTTATTCTACAGTTAAAGGATTGTAATGTAGTGGCATCAAAGCTGGTTTTGATTCTGGATGATTTGCTCTGGGTTTTGACTGATTCCCAGTTGAAAGCCATGGTGCAGTATGCCAAATCTCTTAGTGAAGCCATAGAGAAGTCAACGGAACAGAGAAAAAGCTTGGCTTCTGAAACGGCTTCTGAAACAGCACAGGTACGATAACTGATTGTCTCACTGTATCATTATCAGGTGTTCTAAAATACAACACAGTGCTGTTAGTTGTGTTAATTTATTTTAGAGAATGTTCAGTTACTCATTTTCATTCAGCTGTGTATCTTAAATTCCGCTGGGAACGAATCACAGTAGTATAAAGTAGACTTTATTTTACAAGATTTTGTATATTGATGTTAATTTGCAGGAAAGAAAAAGAAGTTGCATTACTTTATCCATGTACAGAGTATTTAGATTTTTATATTTACTTAATAGTTGATTAACTGTTTAGTAAATTTGCTTTCCAAATATTTTCTGGTTATGAATTAAAAAAAAATTAATATACACTAAGGTAACCCTTAATCTGTGGATAGATATGCTTACTATAGTGATTTAAAGTGCCTACCCAGTTTGTTTTCATGGTAATGAAAAGTCAGCTTTTAGGAAGAGCTTTCTTTCATGCAGCTCTGTTGTTGGAATACATAGTGAAGAATAATCCTACTTTTAACATATTTCTGCTGGCATGGATGCGATATTGATGCTGCGTGTCTTACATAAATCTTGAGTGTCTTTCAGCACATACAGCAGACTAGACCAACTGGGCTTTGTGAGCGTTGGGGGGGAGGGACCTCTTGTTGTCTGTGAAGAAGCAGCACAAATACACTGATAAAAGATAGTACTATAAAAATAAAACATAATTTATTACTAAGGCTGGTTGAGTAAAGTCATTTGTATAGAATCTCTTGCAATAAAGCTAGTGTACTGTAATGGAGAGTTCAGTTCTTGTGGCGGTCCTGATGACTTTTGATGTGATTTGATGGTTTAGCTACAGTGATCTAATGGTTAGCTGGTACTGAGCAGGGAGGTCCTGATTCTTCAGTCCCCTGGTACTGGCACCAGCTCACGTTTGACCCTGTTGTGAGGTAGATTGGGGAACTAAACTAGCAGAAATGAGCCCAACAAAAAATTGATGGTTTTCTGCTGGTTTAGTTCCCCAAACAGCCTCCAACAAAAGTTAGAAAAATACCAGTGCTGCAAGTGACAAGGGTCTAAAGAAGTGGGGGGGGAAGAAGAGAATAGGGGATGCACTGGCATTACCTCTTTGTAACACCTAGCCATACGCTCAGCTTTTGGCTAAAACAGCACCCTTAAACCTCAGTAATGATCCAAGGTGAATGCATGTGGTGCAGATTTTCCCTTATTTCAAAGGCCTGATTTGAGTAAGTAAAAGGATACTTAGGCTTGGAAGGAAGGATAAACTTTATAAACCAATATGGCTAAATATTTTTTCAGAGCTCTGCCCCAGCACCCAGCTCTCAGCAAGTGAAAGCACACCAGACAACAGCAGCACCTGATCAAAACGACGCAATAGTAAAATTGTTTAATGATTTTGATGTTAAAGAAACTTCTCATCACTTAGTAATTTCCCATTTGGACCTACATATATGTGATGATATCCATTCTAAAGAAAAAGGTAACTTTTTTTTTTAAAGTAGCATGCCTGTGAACCATAATCATCTTTAGAAGACATGTTAATCAAGAGTCTTTATTTTAAAGGAATATTCAGAATTGTCTTCAGTGTTGGTAGACACACATTTAAAATTAGCTAGATGCCTCTAGGCAGGACAACATTTCATTATTAAATGTAATTATTGTAGAATAAATGCAATAAAAACTGCGAAGAGTGCTAGAAGCTTCAGTCCTTTTCCTGTCTTCTAGAAAATGATTCTGTCCAGTCAGATCGTTACTGCTGGGTTTTTTCGTGTATATTATAAGTTAACTGGGTTATGAAGAATGCAGTGGCAACATTACTGTGGCTTGAAAGGGTCACTATACAATCTGCTTCTGTAATACTTCTATAAAATACAGACTAATAATAGAGCAGTCCTCTTTGTGTTCTCAATTTAGAGAATCTGTTATGCTCTGCATCACATAGCAATAATGGAACAAGTGTTCTGTGGCCTTATAATTTCGTATGTAATACTTGTACTTTTTTTTTTTTTAAAGACAGACTATTGTACATAGTCATATTTAGAACCAGAAAGAAAGAAGACAAATGACACTTTTCTTTATGCCTTTTAAAACTGATCAGAAGAGAATGACATGTCAGTGTATATCCAAGGAGCTGGCTTGTCACTGAAAAATTTATAGAGGCATACAAGGTCTGCTGAAGAAAAAAGTATTGAAAAACTTAGGTTTTAGTGAATGTATTTCCTTGATTAAGGAAGACACTTGCAGTGCAGCAGAGCATAAGGTTCACTGGCTAGAGACATATTTCCTTACTGCAGAGGAGATCTATCATTCTGAGTGAGATCTCTTCATTGGTCCTTTATTTTTGGCCATGAAGTTTAAATTTAGCAGTAGAAAAATCAGAACAGAGGGCTCTCAGAAGACCTCTTCACTGCAATAATATTTGTGAAATAAAATAAAACAAATTAGATTTACAATATTCTTGACGGTAACTGTTGACTTCGAATCACTGATCATAATCATATATTCAGTGTGAAAAGTTTTGTTTCAGGAAAATTGCAGTTGTACGTGTTCAAAGAGCTGTCTCTACTTTTTAGTAGCACTTAATATGCAATTTGTTAGTAGTGACTGAGCACAGACCATGGAGTTCTATAAGCTGATTCTTAGAAACCGGTGAAGACTACATGAATGAAAATTTTGAGGGAAGATAATGAGGTTGTAAGGAGAGCCAGTACAGAGGAGGAAGTAGCTGTTAGGTGTTTAAAGGAATGCTGCAACGTGAGAACTAACATGCTAAGTACAATGTCTGCGAAGCTGAGCATTGTTTTACGTTACAGATTCAAATAGACGTGTTACAGGAGGGGCCATGCAGCTTTCCTTCAGCTATTTAACAGTGGACTATTATCCATTTCACAAAGCAGGTATGAAAGTGAGCATTTTGAGAGTTACCTGTGAATGTAACTCTCTTGCTTGAATACTAAAAAAAATTGTTTGTGTGTGTATATGTGTACAGCTTGGATTATAATGTTCTGAGCATTTGAAATACATACCTTTTTATTTCCTTCTATATGCAAAACGAAACAATCTGGGAACCAATTTAATTTCTGTGAATGAGCTATTTTAGGCCAAACACTTTTCCTTTCACTGTTCTGTTTGGTCAACAAAATGGTGTTTACACATTTCTGACACAAAAAGAATTGTGTGTTGACAGAGGAAGGCAGCATCGCAGATCGAGAATTCACTAATTGGATATTTGCAAGAGTCAATCTGCTAGAATTTGTTGTCCATAAAGAAGTCTATCATTTTATGTCAATTTCTAAGCAATGTTTTTTATTTTATTTTGCTAAACAAGAATACCATTGTGCAGAGGTTCAATTATATAGCCTTTTGTTAAGGAATTGTTATTAAACAGATGTTAGCAATTTCCAAAGAAACATTTTTTACAAATTATTTCTAGTAAATATGTTTTTCATAAATCTAAAATATTTAGAAGAGACGGAATCAGTTTGCTGTTGAATTTGAGATCAAAGACAGTCTAGTACAGTGGAGGGGCTTTTAGTTGGTGGGGGAGTTGGTTGTGCTTTCTGTTGCTTTTTACTAACACAGACTAGTCATTTTGGAGTGATTATCCACATGCATTAAAGATTTTAATTAACTGTAGCTTGCCTCATGTCCTTCTTGTCACTCATGGTTGCAGATGGAATCCCGTAATGTCAATCTATTTCATTCATAAGTAGTAAGTATAGTTTCTGCACCTTAAAAAGTGTAGTTTAGTGTGGGTCAAATAAACATACACAGCCACAGAAAAGAATATGCTTAAAAAACCCGGTATTCTTTCTTTGCTATAGATTGGCCTAATATGGTTTGAAATTTGTGATAGTGGTTTCCCGTTCTATGAAAGTGTGACCTTAAGTTACAGAGGTTTAGCACACGCCTGTCTTGTGACCCAGCTATGTTTTTCATTTATTGTCACTTCCGATTCCTGCCATGTCTAAGCGAGGGTCTGATCTGGCTGTGATTTCTGTGTGCGCTGCTCAGAGAAAACATAGAGAACCAGGAAAATAAATAGATTGTTTCTTTTGGAAGGATTCTTGGCCAGATTGAACCATGCACTGTAGGCTCTTGGATGGGCATGTTAGAAGCTCCCTGAGAATGCTTTTAGGTAATGGCTACCTGGGACATAACGCCCACTACATGAAACCAGAGCTGGAAAGGATCGTCTGCAGAGCAAAGGTGGTGCCTCTAAAGGTAGTGTTCTCCTGCCGTCTTACATAGTGTTTTGTACAAGTACGTTTAAGTAACAGAAACCTAAATCTCACTAATAAGCTATGACAAAAAACTGCCAAAGGTTGTGGTGGTTGATCCAATAGGGTGTATGTCTAGAGGGGAGGGGAACATGCCAGAAGGTTTCTTTTTCCACTTTAAGAGGTCATCATCTTCTCACCACTTTAGAAGAGTGTGGAAATTCTACGGACAAGCTATCATCACAGAAGGGAGAGTCCCTTTTACTCAAAGTAAAAGGAGCACATATTATCTTGAAAGTTCAAAGGGATTTTTCTAGTCGTGTAGGTATCGTGCCTCTATATACTGCTGTATCAGGCTATCACCTGATGTGCAGAGGATTCCTACCCTGAAGTCAAGGCTCTGCAATATCGCATGCGGAAGGACTACACCATATTAATGCTCTATAACAGTGGGCAAGGAGGAAACGGCTATATACTGCTGTGACTGTTACCAGACTGTTTTCTGGTTTTGTACCTTTCTGGCCTATGGAATATTTAGAAATAGCTCTTTTGGTATAGTCTTCTTGGAAATTGTGATTAACCCTTCAGGAAAAAGCCCTCAAAAATTAATTATTTTGCAGACTGGGTTCTTGGGGGGGTGGGAGGTGTTCTATGGTTTTGTAATAGACCCCACCCAGAAAGACTCTAAAGTGTCTGAGGCATAATTGCTGTAGGGTAAATTTCTAGCCCATTGAAAATCAAGCCTTCCAACAACAGCCTTTTATAGTATTTGGGAAAAATGAAACAGGTTGTGTGTCCGTTGACTACGATAACCCTAACAATAAGACAGACTTATCGGGTGTTGTAAACCTGTGCGTGCAGCAGTCCATCACTTTTCTAGACCTGCTCTCTCCCAGCTCTCGTAGAAGCTTTTATCCAGATCCGTTATCTGTGCAGCTGATGTGTTGCTGTACAGAGAGAATGATCAGAGAAAGCTGCTGCTTTGCCATCATGCAGGACATTTTGCAGTACAGGAAATTCTTGATCAAGCTGAGGTATTGAGACAAGATCTGAAATTGGAAAGCATTTTCTTCCTGGGCAATTCGCAATAAATTCTGATGGTAGAAACGTCAGTGCCAGCTCCACTAAAATATTGTTTTCTTGTTACAATCTGGCCTGCTCTTGACTTTTCACAGATAAATGTGGCAATTACATCTCCGTATATAGAGATGTAGAATAGTTGAGGACGGAAGGCACCTCTGGAGATTGTCTAGTCCAACCCCTCTGATTAAAGTGATGGCAATTAAAGTTAGCTTCTCACGGGTTGTGTCCAGTTAGGTTTTGAATAAGTCCAAGGGTGGAGACTCTGCAGCCTCCTTAGGCAACCTAGTCCAGTGTTTACCACCCTCACAGTAGAAAAGCTTTTTTTTTGTTGGTTTTTTTGGTGTTTTTTTTTTTTGTTTTTAATGTTAAAGTGGAATTTCTTGTATTTCACTTTGTGCTCATTGCCTCTTCTCCTGTCACTGGGCACCACTGAGAAGAATCTGGCTCCCTCATCTTTACTCTCCCCTATCAGTCACTTACACACATTGGTAAGATCCCCCTGAGCCTTCTCTTCTCCAGGTTTAATGATCCCAGCTATCTCACCCTTTCCTTAAAAGGTGTTCCAGTCCCTTAAGTATCTTTGTGACCATTTGCTGGACTCACTCCAGTAAGTCCATGGCCACCTTACACTGGGGAGCCCAGACTGGACCAAGCACTCCAGATGTAGTCCCACTAGGGTTGAGCAAAGGGCATGTATTGCCTCCCTTGGTCTGTTGGAAATACTTTTCTGAAGCAACCCAAGGTGCTGTTGGATTGCTTTGCATCAAGGACACATTGCTGGTTCATATTGAACTTAGTGTTTCAGGTTTGGCTTCTTTTTCTGCAAAGCTGCTTCCCAGCTGATCAGCATCTAACCTGTACTCTAGATGCTGGACTTGGATTTCCCTTTGAAGTTCATGAGATTACTGTTGGGTCACTTGTCTAGCCTTACCTACCTCTGAATGGTAGCACAACCACCTGGTGTATCAACCATTCCTCCTAGTTTTGTACCATCTGCAGAGATGTTGAAGGTGCACTCTGCCCTATCATCCAGGTTACTAAGGAGGATATATTGGCTCCAGTATTGGCCCTGGGGGTGTACCACAGATGATCGTCTCCAGCTGGACTTCATGTTGCGGATTCCAACCCTCAAAGACTAACAGTTTAGCCAGTTTCCAGTCCACCTCACTGTGTACTTACCTAGTCAGTACTTCATCATTTTGTCACTGAGCATGTTACAGACAGTGTTGAAAGTCTTGCTAAAATTGAGGTAAACAACATCCACTGCTCTCCCCATAGCCATCAAGCCAGTAATCTCATAGTAGAAGGCTGTAAAGTTCACCAGACATGATTTCTCCATCATAAATCCATGCACATGGACTCCCAATCGCCTTCGTGTCCTTAATATGTTTTGAAATGGTTTCAAACCATCAACCAGCTCTCCTGGACCCTTCTGGCCAGGGTTATATCCCACAATGTTCTTTCAGGCAGGCTAAAGGCTGCTCTCGTGAAGACCTGAAGGAGACTTGTCTCCTTGGCTTGTCATTCAGCTTTTTGCTTTGTTCCTTCCCCTCGGAATCCTGAACTCCACCATGTCATGGTCACTGCAGCCAAGGCTGCCCCCTGACTTTTACATCCCTGACCAGTTCTTACTTTTTCGTAAGAATTGGGTCCAGTGGATCATGGCTCTCTTTGTCTCCTTGATTAGCTGTGTTAGGAGGTGGTCATCATCGCACTTTCAGAAACCTTATGGATTGCTTGTGTCTTGCTGTGTTGTCCCTCCAGCGGATATGGGGGTGGCTAAAGTTCCTAATGAGGACCAGGGTCTGTGAACGTGATACTTCTTCCAGTTTTCTGAAGAGGGCCTCATGACCTTCCAGCCACAACTATTCTGTGATTCTGTGATCTTCCTAATCAGATGGTCTGTAGCAGACATCCACCACAACATCGTCCTTGTTGGTCTGTCCTCTAATCCTGACCTGTAAGCACTCAGCTGCCTTATCATCCATCCCGTGGCAGCGTTCCATGTGTTACCACTGATATCACTGAAGGGGGCAGTTCCTTTCCTTGCCTTCTTGGCCTGTGCTTCCCAAAGAGCCTGTGTCCATCCTTCACAGCATTTCAGTTGTGTGTGCTATCTCACTATGTCTTTGTGATCCCAATGAGATCAGAGCCGTGCAACTGCGCGCAGATCTCAGATTCCTCCTCCTCCCACGTGTTCCTCATGCTGCGTGTGTTGGTGTGCGAGCATTTCAGAGAGGCACCTGCCCATACTAACTTCCCAGAAGGGGTACGAGAGCTTTCCCTATAATGCTGCTGTCCTGTAGGTACTTCAGAGTTTATGTGCATACGCTTGGGGTGACCCCACTTCACCCCTATTTTGGAAAATCCCAGCTTCATGGACTCGAATTTCACGTATCTTTGTCCTCTTGCTCTCCTGTTTTCTTCCCTGTTCCTTTCTCTTCTTCCTTAGCTAGAAAGATGTGAATAACTATCAAAAGGCTGTGAGGCAGGAGGGTGGGGAATCATCTCTTGTGGTACAATCATCTCTTCAGTGGTATCATCTCTTGTGATAGGCCCTTCCCTTAACATTTCTTCCATGCTGAAATCTGTGCATTTGGACTTGAAATCACAATTTTTTCACAAAGCATTTTCCTATTTTAATAGCAACCATATCTACTCATCGCCAGTGTAAGTGTCCAAAACCTCATTAAGTTCTAAATAAAGTAAGTTTTCACATGCTGGTATGTAGAGAGCGATGTCCCACTTGAACTTACTTGCATTGCGTCCTTATGATTGAACAGGTTAGTAGGCTGTCTTTACAGGGACTGTTGGAAGAGATCTCAGTTTCTTTCAGAGGTTTAAATACTTGACCAACAGAAACATGTTGGGAATAAAAGAATTTCCACTCTTTTTTTTTTTTTTTTTTTTTTTTAAGGCTGTGCTGCAGCACTGATTGAACTTACCTTTGGGTTTGCATGCCCTAAAGGTGCTAGAGAGCCAAGACAAAAAGAATTAATTTCTGGAAAGGGACCAGCAGTTTCTTAGGACACAGTTCTGTCAGGAAAGATAAGCTTGGAAAAAGTGAGCGTGAGAACATTGTTCTGTTACTTGCTCTGGCATATTCTTTTTTCTTCAGTGAAACATTTTTTTTACGTGTTCTCACATATGACATTAATGTGTCATCAAGTTTCTCTGAACTGGAAATATTCAATGATGTTTTGAACACTAGTTAGTGGTGTTAAAAGGCAGGTGGCAATATCATATTGTTTTCTGAGTGATTTTGTGAAGCAGTGAGACTTGATTTTATGTGGTATATAACTTCTGTTTTAATGGCTGTTACAACTTCTGTTGTTCTGTAATTGCAGCATGCAATGAGATTATATTTTGAAGAAGAATTGTGAAATAGTGGAAGCTTGTTATCCAGTTCAAAGCAAACTTTGAAATGAGTTAATATTTCCTCCATTCCTCTTATTTGCAGGAGACAGCTGCGATCACTGGATGCATTATAGTGATGCCACTAAAACCAGAAGTGGATGGGCCAAAGAATTACTAAATGAATTCAAAAGCAACGTTGAATTGCTTAAGCAGGCTGTGAAGGACCAGGTCATAGATTCTCCTCCCAAATCACTGCCTGCTGTTTCTTCTCAGAACCTACAAACAGGTACTTTCTTTGCATCACTAATGCTCTAATTCCATGAAATGTTAAAACTATTCTAAAAAAGACTGTGCTTTTCAATGATCCATCACTATTCTTTCCTACAGGCAAGGAACAGATACCGAAAGGAACATCTAGGGCTTCCTCTGTATCTTCCCAACAACCAAAGGGCAAACTGATGTCTAGTCCTATTGTGGTTAGACTTGCAGATTTCAATATATATCAGGTACATTTCTTGAAGTTAGTAAAACTGGGGCTACTTTGCCCTTGACTGTTATATAACTATGTTTTTTAAGGGACAACTCCAAAGCCCATTGAAATTAATAGAAGTCTTTCCATTCATTATTGGATTGGACCTTTATGGGCCTGCTTCTGCTTTGTTAAAACTGGTGGATATTTTCTTACCAACTTTATATTAGATGATACCCCATCACAATTATGTTTTGGATCCAAGTTCTACTGCTCCCCAAATCCTGACATTTGGAATTTCATCTTTTCGTTGTATTATGTTAGGTACCCAGTATTTGAATATGTATTTTAATATGGCATTTGTATTTTATGCGTTTCTTATTGTTATCTTTTTCAAAGTACATGGATTATTTTTTTTTTTAAATGTTAAGAGTTTTTAATTTTTTTTTTGTCCAGTCCCTCCCTCCTCCAGTAATATTCTGAGTAGACAATTTAACCTTTTTTTTTTCTTTATTTTTCTTCTCCCACCTCCCCTCCAATTTGAGTAGTTTTAGTTGCTGGTTGTTCTTCATATTCAGTCTTTGGTGCAGATAGGAAGCAACTGGAATAGAGGAGGAGTATATCTCTAAGGCAGAATGGTAGTGATATAGGGGATTCTACTCTAAATTTCAGGTCCTAACAAAAATGCTTGGTGTGTGCCCTTAGTCATTGTGACATCTACTTGCTCTGGTTCCAATGTTCAATGCTTTTTTGCCATATCACTTCTGGTAGAGTGGGAGGTTGCAGCTTGCTGCCAGGAGCCTTCATCTGGATTTGAAGTGGTTTTATAATATTTTGTACTGTTGGTGTTTTCATTTGCCTTCAACTCTTTAGATGCTTGTCTCCTCCTCCCTACACAAATATATTTTCATTTTTTTTAATTGTCATTATTTTGATACAATTTACAAAAAGCTGTTTTTCTAAATAAATCTGTTGTTATTTGAATATTTGTATGTGTTAATAGAGAGATGTTTGCAGCTTGAAAACAGCTACAGAGTGAAGCAGGCTTATAAAGGTTATATATTCATTATTTCCAGTGAAACTAATGCAAGTAGACATCATCATATATTCAATATTAATATGTTGGCTAGTTTCAAACTAGCAGTCTGACCTACTAAGTGTTGGATGAAGGAGCTTTTTTGACAACATACTTCTTAAACTAGGGTACCTTCCAAGAAATTTAAGGTCAAATATATATCAAAAGGTGATCTCATTCTTCTTTCATAATTTACATTGGAAAGAAACAGAAACAGGAGGATTACTGTTGTATAGTGTCTTGATTCTCCTGTGAAGTAGACCTTTGGGCATACATAGCTTTGCCAGGTGCCTGCTGAACACCTTGCTTAGCAGTATACAGTCAGGTTGTCCCATGTACTGGAACCTGTCCTTACGACAGTACAAGGACTTCCTAACACTTCGGTAGTAAACTTACCTAGCTTATCTATGCCTTATCATCTAGATATGGGATCCTTTTGGACGGATGGTGTGCCAGTATACCACGTCCTAGCATAGTTGCTTGTACAGGAGCTGTAATGTTTGCAATAAAGGTATCAGATCATTCTAGGCTTCTACTGAACGCCTTTGAAAGTGACCTGCTGCCTCGTGCCTCACATGAAGGAATGGGATCTGGTACCGTTAGTACTATCTAGTTTTCTTGTGAAACTGTTCTATGCGGATTGCTTTTGCTACAAGGCAACTAGGTGTTTCTTGTTGTTGGCACTTTGTGTAGTTGGGGATCTACATCTGAGAGCAGTGGAATGTTACCCTACTAGGGGCAGTGCCTTGCAACTACAAATGCTTAATGATTTATAAAAATGTAATGTATTAATGAAATTAATCTTTTCTCTTTCACAGGTTTCAACAGCGGACCAGTGTCGTTCTTCCCCTAAAGCTCTGATCTCTTGCAATAAAAAGTCGCTTTATCTTCCACCAGAAATGCCAGCTATTCATATTGAATTCACTGAATATTACTACCCAGATGGAAAGGACTTTCCTAGTAAGACTTTTTTTTGGTACTGAGCCATGAAATTTTTTTGTTACTTTCACCTTTATGAAGCTTCATACTCATCCAGGTTGGCAATTGGAAATAGGTAATGGCTTTTTACAGTGGAAGAACACAATACTGCTCCATTTCCACAGTGCTTACTTCTGGCAAACTCCTGTAAATACTGGGTTTTTTTTTTATAAACATGGGTTTTAAGTCTGAAAACACTCCCAGCATTTTTACTGACACATAAATTATTTATTCTCCAGCATGCATGTATTGTTTCTGCAGTTCTGCTCTCTGGCCACATAGAAGAACTCAGTGGCTACAGAAAAGAACTGAAACTGTTGCAGCGGTATCTAAGATGCAACGGAGATCTGGTGGAGTTATTTTTATTAATGTGTTATGGGGCTGGCCCTGTTTTATATACATAAATGTCAGGGGATTTCTTGAGGATGGGACTTGAGGACAGCGTATCTCCTTGGTCCTGCCCTTCCTCTGTAATGAGGACACTCTCCCCCTTTCCTTAGACTTAATTCTATTCTAATATTAGCTTTTACATTCAAAAATTCAGTTACTTGCTTGGAGTGAAAGAAAGAAGCATCACTTTAGGTGTCCCCTAGCAATTTATTCTTCCTCGGGACCAAAGGAATGGGTTTCCATTCTGGTGTAAAATACTGGTGAAAATGTAAGTCTGCAGTTGTTCTTAAAAAACAAAACAGAAGACAATCTCTAAACGCTTCACTTATTCTCATGATTTTGTTTTGTTTTTCTCTTTTAGTTCCATGTCCGAATTTGTATGGCCAGCTGAATGCTTTACAGTTCACCCTGGATGAGAGGAGTATTCTTTGGCTAAATCAGTTTGTGTTGGATTTGAAACAGAGTCTTATTCAGTTCATGGCCATGTACAAGTTAAACGACAATTCAAAATCAGATGAACATGTTGACGTTAGAGTTGATGGACTAATGTTAAAGGTACGCTGTCACTGAGGAGGGGTTTTCTGGTTCCTTGGAAGAAAATACTTTTATTATGAAAAGCCATTAGCAAAGCAGCTTAAGGAACAAATGGACAAACGAATGCACAAACCACCCGTGCAATAAGCAATGCTGCTCTGGAAAACTGTGCAGAGTACGATGGTTTGAAGACAGACATACCATTCCATACTACTTCATCTGTGTGCTATGGGTATTTTGCTTTTGTGTTGAAGACCTCAATGGGAGTATTAACAAATTATTTCACTGTGTTTAATGAAGCTGACGTAGCAAAGAAAAAAAATATTGAGCACTCAAGTAAAAACAACTAGCAAAAAATTCGTGTTTGCACTTTGTATTAATGCAAGAGCCCTCCCTTGTTCCTCTGCTTGTAGTATATCAAAACCCTTCTGTCTTGTTAGCGAGTGCCTGGAGTAAAGAAAGCAGTTCATCTGAAGGTTAATTTCCTTCTCCAAAACCCATTCTCACCATTTACGGTTTCATGCTGGCCCTTGGAAGTAGTTCATGTACACAGGTTCCCTATATATTTATTCCAGAGGAGTGGCGCTTGTTAATGCAGCTGAACATCAAATTTTTGCTTCCCTTGTCTTCTCCTTCGGTGGAGGAGAAAGATTATTGAACAGACAGTTCCACCACCACCGCGCCAGTTTGCATTGGACCTTTCTTTCCAAGGTTCAGAGGTGAACAAAACAGTGAGTCTTTTTGATGATGCCTACAGGAGAGGTTTCAAGAAGGCTAAAAAGTCAGCATATGGAGAGATGGTTATCTTCCTAAGGCCCTTGGTGCATATTTAATGGAACTTTAAAAGGACATGGTTTGTACTGAATAAAAACAATTATTGAGAGCCAACAACCAGGCAGCTACAAATACAGACTGATCTAATATTGAATTACTGTATGTGAATAGCCCACTAAAATAAGAGAAGATCAAAGTAAAAGTGTTCTTAAATCCCTCAAACTTTGATTCATATTAAGTATTTCCCCCCTGTATTAACTGCATTATTTTTATTCTAGCAAATTACGAGTCTTTTATTATTGATGTGCTTGATGCTTACATATCATATAGTTAATTATTATATAGTGACATATTTGGTTATTTTGTTATTTACATGAAGAAGCTTTATCACTCCCATCTTTTAAGTGTCTCTAGGGTGACTTTTTTTACTCTGATCTCTCTAGAATCTGCACGGAGATGCTATGACAGAAGGTAGTGTCACTGATACTAGCAAAGCTAGTGTGGCCAAGGTCCATGTTAACAATATCAGATACAGGATTTGGCATAAAATGTATATTTCCTTTAAAACTTGCACTAAAGATGTGCAAGTTAAATTAAATCCAGTATACTGAACTATTTTGTTGTTTTTTAGGAGTTGGAGTATATTTTTATTTTTATTATGAAAAAAAATATTATGATTATCAGATAATGGTCACAAAAATGGTCACCTGTTCCGTATTCTGCAATGTTAAGAATATTAGCTTTGTTAACACGTTTAATTGTTTCCTTCTATTTTAACACAGAAATAAAATACTGTAGTACTCAGTGTAGTGAAAAACCCTATTTGACAAATCAGATTGAAAACCAGAGAATTGTAATTTGAGTTCAAAGTTGTAGATGCTTGGAACACTGGAAGAAACTTTCTGCCAAGCTGTTTCTGAGTTGAAGAAATTGGAAACTTCAGCCTAATATAGCTGATCTAAATCCTTCAGATAAGAAAAGCCTGAGACCCTTACGTTTTGGTACAAACATTGAGTTTTCGATGCCAAAGCATTCTTCTTAAAAAATGAGAGGAAACGCAAATAATAATCTGTGAGCCTGACTTATCCCTGTTCTTCTGTGTTAGCATACTTGAGTTCTCATAAAATCGTAATTATATTCTTTCATTTTAGTTATCACGGCTATTATTTTGTTTCTTGAATTGTATACCTTCTTAATTTACCAATTTCTAACTAGACAAAATATGTTTCTGTCTTGCAGTTCATTGTCCCATCTGAAAACAAACCTGAAATTCATAGAGATCAACCTCGTGCACTTTCCATTCAAAGTTCAGAGATGATTGCTACGAATACAAGATACTCGCCAAACTGCAGACACTCTGATCTAGAAGCGTTGTTTCAGAACTTCAAAGACTGTGAATTTTTCAGTAGAACTTTCACCACTTTTCCTAAATCCCAGAAGAATTTTAATCTTTTGCATCCAATCTTCCAGAGACATGCTCATGAACAAGATACTAAAATGCACGATGTTTATAAAGGTTATATCATCCCAAAATTGAATAAATACGCATTAAAGACATCTGCAGCTACTGATGTTTGGGCCTTGCATTTTTCCCAGTTTTGGATAGATTACGAAGGAACAAAAAGTGGGAAAGGCCGACCAATAAGCTTTGTGGACTCATTCCCGCTTTCACTTTGGATTTGCCAGCCAGTAAGATTTGCCAAGTCACAAAAAGAGCTTTTATCACATAATCAGACAGCTTTGAACATTCCAAAAAGTGAATCTAGTGATCTTGCGAATAGACTCCAACGTAAAAAACTTCTAAAGGAATATTACAGCAGTGAGACGGAGCCCTTGACTAATGGCATTCAAATGTCAGACGCTTCAGGAGTGCTTTCTGAAAGCTCTTCTGATGCAGATGTACATGTTCTTGTCCACGTTCAAAAACACGTAAGCGTGCAGATCAACCATTACCAGTATCTTTTTTTGCTGTTTCTTCATGAATCTCTTGTATTGCTCCTGGAAAACTTAAGGAATGATGTAGAAGCAGTGACAGGAAAACCTGCAAAGCAAACGGATGTCTGCATTGGGATCCTACTGAAAAGTGCAGAAATAGCCTTACTGCTCCATCCAGTGACTCAGGGAAACCCTTGTAAGTCTCCAGTTGCGGAAGAAGGAAGTCCCGTGGCATCAGAACTTTCCCCTTTGGGAAACGGGGAAGCTCTTACTTCAGAGAGTAAATTAGTTGGCAATAAGATAGTGCAAGCTGATATTACTAATTTTGATTATGTAAATGACTGCAAGCCTCTGAATGCTGAAGTTAATAAAGGAATTTTAATGGACCCTCTTTTGTGTAAATCGGACAGTAATATGGATTTTCAGAAAGGAACGTCATTTTCAGATGATGCATCAGATAAAGGTTTGGGAGATGCGAGTGAAGGAGGAAGCAGTGGGCTTTTTAGTAGAAGTGATTCAGAGGAGGTCTGTGGACCTTTAAGTGAGAAAAGTAGCTTGCATCCTCGGGATTCAGCATCCATTTTAAATAAGAGAGAAGATTCTACTGAATTTTTCATTGATAAAGAGGATGACAAAACCATATTCTCAAATAAGTTAAATGAACAGGAAGGCACAACTGAAGGCTGTCCTAACCAAGTCACTGACTTGGAAACAGAAACTGCCTTAGAACCTGAAGAGCTTGAAATCAACAAAGAGAAAGTGACTTCAGTTAGAGTGTTTGCATCCCAGTCTTCATCAAGGTATAGAAGATTTAATACCAAATCAGTTTTCCTACTATCTGAAAATATTTATCAGTCTTGTTGGCCACGTACTTTTAGTAATGGTCACCAGAAGTGAACACTAGTAGATGAAAATTTTAAAAGTATATAAAGATATAAGGTATGCAGTATCCAGCATTCGAAGAAAGCTGAAATGAACTGTTAATTGATTTAAACTATTTACTTTTCATTTAAGTGTTATGAAATACGGTTGAGAAGAATGTTGACAAATATCTACAGGAATGCATGTTGTTTCTATGCTTATCTCTTTTTCTTGCCAAAAGATTATTGCATAATCAGATTTTTTTCTTTTATATCTTGCCTGGTGTAGAGGAATTTTGTCAAGTAACTTCTATGTAATTCCTTTAATTTGAAATAATAATTTCCTAATATCTTTATGTTTTAAAAGTGCAAAGCCTAAGGAACGCTGCCCGTCCACCCTCCCTACGTTCTCTGTTTCTTACAAGAATATGAAGAGAAGTCCATCACAAGTCTCTCTGGATACCATCTCTATCGATAGTATGATGCTAGAGGATCATTTGATAGAGAGTGACGGAAGTGACAGCCAAAGCTTTCTGGAGAAAGGTAAGCAGGTTTAACAAAATAGCTTTAAGCAATATGTGAAAACGTTGTTTATTACTAAAATAAGACTCAAAAGGATTGTAGTGCAGCAAATCCTGGATACTTCACAACACCGTTTCTGTTAGCTTCTACAGTCAGTAATATCAAGTATCTTCACAGCACAGTATTTCAAGGGAAAGTAATAAGGTGTGCTACTTAAATAGTGCTGCTTAATTAAACACTACTTAATTTTCCTCTCTTGAGGAACGTGAAAGCATTGCAGTGCTATGTTGCAATTCTGAATTCAGCAGAACTGTTCCCTGCTTTGCTTAAAAGCTGTTACTTTGGCTGTAAGCGTTTCCAGGTTTGTACCCTGAATCAGTGTTATGCTTGAAGTGGTAAAGAAGCTTTAATTTTAAATGCAGATGAAAAAGAAATGGATTTTCACTAATACTCACCATGCTAATTACCGGGCAGATAGATTTAGTAGTCTCCTTGCAGCTTGCTCCTTACGGAGCAGTTCCTGGCTATTGACTGTCTAACAGCAGGTATTTGTCCAATTTTTGCTCACCTGTGTATGAGCATTTGCTCCTGATCTGAGGGAGGAATTCAGGCATATGGTAGTTATGCCTATATAGTCTGTAGCATTGTGGATTATGCAATTGTAATGATCTAGTAGCTCTCTGGCAGAACTGATTAAATCATTTTCTAATGTCAGGAAATATGATAAGGCTTTATTGATACTTCTTTTCCGATAAATTCTACTTTGAATAAAGAATTACAGTATTTTTTTTCTGTAGGATTTCTTTTCAGTCTAGAGCAATAATGAGAAGAATGCTTCACTTGCAAACCTGGCATATATTTGGATTATAGGAGTATTCCTGCATGTGCTTATGTGGAAGCATGCCATAAAATAAGTTTTCCATTTTAAATAATCTTTATATGTCTTTTTAGCTTGTTAAATATTGTTTAACTGCAGGTTAGGTCTGTGTGCTTTCTAGTTGTCAAGGAAACACTACCGTGTTCACTCTAATGAAAGTGTGTATAGCTTATTTCTCTATATGTAAAACCACAAACATTTGCTCTAAAGGCACTGTGCAGCGTTTTAGATACGTGGCTTGGAATCTTTAACCATTTTTCTGCTGGATCAGTTTTATATTTGATCTGGAAAACTAAAAAAGGTCCTTCACAATTTTTTAAACAATGTGGAGTGCCATTTTGGTTTTGTCACTGTATCCTGCCTTACTTGCATAGCATCTAGAACTTTGAACTCTCTGTAAGAGGAATGGATTTGGCTGTTCAATCATAAATGTTTGTTTAATAAGCCATTCAGTTAATCTTAAAAAATGAGTTAACGTATGCATACAACAGACACTGACTTTATTCGTAATGCAGGAGTGATTCAGGTTGTGTTATGCTATGCTAACTTTGCGTTTTTTCTGATGTATATATGGAAGGGATTACAGCCACAAACTCTCAAAGCCCATCAGAAAATGCCCATGAAGGAGGCACAGTGATTGAAAATTGTGATGGGTCATCTCCAGATGCCATGAGCGCTGCTTCAGAGAATGCCCATGAGACTAGTGAAGAAATGGTAATATTGAATTCCATTAGCATACATGCTTCAGTAAATTAAACCTTAAAATAGAGCTAAAATGAATGCTTTTAGAGGTGATTTTTTCAAGTAGTTTTGGGAGCTTTTGTTTGTGCATTATGTAAGCCTATAGATCTAGTGCACTTATATTAGGTGCAAATGACAATTATAATCCAGGTTATGCTGAGCGTCCTTTGTCCTTGTTATCTCCTTTATAGCCACAGTTGATAAATGACAGGAGCCACTTAAAAATGTCAGAAGATATTTCTGCTGTAGCACATAGTAATATTTTGTAATATCATCATGTTCTTTTATGCTCTGTTGAACATGGTATTTAAAATGAGCTTTTTAACATCATCAAGTATGGATAAAGCACCATAACTCTGACGTCTCTTATATGGAGGTGTTTCCTTAGCGCTGGTAGCATTCTGTAGTATTTGCAAATAGGGGTGTAACAACTGCCCTCCTGGGTCGGATCAGAGATGCCTCGTGTCCAGGATTATGTCAGGACAGTGCCCAGTATTTAGAGAAGATTATAAGAATGGTGCATGTAGAGAGAGATTCCCTCCCTGAGACACCATGCAGGGTACACGTTTTTCCATCTGCCTGTCTGCTTATTCCTTGCCGATCCTTGCCCTAATCAACGCTTCTTAAACTATATTCTTGTATCAGTTAAGGTCATGAACGGGAAACCTAAGAGTATATGGGCCCAAAGAAAGACAGTGAATTTACTGAAATCTGTTGTGTGTTTGATGATGGGTTTTCCTTTTTAGTAATGTTAGTCATGTAATCCTGCCTTTGCTTTAAATATTTTTGGATCCCCTTTGTTTAAAAAAAAAAAAGGCCCAAAAAAAAAAAGCTAATTTAAATGATTGTTTCCTTTTAAATAAGTTTTCAATTATGTGCATATAGGTAGTATGGAAAAAAGAGAATTCATTCAGATTGTTATGCAAATGCATGTTAGCGTATCTTTTTCTACTTGTGGAATATAGCTAAAAAGTCATTAAAAAAATGAGGCCAAAACAGTAATAATGATGATGGACGTGTATCTGCTGATACCAAGGTGGACTTGTCAAACTGGCTGCTAGTTTTTTTGAAAGATACTGTAATCCAATAACTAGAGAAAAAGGGCTGACTACTATGCCGGTAGCCAAAGTTTAGTTGCCTATCCTGGTTCTTTACCCTGGTCTGATTGAGCACCATGAATGCTTGGTTGTGCTTATGATACACACGAAGTTGAATGCAGTCTTAGAAAATTTCAGGTGTCACATAGGTCACACGCCTCTTGGTCAGAGTGGGGAAAGGCTGTCTCACTTGCATGGCTTTTCTGGCCAATTCTGAATTGGTATTAGTGGGCCATGAATACAAGTTTCTGTCTTTGGATAGACAGTCGAGCCAATGGGGACAAAAAGAAAAGAAGAAGAAATGAGAAAACGGTGTTCTTTTCTGTGAGCAAGGGTTATGGATACAAAGATTCTTCCCTTTTTGTGGGGGAAAAACTTTAGACAGAACTTAAAAAACAATAATCACTGTAAATTCAATTTATAATCTCGTATTGTTTTATCTTGATTTTGTTGACAGATGTCTGTTGTGGTTTTCCAAATATTTGGTGTTAATGGTGAAATTGACATCAGAGGTGACGACACAGAAATATGCCTGCAGGTCAACCAAGTGATACCAAATCAGTTGGGAAATATCAGTGTTCGACACTATCTTTGCAACAGAACTGTTGGTAAGGGCTAACAATGAGATCTCATTATTGTGAAACTGGAGTTGGAAACATTTTTTCTAAGTAAATGAAAACACTGTATTAGCCTAAAAGCACAAAACCAGTTTTATGTTAGTACTGTAGCATCCTTTTTATGTTGGTTTAGAGTATCTACTCTGATTTCTTTCCTAATTGCTGTACGTTAAAAGGGAAGGAAATGAAAATGGAACTATTTCTGATAGCGTGGGTAAAAATATGCATTGCATTGAATTCTGATCATTAGTTTATTTTTCTAAAATCAAATAAGTTGCATTACATCATGTTACTGTTTTATGAAGGTGGAACTCCCTCACTGCTCTAATGGTACTTTGCTTAAATGTACCTTGGTTGGAAGGGCTGTTTCTTTTCTTCAAGATCTATTTCTCTAGATTAAATTAACACCCACAGTTTAAACAGGTTTATAATCTGTGGTTTAAGAAAAGTTAAAAATTTAGTATGTGTCAGGAAAGATGAGCTGCAAGGACAGTCTTTTTTTTTTTCTCCTTTTTTCTTTTTAAAGCTTGATAGGAACACAAGGTTTAGCTTCATGCCAGATATTTGCATAACGAGATCAACCAGTGTATTGTCAGAGCTGTTTTTGGCTGCGAGTACATATACATTCTCTGCCAGAAAACCTAGTTCACATACTGGGAGGTTTTTTTCTTGGCATGATGTATTGGCGTGCCACTTCATGTCACAGTTTGCTTTGCTCCCCTCTGCCAGCCTTCCACGCGGATTGCTGGATGCCAGCTCTGTTGCGCTGTAAGGTTTTTTGGGGCAGATCCCCGGTGCACCTGCTCCCTGCTTCTGGTTCATCTCCTTTCCCAGGAAGCAGCTATAGCAGCTGTTGGCTGCCATTTATTCCCAGCCTTCCATCAGTGTGGATTTTCTTCAGGAAGTTGTGCTTGGTGGTACAGCCTCTGATGCTGTAGCTAAAGAACCCATTTACTGGTAAGCTGAGCAGCTGCCAGCAGCTGCTGCCTGAGCAGCTGTCGCGTGATGTTGCAGTTGTATTCAGGCATCTGAAGGCAAGAGGGAGGTCCAGCAGGGAAGACTCATCGCTGACCTTTTGTTCATACGGCAGGCAAACTGATCTCTGGTTATCTGTCATATCTTCTGTAAAAGCAGGAGGGAGTAAATGGTAAGAACATGCCACCTTCCTGCTGTCATGTGGATCTAAAACTAGAACCTGCTTTCTTTCTCAATCAGCTGATGATGAGAGGCTTGTGCACTGGCTGATTATTTTATGGAGAAAAGGTTATAATGTAATTGGAATCTCCAAATACTTACACTTCGTATCTCTTCCTTTCTCTTCCTGGTGGGTATCTAGATGGGTGGGCCAAAAGCACTTTTTTTTGTACACTGCTGGTCATTCCCATTCTTCTTTTCTGATCTCCACTGTAGGGCTGTGCTTTCTGTACTCAGGCAGGAATCTGCTGCTGCTGCTCCCCATCTCCCACATTTGTTCTAATAAAAGAACTAAGGGAGAAAACAGTTTATTTAAAAAAAAAAAAAAAAAAAAAAAGGCAAGCATTCCAGAGGATCAAGGTTGGGAAAAAGCTTGAGAAGCAGATCAAAAGAAACAATTTAAATGAATTAATGGTAACAAAACACAGCTAAAAGAACCAGTGAGCGAAAGTATAAGAAAATATCCCCCAAAAATCAGCGCTGCTCAAGACGTTTAATAAAACTTACTCAAGTGCTGAATTAACAATTGTAACCAGTAAACCGAGGAACTATGCAAAGCAATGAATAATCAAGTCATAATTACAGTCTACGAAGGTGTTCTGGGTAAAAATAACCATTTAAAACCTACTAGACTGTTAACGCAGTAGGTGCAGAAAGGGAGAAGTATGCCTAATAGCTGGAATAAGTTTGAGGGCCATGTGGCAGACGTGCTCTTCCTTGCAGGGCTGGCTGCAGGAGGATGCCTTTATCAGCTCTTGTCTGGCAGCAATAACAAAAGAAGGGGGATGGAGTGTGGTAGAGGTACTCTGGGAAGGACAGTGCTTCTACTGAGACCCTGTCATGCATGGAGGAGAAGGGAACAGCAGTTCGTAGCTGCTCCCAAATTGTTTAATGGAATTTTTACTCCATCCTGTCTTGACTGTGCCCCTTTCAAATACCTGCAAGATAACCAAGATTGACTTTCATGGCTGAGACTGAATGTTGAGGTCTTTTCTTCTGCTGGTTTTCTACACTTTGGTGCATTCTTCCGGCAGTGATGCGGGCATTCTTTTCTGGTCTGGAAATACTTGGGGCACGTACTGCTTATTTCTTTCTCTTCATTTTTGGGAAGAATATAGATCTTTGAGGGAAACAAAGTTTCCCAAACCAATTGCGGGGACTCATTGGACAGAGTGGTCATTCTTCTCCCATCTGGAGAGTTGCCCTGCCTCTCAAGGACTGTAGGTAGCTAATTCCCTTCTGTCTGGAGTAGAGTCATAAAAGGTACCTGCTACTTGCAATACTTGCAGTATTTTTTATTTTTTTTTTTCCCTGGTAGGGGACATGTGAAATCTAGCACTTCTTAAACATTGGAAGGATTGAAGGATGGAGTCATCACGGCTGTTAGTGTTGTGGAAACCTCTACTCACAGGGGTGGCAAAAGGAGAGGTGGTGATTCACAGCAGAGGCTGAAGATTCTCATGTTCATTTACAGTTCTTCCCATTGGTCTTTGTTAACCCAGATAGGCAATGTGTTCATCTACCCTGACTCCAGTGCCAACAGATAAGTGCATATGCCCTGACTTTACTGCTGTGCTAGGTCATCCATGAGAACTGGGCACCACATAGAAAGAGGAACCCAATTAATCTACAGATAGGAAATCAAATTAATTACTCTGGACTGCTGTAGCTCCAGGCAATGTCTGTTGCATGCTGTACTGAAACTTGAACTACAGTTTTCAGACCTGTACTGTGTTCAGGCTGGGGCAGTATTACTTGAATAAAGTTACTGCCTCTTGCTGTCTGTCTGTCTGACTGCACTTGGTCTAGAACAGTTGACTAGTTTGCCTGTTTTGTGGGATGAATATAGAAAGTTAAGTATCATTCTCACTCCTCCTCTTCCCCCACTTTTTTTTCTTTTTGAAATAGACGTACACAAAACACCCACTCATACAGTTCCTCCTGACTGCTCAAACCTTCTTCCCAGTACTGTCCTGGAGCCATTTTCCTGGAGACAGCATGTTTGGTGATGGTTGGTATCCAGGAGCTCTGTACGCATCTGTTTTCCTTAGTTTGGCTCCGTCTCAGAGGAAGCACAATGTGCAGGAACATAGTATGTGTTTAACTTCTCTGGGCACCAGCATCTACACTAGGGATGTGGTCCATGTCTCCAGTTGTTAGGAACATGGACCAAAGCCAGTTTTGGCCCAATGTCCTTTATCTTCTTGTAGGTTCTCATTAGGCCCTTTATAAGCCACTGCTGATGGTTCCAGAGGCATCTCAGAGTGATCTGGTCTGTAGTTTTGAAAAATAATACATCACATATTGCTTAAGAGGAACTGAACCCCTCTCTTTCCGCCCTCTCTTTCCCCTTTCCTTTTTAATTTTATTTTAGAACTCTTTAGTTGAATGTTGCAGTTGTCCTTACTCATTAAAGATACTAAAAGTAACAAGAAACTGCTAGAGGATTTTTAAGGTTCAAATCTACTGCCATCCAAATAATGGAAGCATTGTGTGGTCGTGTTCTCCATCTGACTGCATTGCTGTTTATGTCCCTTTGTGTTAGCAAGTAAGTTCCTGAGTCAGGAGATTCTGCCTTTCCAAGAGAATACTGGCTCTCCTGAGAGGGTGAACTGACTTAAGTCTTTTTCTGAATTAAAATTGAAGGAGTTAGTGGAAAAATATGCAAAATCATTGTCTTCCCATTGTCAAGACATTGAGGAAACACAAATGTTTTTGTGCACAGTTGTGGTTCTGTATTGTCCTTCTCTGTTGTCACAGTGAGGTACTAGTCCTTGGGTATATTTTCTGTTTCTCTTTTAGTACTTTGAAGTGATATAGTTAGAAATTTGCTTTGAAGTTCTGTATTTGCAGTGCTGTAATTCAGGACTAATGCTTCTGAAGTACTTTTGGAAAATCAATTAGACAGTAGAGGTAGAAGTAATTGCATCATAATTGCATTTTTTGTACATTGCAAAATTTTAATGCAAATTTGTTTTTGTTTTGCAACAGGTTCCGACTGTAAAACTGTGGCTGGTCCAGTTAATTCATCACCTGAGATAAGTTTGAGATGGGAAAGTGGGCCTAGTGCTGTCACACATTCTCTGCTGGCTGTGAAAAATGGTTTTCTTCAGTGTCATGTAGAGAACTTCAGTGCTGAATTTCTAACGTCTTCCCTCACAAACATTCAGCATTTTCTGGAAGATGAAACTGTCGCAGAAGTGATGCCTATGAAGATAAAAGTTTCTAATGCAAGGATTAATTTAAAAGTATGTTAACAATGAGCTATTTGGCTGCTCTGAAGAAACCGTGTTCTTGTTTCTTTGATGATAAACTACTAATCTGGATACAGTTAACTTCAAAGAAACCGCTATCGTACTCTGGAAGGTCTTTAGATAACAGTAAAACAATTTAAAAATCCATAGATTTGGTTAGCTCTGTGGTATGCCTGGAGGGGAATTCTCTGCATGACCAAGCTATTTATATGAATTAATATTTTATACTATTTTCCTCCTCTCCCAGACTCTTTTGTCTGGGAGTTTTATAGGTTAGGTATACCAAGTTCCTAGAGGCACAATGTGGGTTTTACTGGTTGGGCTTTTTCGCTTAGCATAGTAATGGTTTTATAATTACAAAACAGATTTTAGAGGTTAATACTCTCTCCTACATAGAGGATAGTCCTTGCAATGAAAGTTCAGTAGAAAAGAAGGAAAAGGGTTATGGGAATTCCAGTTCAAACCACTTGAATAGTGTTTCTTAGAACCCAGATTTCATGTTCTGCCCTACCTCGAAACAGATAGTAAAGAATGCAAACTTTTCTCACCATCGTAGCTTAAAATAGCAACGTTAGGAGGACACTCCTGCTCAAGTCTCCTATGGGATTTTCTTTCAGATATTTAAAGGAGCTGGTGAATTCTGTGCTGCACAACCATTGAATATAAACGTAAGGGCAGTTTTTGTGGGGGCAGGGGCAACAGGGGAAAAAAAAAACAAACACAAAGATAAGATAACTGTAACATTGTTTTGGAAATTAATAATCACCCATATAAACTTGGAACAAAGTGAGGACTGGAATAACAGCAGCTCCAGTTCTGCATCTCGGGCTAAAGCCTTGATTCTTCTAAGATCATTCTTGACTGGAAGGGTAATTGCTATCTCTACGGTGTTCTACTCAAAGTGCATCGGTATTCCCTTCTTCTGTGATGCAGCTTTTCCATCCCCTGAGGATCCTTAGGCGCTACTTTAGGGCCATTTCTACTACAGGAGTAGCACAAGCACGTTCTATAAGAGCTGTGGATCTGTTCCTCAGATTTCAATGTATCACAAATGTGAATGCCCAAATGCAAAAAGGAAAGTCTTAACATACGGTTGTTTAAATTTAAAAACAGGATTGTGCTGGTTTATTTGCCAGAAGGCGGACTTAAGCAAAATGTTCTTGAGAAAGCAGCTCTTTGGGGTGGGGCATCATAGACTCATAGAATGGTTAGAGTTGGAAGGGACCTTAAAGATCATCTAGTTCCAACCCCCCTGCCATGGGCAGGGACACCTCCCACTTAGACCAGGCTGCTGAAGGCCTCATCCAGCCTGGCCTTGAACACTTCCACGGGTGGGGCATCCACAACTTCCCTGGGCAACCTGTTCCACTGCCTCACCACCCTCACAGTAAAGAATTTCTTCCTAATATCTCATCTAAATCTCTTTCAGTTTAAAATCTTTACCCCTTGTCCTGTCATTACACTCCCTGATAAAGAGTCCCTCCCCATGTCTCCTGTAGCCCCTCTTTAGGTACTGGAAGGCTGCTATAAGGTCTCCCTGGAGCCTTCTCTTCTCTGGGCTGAACAACCCCAACTCTCTCAGGCTGTCTTCATAGGATATACATTATTAAACCAGTAGTAAGAGTCTGCTTGGCAGCAAAAGCACTGAAGTGCTCACTCAGCAGCGCACACAAGTCACAGTGAAGTTGGTTGATAAACTGCAAATTTGACGTACGGGTGATTAATTCCTATAGACTTGTTGGGTAATAAAGAGTGAGAGGATATGGTTTGAATTTATGCAGCATTGCCTGTTCAATGCAGTATATTCTTCTGTTTCTTCTGCACGAGACTTGATGCAGTGTGTTTCATGGCGGGGGAAGAATTTAAGAAAGGTGACTTTATTTTTTGCATTTCCTACTGCAGTCTCAGTGCTGTTTTAAGAAACTTTGGCAGTTATATCTCAACAGCTTTCATGGTACGTCCTTAATTAATTACACTGGTTGTGTTATTCTGCTAGACAGGGATAATGAACTATAAAGACTTCCTGGGGAGACCCCAAAAGAAGTAATTTGTGAAGTTTCTCTTCTGCTGAATACAGTAATATAACTGAACTGCAGCTGGTGTCATCCCAAACTAAATTCTAAAACGACAAAATCCGCTCAAGAATGAGAGCTGTACTCATTCAATCTTTAAATAGTTCAAGGGAAAATCAGATACAATACAGTGCAGGTTTCTTATCTCTGGCTCTGTGAGCTCCTGAGCTAAAGAATGTCTTGAGTTGGGATATAATCTTATTGAGGTGTCTGTAAAAATACTTTGAAGTATTTTAGTGAGGCTCTATATATCGAATTCAGCAGACTTACTCCAGAGATAAATTTGGGCCTTTAATATGATCCCAGGGAAAAAAAATGGAGCAAAAGTTTAGTGGAGGTCCCATTAGAAAATTCTACTCTGAAATGTTCCCTTTCAAGTTTCATTAAATCCACTTATGTTTAATTGAACATCTTAATTAACTATTTTGATTTCCTGGTAAACTCCATTTTGAATACTTGTTTTTTTTTTTAGGATGACAGTCCATGTGAAAATCTCAAGGCATCTGAGCTGGTACCCATAAAACTACATATTGACATACTTTGGATAGAAAGAAACGATGATGGCACTTTTCTCATTAGAGGTTTGTATGTTCCTGGACCTTGATACCTCAATATTATAATCTAATTATTGTTAATACTGTTTTTTTTCCTTTGTGCAGACATGTGGCTAATAATGAAAAGATAACCAATGATAATTTGTGTAAGTTGTGTTGCCATATACCTTAATTCTAAGTGTAGTCTCGTAGAGGAAAACCGCCTTTTTTGAACAGTGTATTGGTGAAGTTAACAACCCACAGCTGAATCAATCTGAGAAATAAAAATACGCATGTAACTTCATCAGGATATGGTTCATCAGTGCACATCAACTCATCATGATAAGTCCAAGGTTCCTTTAATTGACCACAAACCAAACAAAAAAATGGCCTTTCTTTACAGATTACCAAGGTGGCTACCTGTTGTCTTTGTGGTTTTTTGTTACAGGTAGTAATAGAAAATATTGTAAACCAAAGACTATTTGGGAAGTACAAGTAGCAGTTTTCAATTCTGTGTATTACGGTGGTGTCGTGGCAGTTCGTGGCTGGGGTTGCACTGAGACTTGTATTTCAAACAGAGATTTAAATTGTACTTTTCATGAAACATGTATACACTCACAATTTTTCTTTTCTACATGTGTGGGCAAATACTAAATACTCACAACAAGGCAGTACATTTAGAGCTGGAACTTTACTGCTGTTTTTCACAGATATGTCAAAGAATCATAGAGTAATTTAAGTTCAAAGAAGCCTCTAGAGGTCATCTGGTCCTACTCCTTCCTCAGCGCAGGGGCAGATTAGATCAAGTTGCTCGATGCCCTGTCCAGTCGAGTTTTGAGCATTAAAAAGGCAATACCACAACATGCCTTAAATAATCTTGTCCCATTCTTTGATGACCTTTATGGTTACATTTTTTGGTAATGTCTGATTGGATTTTCCTTCGTTGCAGCTTGTATCTGTTGCCTCCTGCCCTACAACCTCCAGACAAGGGTGCTTGAGCACCTGCCAAGCACCTCAGGGAGGTCTGGTCCATCTTCTCTATACCCTTCCACTAGGTCACCGGAGGCGGCATTAGGATCACCCCATAGCTTTCTTCCTCTTCAGATTTGACAAGTGCCTCTCTCTGAGCCCCTCGTTTGTGCATCATGTGCTCCTGGCCACGATTGTCTCGGTGGTCCTCTGCTGTCGGTGTCTTTCTCACACTAGGGAATCCAAAACTGGATCCAGTATTCCAGATGTGATATCACTGGTGCTTAGTGATAACTTCCCCCCATCTTGCTGCCTGTACTCTTGCTAGTACAGCCTGCATGTGCCTGGTCTCTGCTGTCAGAGCTCGCTGCTGGCTCGTGATAAATCTTCTTGTTGACCAAGGCCCCCAGGTCATTCCCTGCAATGTTGCTTTCTGTCCACTTGGTCCCCAACCTGTGGTGGAGCAAGAGGTTATTTACTCCCAGCTGCAGGACTTCGCACGGGCTTTAGCTGAGCTTCGGGAGGCTCCAGTCAGCCCATTTTTCCAGCCTGTCTGGGTTCCTCTGAAAAAAAGTCTTGCCCCTCAATTTGGTATTGTTCACAAAATTGCAGAGCGCACCCATCCTTTCATCCAGGTCCCGAACGTATTAATCCGACAATAGGCAATGGATTGTATGACTGGAGGAAGAGGAGGCTGCAGGGTGATCTTAATGCCCCCTTCACCTAATGGGAAGGTATAGCAAAGACGGACCAGACTTCTCAGAGGCATGCTCTGGCATGATTTGCTTGTATTTTAATCTCTCCATATTATCCCATACATTGTTCGAGTATTTAAAGATGTTCGGTGCATTTTGGTCATCTTTTTATACTGAACAATGGAAGAAATAGTAATTTAGCGAGAAAAAAATATAAAAATATAAATAAAACAATAAATAAAGAAAATATAAAACATAGTTTTAAGGTTTCTTTCAGCTCATATTTTTTCACCGTTTTGCTGAAGTGCTCTAATCCCTGGTCTTGTCATGGACTGCTCAGGTACAGTGACTTCAAAGGCACAGGTCAAATGCTGTCTGCACTGCAGTGATTTATGTATCTGCAGTGCTACATTTTTGAGTCCTCACGTGTGTGTGTGGTGGGAGGAGGGGGTAATAACAGAAAACTGTTGTTTAGAAGGAGATGTCTAAAAAATTAAAAACAAAAAAAACAAACCCCAGAGTATTTTTTTAGACTACTAAGAACCGTGACCCTCGTTTTTTCCCTTGGTGTACAGCAGTGTATTTTAATAAATGTTACAGTGCGTTTCAGTTATAAATGCTAGAAAGTTTCTTTAATGCCAAGTCATTTAAGAAATTTTCGAATTTAAAAACTTGATCCTGCAGGTTTATCTCACTGTATCTTCAAATGTAAATGAAGTCTTCAGATCTGATTTTAACCTGGAGACTGTATATTAATAGCTATATTAATAGTTCTCAACCTTCTAATTATTCAGAATGCATATTCTGTAGTGATGATATTGGTCACTATAAAAATATGTTAATTTTCTTCAAGCTGGAAGCTATGTATTGCTTCTTCTCACGCCTCCTTTCCTTTTTCTCTTCCTCCAAAAGCGTATATGACTTAATTATTTTTCTTATTCTTAAATTTGATTTTGGGAAGTAAATATAAATGTACTTAATATTACAAGTATATTTGTTTAAGTCGTTTTAATTTTGTGCCAATGAGAATCAAACTTTAAAAAAAAAAAAAATGACAAAAAACCTTAAGCACTACTCTTACATATCTTTCTGTGATACAGACAATCAGCGAGTAAATGATGTGTCAAAGATGAAGAATTCCAGTAGTGCGTTGCAGCAAGCAACTGGACCTGGTGGACATAAAACACAGGATCAAGCCACGCAGACTACTTGTGAAATTCCCAGACCTCCTAAATCAAGCAGGGATTCAGCTGACTTCATTGAAAACAAGGTATTAAGAATTTGTTTTGACTCCCCTCCCCCCTCCAAAAAAGTATGTTACAATCCTTAATCATCATAATTTTAAAATTATCTAGGGGTGGGCTTGGGGGTTATTTCTGTCTAGAAATTAAGATGGAAAATACAAATTTTAGATATTATAGTTTGGTTCAGTACTTAGGCATGCAAAACAAATTTAATACAGCTTTCTAAAAAGGATAATAATACACCGCAGACTAATTCTTCTCCTTTACATTGGAGGGAATTTTATGAGGGAGCAGGTCCCTTCTCCATATCTCCTTCATCCCTGTACAACGCAACTGCTACAGACAAAGAACTAGACGGTTAAGTCAGACCCATACTAATCTGTCAGTCATACCTGGATTGAGGATGACAGAACCCACACATTAATTCGGCTGTTTTTTCCACTGGGTAAGAATCCATTCCTAGAGCTTAGAACCTGGGGTCATTTCCGCTCCTCTCCGGAATGGAAATGGCCTAGCTAAAACATTGGGTATCTTGCCTTTCGAGCCAACTGCATCAACTCTCTCCATCTTCCACACCCGCTCACTGGGAATCAGCTGCAACCGATTCAGCCCCAGCAAACCTGCGCTCAGCAATGAATGTGAGCGTACGGTATTTTAAAAGTTACTGTGATGGAAAAAGTTGACAGCATGTGGGAATGCTAATAACCCTGTCTTCTAACCCCATCATTTCAGCTTATTGAAGAAAATGAATGTCTCAAACAGGAACTAGCCAAAGCCAAAATGGCACTTGCCGAGGTGCAAATGGAAAAAGATGCCCTGCTTCATCGTATGAAGAAGATGAATGTCGATCATCAGTAGGACGGTGTTCTGTTGGTGCGAGGCATCATCAACAGAACTTCAGGTGACGGTGGCATCTCAAATGCTGTTTGTGAATCAGTGGAAGACACGGTTATTTTTTTGGTCACAAAGTTTACTCATTGCGAACAAAATGTTTATAAACTAGTTACTATTCTGAAATTGTCATTAAACATTGTAACTTTTTTCAGCCCATTTTAAACTGAAATGACTTTGGAAAAATCAGTTTATACTGTACTTCATTAATTTACTGAAGGAAAAAAATCATATCATCTACTTTTAATATTATCAAAGGAGATGTTATTTTTAAAATGTTTTCGGAGAAGTGGATGGCTCAGCGATGAAAGAATGTGCCTAGGTGCGTAACTGAGTAAAGTGTACTACACCTCATTAACAAACTGTACCTCTGCTTGTTACGGTTATGTTGTTTTATTACTGCCGGAAGGTATCTATACAGGAGGTTACATTTGCACTATGATGATATGGGCTAGATCCTCTAGAATAGTATGGCTACTGAAAACTAAAATACCAGCCCTAAACTGGCCCTAAATTCAGTGTAATTTGCCCAGAGAGGATTTTAAGAATAATCCTCTGGTGCTATACAGTTCCATATACCCTTTCCATACGCACTCCTGAAATACCACAGTAAATGCTGGAGAATTCAAGTAAGAGGGCATGCTGCTGGGCTTTCCTTCTGCATGAAGGCCCACTGTATCTGTACAGCTGATGTAATTTTAGACGATCACAGTTTGTTTGGGTTTTTTTACCCCTCTCTCTCTCTGTGATGAGGATATAGCCCTGCCATAGGACCCGTCCCTTTGTGAAAGGTGAGCTTTGAGCCATTGTGCGTGCGTGTCTGATTTCTGCACAACTCGTCAGACATGCCCAAGGATTTGGTCCAATGTATTTAAATATGTAATGTCAGTGCGTGTGGGGCGGGGGAAGGGGGAGGGGGAGAAATCCTACGGGGATTCATGAATTGTATATTGCTTTTTTTGATAAAAAAAGCTGTAGAGAATCGTTTAATTACCCAATGAAATTGTGAGATTACATGAAATGTAATTATACAGTTTAAATCATGGGTGATTTGTACAAATTGAACAATAGTTTTCAGCTAAAACCTGGTACAGATGAATAAATAAAAAAGCACAACACTGTAAAATAGAGAATATAAGAGTGTGCTTTTAAACCATTTAGGAAACAACATACAAAACCATGCAGGCCTGTAAGAGATTGTTTTTGCTAGAGGTAAAAATGAATGAATAATTTAACTAGTGACCTTGAATCTGACAACTGAAAATCTTTTAATTGCTACCACAATTGTTTCTGCTCCATGGGATGTTTGAGGGAAGTTTTGTTTGTAGATACGCAGACAGATCTCAAAAAGTATCTAGTATCCTGTTGTTTGACTTTGCATATTCAGGCTGTCAAACTAGTTTTAATTAAAATGGTTTTCATTAAAACTTTTTGGAGGACACATAATTTTCACTGCTGAAAATAGTTATTGAAAGTACATAGATTTTAATCAAGAGCTCTATGGAAGAACTGGTTCAGGCACTATTTTAAAGCCTGCCTTATGAAACCCTAGCTGAAACTCCCTTTAATGCCCATGGAAATTTTTGGTCTTATTATTCTGAAGAAGATGAAAAAATATACACACAAATGTTTCTAATAGAGAAACTAAATATTTCTATTTCAAAAGGTATTTAAGAAACACAGTATTAAATAAGAGAAGTCCAATTTCACACAAATATCGTGTCAGATTCAGGGGAGGAGCTCTCAACTGGTTTAATTCTCGTTGGTACTGTTAAAGTCGGTAATTCTTACTCAGTTTATCCCTGCCAAGACCTAGTTAGAATTATTCTGAAGAAAGGAATGTATAGACTGCTTAGTAGCGTGTTGCTGGAATAATACATTGAGAACTGTCTAATTTTTAAAAAGAAATAAACAGTAATATCAAATGCCTGTCCTTATTACTGTACAAGCTAGTACCTGCTTCTTTTGGCAAAAATCAAACACAAACCAAACCCGAAACCAGCTTTTCTCAGTACAGATGTTGAAATTTAGGGTGTCACTTTCTTGCACTTCATTATAGTGGAAAACATTTCTACTTCCTGGCAGTTTCGCAGTGATGAGCAACATCAGTGGACAGTTTAGAAGAGATGGGTGTGCTTGGTTGTGGACTTGACATTACTGAGAGTGAAGGTCCTGTGTCACTCTGAAATCAGTTTTGCTATTGAAAAAATGCAGAGGGAGAGGTAGTTTATTAAAGTTTGAAAGTACAAAGTTAAACTAAGCCTTAATAGGTTATACTAAAAATAGCAATTAAAGGCCTCAGATTAAATAAAAAGGCTTAATTCATTCTCGGCTCTGCTAGTGCTCATAACCTCCTTGAATCCTAGGTATGAAAATCTGTACCGTCCGTAGAGCCTCTTGAATGAATCACCGCTTTTATTCTGCAAAGAACCAAATGGAACAGTGTTTGGAGACCTTCAATGGATACAGAAAACTGATTCCAGGAGTTGTGCAGGCAGACCGTTACCAAGTTTTATTTTACGTTTTCTGTGGAAATTTAAACTGGTCTACAGAGTAGCTTAACGCTCATTCGGCTTGTTTACAAGTACTGTTTTCATGTCTAATAAAGCTTTCAATTGAGCTCACGGCGAAGAGGCTGTGCCCTTTCCCAGGCTAGGTCATCGAATCTTTCTGGCATGCACTGTTCCAGTTCTCACGGTAACTTGTAATATTGTTGGTAAGCACCAATTTTAAATCAAAATTATGTGCCCTTACAGAATTACTTACGAAAGGCCTGTTGGAGCGGCAGCTTCATGGAGATGATGCCTGTTCTCTGATGTCCCTGCTCCAGCTTTATGGCGGTAGCTATTCCAGTTCCTGGATTAAACCCACCGTGGCTGCTGGAGCTGGGGGCCATGGTACTGGCTGGGAGGGAACTGCTTTTTTTTGTTTTGTTTTGTTTTGTTTTCCTGCCAAAGTCCTTTATTTCCTGGTCCCATTTGCCATGTTTGTTTGTGCACTGTCTCCTCTAGGAACTGACTTGGAGTCTTAAACGGGGATCATAATTAATCTCTAAGGGATAATTACTAACTACAGAATACTTCCTAAATCTGACATGGTAATGGTTACCTTTGTTCATAATAAGTTCATAATAAATGTAAGGGGAATGTGATAATAAAGGTAGAGACTTTTTTACCAAGCATCTACAATTCCAAGAGCACAAAATGTGCAAATGTATTGCAGAAGCAAACTCCTTGCAATGACCAGATTTCAGGTAAGTAATGATGGAGAAAATAGTTTCTATATAAAAAACGTGCTTGTGTTCGTCTGATTCTTAAAACATTCATCACAAAATGCTTGAAGTAGATTTTTCAGCTCATTGTTGCTATCTGCAAATTTTAGGGAGTACTTCAGATTCTGATTCAGCTGTTGATAGAAATCAGTGTCTCTTTATCTGTTGTAGGAGCAGAAAATGACCTTGCTAGTATGTTAAGCAGCAATGGAGCTGTGGGCACTTGCTGTGAAATCCACTAATTCATTCCTCCCAGTAGGAAAATGAGGTTTTTGACAGCCCTGCAACACCTTATCTTTTTTTTTTTTTTTTTTTCCAAATGTGCCACTTTACTTTTGCCGACTACCTTTTGAATGGCAGCCCCGTTTCCTCTGCCTCAGCCGAGACACCTATCACTGTGAACCTAGTAGCAGGCTTTGTAACGCTGAAACACATCTCCTGTATGGAGGCAAACACGTGGCTTGGAATGGTGCAGGCAGCCTGCGCTAACGCTGCACTCGATGCAGTTTTGTGCTATCGTGTACCTCCTCATCTTGTATTACTGATTAACGACACGGAGTCTGAAAGCGAGCGCAGCACTAAGATCCTCTTCATCAGTACTAAGGGGATGCAAAAAACGTATAGTGAAAGGCTAGGAATAGTGGTCTTGTGCTGGAGGAACAAAGCTCTTGTTTCTCGATCAAGTTAAGGAAAAATATAAATCTTAATAATAAATAGAAGCTGCGTAGTTACAGTTCTTTCTATGCATTTTTTAGCATTCTTCTATAGAAACTTAAAATTTAAAACCTCGCATTTCTAAAATTATTTTCTCTTCGAAATTTTTTAGTGAATTTTTTAAATTCGATGGTCTCCTCGTTACACGTAGAGGGCCAGACCTGCTGTCACTTCAGTGAAGTAATTATGGATTTATACAAGTTTCAATCAGTTGGAACTTCATGAGTGTACGCAAGGGTTAGACATTGTATCTCTGAATTGTCTGGTTACTAATTAAAATCTGCTTATTGACTATTGTGTATTTTGGATATAAGAAATCAGAACAATTTTAATAAAGGTATTTTTGGAACTTTAATATTTTAAAAACATTTTTGCAACTTGCAGCTTTTCAAATACTATAGAATGTCTTGCAAGTACGTGTCGCGCTACTTGCTAGCTGAAACAAGTTGCAGGAAGTAAATCTTTAAAGGACAACTAAACTCTTGATAGGGTGCGTGTTCTCTCCCAAAACAAGGGGAAACTTCTGCATCCCAAAGAGATGAATCTCTCACATTGCCGGCGACTTAAATGGATAAATATTAACTCTGTTAAAAGATCATTTGGGTTTTATCTGTTATTGCCCAAGCCGTACCTAACCAGTTACACTAAAGTATCTGTATTTTGTTATTTCTTTGCTATCTCCTGCCTTTCTTTCTGTTGGGGTCACTCATTTTAATATGAGCAGAAGTGGAGTATATGTATTTCCTAACGCCTTCCCCATGTAATCTCAATATTAAATCTTACGTTTTCTAAGAATTCCTGAAGGGATCGTTTTGGAAGTAAAAATAAGATGCATCACGACTAGGTAAGAAACTATTGAAAATGCGGATTGCCTTATGAGGTGTAAGAGATAAGGACTAATGCTGTATCTTCTGTGAGAGTAAGCTGGTAGTGCGAGGAGTGTAATGCAGTTATGGCTAATGCAGTTCTTCCAGGTTAGAGTATGTTTGAAACCACCATGGTTTGATTTGAGTTAGATAATTGGCAAGTATTTTAAACATTTGACAGAGACGCGTGAACAAAGGAGCGCTTCAGAAGTGGTAGTCTGAGCCACTACGCGCTGAATACAGGATAAGCCTCTGAACAACTTATCTGTGGAACAAATCTGGATGTCTTCACATTGTCTGCAAACCTCAATACACCACTGTGATGGAAAGTGCAACTGTCATCAATACTTTTTTCACAGTGCAATTATATTGTAGTAGTAACTGTTGAGGTTTTTGAGCACTGGAAAATACTTTTGAGGTGCAAATTATCATATTGAAATCTATAATGGTTAGTGTTTTACTAATTAGAAAAACAGTGCTTAACCAGTTCTCGGAATTACGAATTTTTTAGCCATTCTCTTTTTAAACACCAGCAAAACATGGTGAGCAGGACTCTCCTCAGCTAGCCGCCGCTAGATGGCAGTCCAAGAAGTCACTTGTGGCTTCATTTTCTCCTGGGTACCAGTATGTCTTGTTCCTTGACTCATCAACAGTCTCATTAAACTAGAAAATGTCAGGATCGAATTGGCAGTTTTTATAAAATTTTGATGATTAATTTCATAACATGATTTTAAATCAGTCTTTTTCACTTTTAATTTAAAGAGCTTATCTATGTTTCTACTGCCTTCTTTATGGCATATTAACTTTTTCTTCTTTAAATAAACCATTACAAACTGCCTGAACATTGTTAGAAAACTTTATTCCTTCTTTTAGGTTTAAATAAATTCTAAAAACGTATTTCTGTACACATGATAAACATTTTACTATAAAAGGGACAATATTTGTAGTGCTGCTTCATTATCTGTTAAAATAAAAAGCTTAGGAAATTTTTCTGGTTTTCCTGGTGTTGCACTGATGAACAACTCCATCTTGATATCATCAGTTTATCTGTTCAATTTCCTTGCTAACTAGAAGAAACTCTGATTTTATTCTACTGATTTTTAATAAAAGATGCATATATAGAGTTTTCCTGTGTTTCTTTGGCAATAACCAAATGTGATCCTTTACAAATGCTTATCTTACCCACCTTCACCAGATGGTAATCTAACAAGATAGTTTATATTAACATTATGGCATGTGGTAAGGGATCTGAATACATTTCTTTTTATATCCTGTTTGGTTATTCAAAAAACTTACAGGCAGAATGACTAAGCAGAGAGAAAAGCAATCTATATAAAATTTATGTAGGAATCGGGTCGCTTTATTTTTGTCAAATAGTTAGAGAAAATAGCATAGAAAGCAGATGTCTTTTCATTCCTCTGGAATCTTAATGTGGCTTGTTCCTTCCACTTATTTTTTAACTTTATTTCTAATAAGAGACTGCAACTCAGGGTAGGTACGATGGAGAGGTGCTTTTTTAAAGTGTTGTCCTGCAATGCCACATACTAGAACATGTTGCAGAATTCGACAATATACTGGACACCCAACACAATCACAGCCGCTTCTCTGAACTGAATTTGGTGTAGAAATGAGGCTTCTCTGGTCAAAATTAGCAGGAAGAGTCCTGAAAATTCATTTGCATCTAGAACACAAGATTCAATATTTCTGCAATATTCACCCCCCCCCCCAAAAAAAAAAATCTATTTACAGACTTCTTGAGTACTTGAAAATATTTATACAAATTTCTTAATTATTATTTATATATACAAATATATAATATATAAATATTTATACAGCTTTCTTAAAAAAATTATTAAAAAAATGCATTATCTCCAGCATTTAATTTCTTATCTAGGAGTAATGTAAGAAATATGGTAAGTTGCAAACAGTCATGGAAAAATTCTTTAAAGCAGTATCAGTGCTATTTGCTTTAACTGGATCCTAAATCCTTCCAAATCACTAACAGCTGGCAACATGTAACTCTCATGGAAAACCGCAAGTTTCCAACTCATATTCATCTGAAGATCTATCTGTGAGTGGTCGTGACCTGAATGGTGAAGTTCTTAAACCTTCCTTTGCAATTATCAGAAGCATTTTCAGCTTATGCAACAGGAAAGTATTTCTTCAAAGTCATAACGTTAAGAAGATTTAAAAAGACTCCTTGAAATGGGACTTGACAAAATATTTCAACAGGCAAAGACAACGTAGAGTTAATCTCTTTTGCCTTTCCATTAGGCAAAACATATCCCTTATTTAGCTACTGTAAGTCACTGCTGTCAGGAAAGAGGAAAAAGGGCGAGTATTTGAAATAAGCGTATGGAAAACAATACACTAGAACAAATTCTGGGCACCTTATTAATGAAAGCTTGTTCCTATCTGACTGGGTGCTGTCATCCCTAATGTCATCGTGGCTGCCTTTAAATATAAATCTGATGGAGTCAAAAGCCAGATTTTATCTAGCAGCAATTAGTGATTTATAGGCAGTAATAGATATTTTTTGCTTCCCCATCTGGTGGTAGAAACTTGTACATGGAGCAACACCATGTATGTAATAGCTGGCTACTAACTGACAAACACTGCTGTTATGAGTATCGGTGCCATAATCCCACACTTTGCTGATGTCCCTTCATTTTAAGGACACTTGGAAACTTCTTAATCGGGAAAAACTACATCAAGTGAGACTTAGTTATATCAGGTACTGTGAGATCTCACCCATAGTACCGTTCCTGAGATGCATCAGAAATGGGCCGGCCGGAAGAATCTCAGACCCTGAAGCACCGGAGGTGAAGCTGCTGGCTGAAGCCACATGTACTTAAGAAGGATGAGGCAGATACGATTCAAACATGTCCTAAGCATGATGTACCCTTTCACTACAGCCTACTACCCAACAGGGCAATCTTCCCTGTGAGAAATATGGAGTGATATTAAAGAAGAGAAGGAAGTAGACTGGTATTAGGCTAATGCAGGGTAGTACCTTCACTGGGGTATTGCTCAGAGAAGGAATAGTTTGATGAAATGCTAACATCAAAATAAAAATAGGCAGTTCCGTATTTTGCTGTTTCAATTTTAAAAATGTTTTACGGTATCTTCACCATAAAAAGGAACGATGTGAGGAAACATTAGTGTCACAGAATATCACTAATTTGCCATTAAAAAAACCTATTTTCAAGAAGCTACAATGCTTGGCAGGTTCAGAGGTGTGAAAGGAGAAACAAATGTAAGAAAGAATTCATCACAGCACTCATCAGATTTGTGTGACTTAAGAATTTTCCTACTTGAATTATTCATCCTACTTTAGTTATTCACTCTGCTTTAATACAGTTTCATACACTTTTCTTACACTGCATTTCTTTACTGGAGGGGCATCTTTTTAGCTCCAATTTGTGGTATACTTAATTATTTGATTAAAGATTACTTTTGCATTAATTATTGCATATTTTTCTAGGATGATGCCAGCCTATTTGCATATCCATAGCAGAGTGTGTCTCTGTACTCTCTATCCTCTTAATAGAATATGGAAATAGAACATCTATCATGAATAGCTCTACCATTTTTCTTTCTATGGAAAAGAATCCAAAGATTAATTCCTAAATGTGTTTTGCTGAATCAGCTACAGTTAGAAAAGTGTCATGGATGTGCTGGTATTCCTGTAGTCCTCTCTGCTACCTTTGCTACTGATGGTCTGGTGTAGGTCAATACGCTATTGTGTTCTTTAAACATTTATCTTGCATTTAATATTTTTTGTGTATGTTCCTGCCTCTGAGCTCTTAGCTTTAACTTAGCTACTGAATTAAAATTAGTAGGGCTTTTTGCCTGGGGTCAATAATTACCTTTGGCTCAGATAAATAATGAACGTAAATCAAATGAATTGCTAGTTTAGCTGTAGACTTTACCAATTATTATTTTTGACCAAAATCTATTGTATTGTCCGAAGGCTGAAAATGAGAGATTTGACACATTAGCAAACAAATTACTCATGATAATATTTTCCTCTGTAATCCAGTTACACAAGAGATAAATGAGATTTAGAAATTCACTGCATAACCACATCCTCTCATGCAAAAAGCAATAACTTTCTTCCCTAGGCAGTACAGGACTAGCTTTCAAATTTTAATAAACACTCTAGAATGTTGTTTTGTGTGGCTTGGAGAAGTAATTAAGAATGAAGAACCTTTTTACCGTTGGGCTAACTGCATAAAATATGTCAGGGGCCCTAATCTTGTGCTCGGAGCAAAGTATCAGCTTCACAAAATCAGTCTCTGACAAATTTGGTATTAATTGTTCCTCTTGGCAGATAGAAGTACCCTTAACATCAGAATCACTGTGTGGTTGGTTGTGTGTGCACTGTACAAAAATACAGTAAGCAATACTTTGTGTATGTAAATTTATATACGAAGACTATATTAAACTACACTCTTACACGAGGCAGTATCCTGAGCCAAGATAAATTAGCAAGATGATAAGCAAAGCTTACATCGCTACTGCTTGTGCTGTGTTACTATCAGTGTGCACACGTAGGTAGCAGTCTCCATGCTAAAAGGTAATTTATCAGCATAAGAGCACATGCAACCAAGCATAATACAAAGCAACACTAAGCCTATTCTGAATTAATTTTTTTTAATTAAAAAATACATTAATGTGTTTTAAGCCTGTCCCCTGACAACTGCATTGTGTTTCCCTAGTTATTGTTTAGGAAAAAATAATGGATAATAGTTTTATATTTACCTTTTCCATACCACTTATAATTTAAATGTTTCTATTATATCTCCCTATGATTATAAATTTTTAAAGCTGAAGTGGCCTAGTCTATTTAGACTATACGAAGGCTGTAATATACATCTGATTATACCTCTTGTCCTTTACCGTATCTTGATTAGTTCTGATGTAATCTTTTTGGGACAGGACAAACACAATGGTTTTTACATTGACATAATGCTGCTCATTTCCTTTCCTAGTAATTCCCAATGATTTTATTTGTCATTTTGATTACCATATAGCATTACACTGACATTTTCATAGAAATATCCCCAATAACTTGAGATTATGGAGAAGTAACAGCAGTTTTGGAATTATAAAAGGGGAATCCAAAGTTTCCCTCCTATGCTGCAACAGAGGAATTATGTCTTTGTCAACGTTGAATACCATCTCCTATTTTACTGTCTACTAGAACAATGCCACGATGTACGCTTTCATACTCAGTTTTAGTTCAAGCTATTCTGAAATCTGTTGTTTCATTAGCAAAGTTTGCTTCTCCACTTCATGTTCTCTTCAGAGACTCTTTATGTGTTTGCTGGACAGTGCAAGGAGAGATCTCTCTACACAGCTGTCCTGACAACCTCTCACCATGGTGAAAACTGGCCATTCTTCCATTTTACTTTCCCTCCTTTAACCAACTGGCTGTTCACAAGAGAATCGTCCCCCTTACTTGGTAAATTTGGTTTCTTTAAAAGTATTCAGGCAGGACCTTGTCAAAAACTTTCTGGAAATCTAAATACGCCCTACTGATTGAATTGCCATTTTCCATATGCTCTTTGACGTCTTTGAAGAACTCTATGAGATGTACAAGACATGACTTGCTGCTCCAAAACCTGTACTAAATCTTCACTATTGTATGTAACTAGATGTCTACCAATTTGCCAGGCATGGAAATCAGACTCAGTAGTTCTCCAAATCCCCCTTCAAACCCTTAAAAGTTATTAGCATCACATTTGTAATCTTCCACTAATCTAGTACCAAGGCCAATTAAAACAATAGCTCACACCTCACCATTTTAATTTCAGTTCCTTCAGACTCTTTAGGGAATTTAATCTGGTTCAGGCAAGTTGGTTTTATTTATTGATTTGTTTCAAAAAAACCTTTTCTTATGGGGATGTAACTTGAGTTAACCCCTTGGACTTGACCTGTAAAGAAAGATCCTGGTAGCTGAAACGATGATTTCACTTTTTCACCACAAATAGTTCTGTTCACTCAAAAAGAACTGGCCAGACCCAAGAACCCAGTGCTAAATCAGCTAGCTGCATCATTTGTTTCAAGAATAACTATCAAAATTAGAAATTGCAAAGATTTGGAAAATTACAGCTAGTAAGATTGTTCTTCATTGTATACTTGACAGCACTATACCCATTTGGGTTTTGAGGAAAAAACTCCAGTGCTGTGTCTATTTGGTTCCATGTTAATTCCCACTGCAACATTAATCATAAATTTCTCTTTGTCATGTATTTCTCCTTTCAAATGTCTTCCTATTATTCCTAGTGGAATCAACCCTTACCCTCCAGCTCTCAGTTTGAGATTTATACCTTTTAAATACATAGAGACAGCTCTGAGCCTTCCCAGATCATTACCTAAATATATTCTATTTCCTTCTGTGTGCATGATTCATTCCCAGTAACCACTCTCTCTTTTGGACCCAATGAGGTCTGAAGCTATGTGTTGCAGAGCAGCACAGTTGGAATTTCAAATACATTCTGCCATACTGGTCATCATAACGTGTATCCACAAGCATAAACATACCTGAAGGATGTATGATGTACAAGGGTTTGCTCAACCGTTTCTGTTAATCCTGACGAGTCATTTACCACTATATATTTCTATATAATATTTGCTATTAGTAGAGACACAAACAGAATGGAAACCATTGGCAGAATACCTCTAGCTATGCTATTGCCTTCTAGGCACCACTTTCCCTGTGGTGGCATTCCTGTATGCTGCTGTTCAAGAGCCAAGGATAACATTTGTGCACAATTTTAACAGCTGTCTGTACTTGCAGTCGCGGTCCCTCATCACTAGCATGTTTCAGCTGAGATTTCTCTCAGATCCTTCTTTCAGGCAGTCAAAATCTGATGTGTAGGAATGTTGTATGTATCTTAAAGGGGAAATGAGAAGGGGAAAATATTTTAAAGTCTGAAAGAGGTTACAATGTATCAAAGGTAGAAACAAGTGGGGTTTTGTCAACAAGCTGTGCATTGAGCAGTCCAGGCAAAGCTTTAATACTGTATTGTATCTGTCAGCACACGCTGGATTGGGGCATCTAATCAGCATGCTGCTCTTACCTACTTGTATTCACATTTCATTCTGCATTTCTCTCTAATGCATGAAAAATAGTCTTAGGCATATTTTGATTGCAAACTGATGTAAACCTACGACAGAGCAGAAGGATTGGATGAATAATTATACTGCTAATCCCACCTGCTGTCACACAAGAAATACATGTAAAGAAATGTACAGATATACCAGTTAATCTTAGCATCTGCCATCAGAGCAAAATTGCAATTGCTCTGGAAATGGCACGGCAGACAGATCTGACTTACTGTCAGTACTATCCCATCACGGTTTTCTAGAGGCTCAGCTCTCCAGCGCAGACGCAACCTGCAGCCTGGATGTACTTGAGACTTTTGAGCAGTAGGACATTACAGCCCTCTGGGGAACGCAGCACACTTCCCATGGTACGTTCAGATGACTCTGTAGGTCAGTGTCCAGATGACAGAATAATAGTTTAATTTCTTGCTCCTCTTCTGTGTGTTCGGAGCTCCATGAGAATGATGTAGTGAGGTCAGTCAGTGCAAATGCTGAGACAGCGTCTTGCTGCTGTGCAACATCAGTAAGGGACCATTTTCTTGCATGTTCTTTTCCATTACAAATTTATGCCATGACAACATGCCTGAAAGCAAGCGTTTACAGAAAACACGATCTAGTCAGAATTTTATAGTCAGAAATAGGATTGTTGTGCGTAAGTCATCAAAAATGGCTTTTTCCTTAAATGTTACTTCAGCTTCTACTTAATCTGATGAGTCCAAGTGTTCACGCACTCTTTGAAACCGTAGCACTCTTGGTGTTTTTATATTCCTCATGAGTTAGGTTCAGTACTTTCAGTTTCTACTATTTTCTTTTACAGTGGAGGAGAATGTAAATCCTTCTGCGTATTTCAGTGGTGAGAGCTGAACTTAGCAGCATGTAAGTATTGTGGTGTCCCAGTTAACTAAACTGAGGACCCGTCCCCTGTGTCCACCTTCTGAGCCTACCACTGAGGAAGGCCAATGTGCATCTTGGTTTCAGCCTGAAACCAAGGACATGATGGGCACTGGTGCCTGGCCTCAAGAGCTCTGACGTACTCCCGGGACCTCCAGTTTGGACTTAGCCTCTGAGCCTGATGTTTAGGTATCTCCTAGATGAGCAGTGCATACACAGAGGTAGTCATGGTTGTTTGAAGTTCACTGTGTCTTTTTTACACTCTGTATATACTGTAAAGAGTGAAAGACAGTATCAGGCCTGAAAAACTCTTGCCAACTAGGTGCACGAGAAATAGCACTTTTTCTGGTGCACTTTGCTACGTTTGTCCCTGACTTACCATGGGTGTACAAAAATGACAACAATAATTAGGCCTATTTAATGCTAATACATTTTCTACTGCCAAACTGATGTGATGGTTTATTCCAGCATTTTGAGCTCTCTCTCAGAATATCTATCAGAATTTGTAATAAGGATCTTAGACCTTCCTTATATCTTTACATGAGAGAACTGATAATAGTCTTGAAATATGATGTTGATATGTTTGCTATTCTATACAACTACTTTTAATATCACAGATTTCATTTCTTTCAATACTTGCAACTCAGTTTTTCATATCCCTCCATGCTCCTGCTTGAAAAGAGAGAGAGGAAAGTCACAGAATGTTAGAAAGCACCCATTTAATTTGCTTTTAAGTAAGGGAGGCTGAAGGAGGAGGAAATCAAGAAGTTGTCACCCTGAAATGAGAACAAAGCCAAGTGATAGTTGCATTGTAAAAACATTAAGGAAAGTCCTTGCTTATTACAGTCAATCCCAGTCCCTTCAAATGACAAACCAGTTAAAGAATTTCTAGGTAGGCTAACTGCTTTCTCTGGCATTTTAGAAAATGGAAGAAAACAGAAGGTAAGGCATATGTTGTGTTAAGAGAAATTCTGAGATTGAAAGTGTGATGCCACTTAGACACTGACAGCTGCAGTGGTCATAACTTAAAATGTCTTCACAAATACTAAAATCATAGAATCAAAATTCTACTGTGGAATGGAACAGCACTGCTCAAAAAGCATACAGTTTTGAAAGATCTCTTGGCTGTTTTACAAATTATTTTTCTCACCTGTAACTGCTGCAAATTATAAAGCTATGTTTGTACTTTCTATGTCTAGTTAACATGTTTATCATACATATAATTTTTAACATTCCACAGTGTTGTCCCGATATTACCAGGGACAAAGAACGTAAGACATTTAAAAGCACAAAGGAGTCCACCCAATCTAATAGGTTTGACCATTTACATTCAACTCAGTCTCGGTACGTTTTTTTTCCTTACCACAGTCCACTATCGATTTCATCTCTAAAACCAGACCAACCCAAGTTCTGAATTCTTTGCTTCAGTAGCCCTTAGAATTTACCCATGTTTAACCCTTCCATTAACCCCAACCAAACAGCGCTGCTTAAACACCTTTATATTTTTCAAATGGATAGAATAACTGTTTTCTGCTCTATTTGCTAATGAAACTAAATCCTCTGATTGGCCTTCACCGTTTTGTTGGGCCTTAGGCTGATGGGTTTACTGGGGTATGTTTTGAGCCTTGCCACATTCATAAAATCTTCCTGAATTTGCTGGCTACTGCACGCATCTGCTCCATTGATATTTCTGTCCCCATACTTTTCTTCAACAGCTTTCTGGATGATCTTTTCAATTAGAGCACAGTCTTGAGATTTTATTTTCCCAAGAAGAATTATGTAACGTTTATACTGAGTCATATTTGCCATCTGCTGATCCGACTACATAAACAATCCAAATTCTTAAAAACCTGAGTTTTCCTTAGTATCTGCTTCTAATCTAATTTTTCACAAATGCACAGGTTGATGCACATACCCCTGCCTTACAATTAGCTCTTCACAGAATACTGGCGCCTCTTCAGAGGCCCTCATCAAACTTGAAGAAATCTATTCATGCGGAGGATACATGTGAGAAGGTATTTTTCGGGCAACGCACGTGATCGCATACAAAATCATATGCGAGGCAGAAATAAAGGGAAATTATGACTACTTTAACAGAGGACATCAAGAAGCTTCAGAAGGCAGCGGTATTCTTAGTATATGGCTAACTTCTTTGGAACTAGTTAATGCTCAAGTGGCTGGTAACAAGATACATAACTTTTTACTCCAGCTTTAAATTACTGTTTTCCACCACAACTCTGCTATGACTGAGGACTTAAACCATAAATCCTAATTCATGTGATTATACATTTATTTATTTAAACTGTAATGAAACACTTGTGATCACAGAATCAGACGTAAATTGCTATTTATATTAGACTCTCTCAATCAGAAAGGCCATAGTTATAGAGTCTCTCCACCTAATAATTTTATGCCAGTGTTCAATTCTGTGTCCTGTTGACAACATAGGAGAAGACATCATTACACATTCTGAAAATGCTGAACCATGTAAATTACATTTTCTAACTAAAAAAGAGATACAGTTTTGATTGCTGTGGACAGTATATTGAAACAATAGGTCTTCATAATGGTATTTTTTTTCCTTTGTAAGGGAAAAGCTGACCCCAGAAAGAAATTTCTATTTTTATGAGATTAAAGTTGTATATTAGCTAATAAAAATATGAAAACACCTGTAAAACTGTTACTGAGAGGGACTAAACCCAACCTCCACATCAACAAGGATCTTTCCATTGACTGGAATGCACCATAGGTCTGGAGCAATTAACACTTTCTCTGAAAACATAACATTAAAATCCTGCCTGCCACAATGTTGTTTTGCCATTGCTGTGCTTTATTTCCATCTTGTGAGCACAGTGCATGGGAGAATGCCACTGATCTCAGTGAGGGAACAGTAAGAGGTCTTAACTTATTTGCCTGTTGTACCTATGGTTCTACCTACGCAAATTACTAAACTGAAACAGGAACACGGGGCTGTAATTTGGCTTTTCAAGTATGCACAGTATCAAACGGTGCACTAAACAAGGATGTGCCTATGAGTTGGCCAGCACTGAGTATTTTCAACAAAGCTTTTAAGAACGCAAAAACCATAAGGAATGATTAATTTTGGTGCCTGGAAAAGTCATACAATTCAAAAGGTTACACGTTTGAAACCTGTAACAGAACCAGGCATGGCAGAACAAGGGATGACTGGAGCCGACACCAAGCATATTCAGTTATACCTCTCCTCCTCTGAAACACTAAAAAGGCACGATCCTGGCGTGTGGTGGGCGTGAGCGGTCCCGTCTGCCCAATTTGCCGAGCCAGCAACTCAGTTTCCCTCCCGACCTCGGCGGGCCCCGGATTTTCCTTTTTGTCTACACCGTTTTGCTCAACGAAGCAGGCTGGCATCTGCGCTGGAGCGTCCTGCCACGTCCCCGGATGGGGTTAAACCCCTGCTCGGGGGAGTCTCCTCACAGAAACACACACACGCGCATAACGCCACGCTCCCCTCCACCCCACTCCACCTGCTGCTAATTCCCCTGGGGGCGGGTGCGCCTCAGCACCCACCTTCGACCTGCCGCTTCCCCCCCCCGACTCCCCTCAGGAACCCGCCCTCCGCGGGGCAGCGCAGCCTCGCCCCCTGCCGCACCCAGGAGCGCGCGCGGCCTCCTCAGCGGCGGCAAGACCCCCCTCCCCACCCTCGTCCTCCACCGCCCTCCGCCACCCTCGCCCCGGCACCCGGGTCCCTCCCTTCCTCTTCCGCAGCGCCAGGAGGCGCCACCTGCCCGGCAGGACCCGGCCCCACAGCCGCGGCGGCCCCGCGGAGCGCTCCGGGCGCCGCACCTGGTGGGGGGGGACGGGGGGAGCGGGCAGGGAAAGGCGGGCTAACCGCCAGCGCGCGCGCGCCGCTCTGGTCCGCAGCAACGGCCGCCGCGCGGCACCGCAGTGGAGCGCGAGGCGCTGCCGTTAGCGAGGGGCGGGCGGGGCGGGGCGGGGCGGGGCGGGGCCGGGAGGGCGGAGGCAACGGAGGCCTCGGCGGCGGCGAAGGGCTGGGGCAGGCGGAGGGGGCAGCCAGCCCGGGCAGCCACTGAGAGCGCGCCAGCCACGTCTCCCCAGCAACGGGCCTGGCAAGTCAGGGCTGCGCCTCCTCCTCCCGTCCCTCCCTCCCTTCTTCCGTCCGTCAGTCCGTGAGGGTCGTTATCCCCCTCAGCCCGGCCGGCCCACGGGCACGGGGGCTCAGGCTGCCCGCTCCCCCAGCCCGGGCCGGGGCTCGTGCATGGGAGTGTGTGTGTTGGGGGGGGGAGGTTCTTTATTGGCCTCGTCCTCCCCCCCCCACCCCCCGCTTTCTCTTCCACACTCCACCCAGAAATGATCCAGTGAAACTAGGAGGAGGTGATTCTCCTCCTCCCTCCTGCTGCTGCTCCTGCTGGTCTGGAAGGGACTGCAGGAATCTCTGCTCCGCTCTGCTCTGAGGCAGGGTCTGGGGAGGGGAGACCGTTCTGTGGAGAGCGGGGGCCGCGGTGGTGGCCCGGGGTGTATCTCTGCCAGTGCGCGGGGGGCTGCTTGGTTCCTGACCATGGGGAAGGACCAGGAACTGCTGGAAGCTGCTCGCACTGGGAATGTGGCTCTGGTGGAGAAACTCCTCTCTGGGAGGAAAGGAGGGATCCTGGGCAGTGGATCTGGAGCTATTCCCTTATCCAGCTTACTGAGGTAGGGACATCGTTCCCCATCAGATGCTGGGGATATTAACCTCTTCTTCCCTGTCATCATCATCGCCCTTCTCATCTCCATTTCCATTCCTGCATCCTTCACAGTAACAATAAATCGTTCACTCTAGCCAAGTACAAGTGTGCCTGTGTTTAAAGTCACAGGCAGTCATTTTATTAATATAGTGATACTGAATTTCTTGCCATCAATGCGTCTGTAAGGTACTTGCTCTTTCTGTTGCTATCTGTGGTGCAGAACTTACATTTTTATTGCTGGGCTAATATGCACAATATACTAATTACCCTTCCTTTGATATTTAATTTTCGAATTGCTACTTTTAATCACAGATAAGGCATGGCATTGTGGAATTCTGTGTAAAAAGCCATAGCTTCACCCCATCCATACCTTCACCCATAGTTGTTACCCTCACTTGCAGAAGAAATTAGGCATGCCGTAGTAATGAGCCTACAAAACAAAGAAATGGAATCTTTTTTAATGAGAGATCATCGAGGCAGGGGAGGTGTAAAACTTATGGAGCAGGTTAGGTAAGAGCAGCATGACTTTCAAGATACCTGGATTTAGTGGAGTGAAACTGGGTTACTGGCCATGTTGGGTGAAAGGACTTAACTTTAGTCATTAGTCATATCTCGGGCAATCTACAGCATGACTTTGATGTTTAATTTCATCATGCTCTTAAGTAAGAGCATTATCACAAGCATTTATGACATTTGACAGTATTCAAACAAGAGGTCTGCAGCACACAGTCCAGTGTTAGTGTTCAATACTACATTAGGCATAGCAAAAGAAGACAAAATGAACTGAAACACTCTTGACCTAGAACTTTGAATAAATTGGGGTTTTGGGTTGGTTGTTGTTTTGTTTTCTTCTGGAAAGAAAGAAAAGGCCTAGATAAATGGAAATTGCTGAAATTAAAACATATTTGTGATTCTATTACCAGTACCTCCTCGTCAATATATTTATATTATTTCAATGTTCCCTATCAGAGGAAATTTAGTGTAACTGCCCAAATTATACCTGTTTAAAGTCTTGCTATTTTAAAGGTGGTTTTAGTGCTGTAAACAAAAACAGTTCAGATATTCATAGTTTAACAAAGTTCTTTGATGCCCCAGTTCAATTAGCCATTGCACCATTGTTTAGTTGCTAGCCCATTGACCAAAATCAAAACACACCATGTGATTGCTTTTTGTGCTGTACTTGAATAGGCTGCTTAGCAAGGAGTATGCCAGGTAGTTGGTTGAATTTAAAATATGAGTCTTCTTAAAATGCGATACCCATTTTTTGTAAGTACAGAAGTAAGTTCACTTCAGTACAATGACTAGCCATTTATAATTCTGTTCTACTGCATGATTTGTGTAGTGACTTTCTTCAGGGCTAGTGCCTGTGCTATGTTCTTACACTGTTACTTTCATGTTGTATATGATGAGCTCTGTATATCCAGAGGGGTTGTATTTGCTTGTGTTTTTCTTTTTTATTAAACAGCAGGGTTTTACTTTGTGTATACGGAACACCTTAGCCATGTGTTTTGTATATACAGATGGGTCACAAGAGTAATTTTTTGTTACTCAGAATTTAAGTATTTTAGGTTGTAAACTCAACTGTAGTCTTTTTTTTCTGGAAGTGCACTTAGCTTAAAGAAAAGTAAAACAAAGTAAAACATGCACTGTTTTATTTATGATATTTCTTACTAATGTTATTAAGAATGTCTATGGCTTCTGTAAACTTAACTTGAAAAATTAAAAGTAAAAATTTAGCATACAGCTGCTAAAATATTTATTTAAAATATTTTTTATTTTAAAGAAGTTATTTGAATACTTCAAAAAAAAAGAATTCAGTAATGGATTGATGCATAAACATTCACAATCTAACACACTATTGAACATAATGCTTTTTAGAGGGAATCTTAATAATTTCATTGACTTCACCAGGAATGCTCAAAGTAGAAGCTACTATGCATTATAAAGAGTGTTTTCAAGAAAGAATTATACATGCTAGGTATTTTAACATACCTTTGTTTGGAGGTGTTGCATGATCTAACTGATGCCAGCAATTATGGATTAAGTCCAGAATGACATGCAAGAGGTTGGATTTATCTTGGTACAGAACACATGGAAACAAAAGAAGGTACCATCTTGATCCTTTTTAGGAAATCAGCACTTACTGAAAATAGCAAAGTTGTAGAAAAGCCGTAACTGTACAGTATAAAAGTTTGAATTTGAGGTTGGGGGGATCTGAAGATTTTTTTTTTTTTAATAGAAAACCAATTGAAGTAGCTTACTAGTAGAGCTATGCTAGTATTTTTTGCATACAGTTTATTAGACTAAAACTGCTTTTGAAAGTTGTAACAAAGAGAAAGCAATAGAAAAAAATATAGGGACGTATTTTTCTTCTTTTTATAGAATCCTTAGGAGACATTGTATTTGACAGTAACTCCTGGTGTTTCATTGATCATAATTATTGCTCAGTTCCTAAAATGGTGCCTCAAAACTGTACGTGTCCCGTTGTGGTGAGGAAGGTCCGTGTTGCTTATTCTTTCTGCTTTTGGCAATGCTGTTCCTAGCATTAGGTCTTTCAGCATACAAGTTGACTCATTCTGTGCCTGATATGTTGGTCTAAGTAGCAGTACACTTTCCCTTTGGATTTCTTTTAAGTGCTGAAGACAACTCAGTTTATGTGGCTGAACTCTCCATGGCTTGGTGCCTTTTTTTGTGGAAATTTGCTTTGCAGTAGTTATGTACGTTGTGAATGAAATTTAATATTCATGAATTGAAAAATACACATCGATTGGTATCTGAACCAAGCAACAAACTATCTGAGCTCTCATCTCCTATTTACATTTTAATAACTTTTTTTTTTCTGACTCAGTGTATTTTATGGCACTTGGGGGAAAAATAGGGAAAACTTGTTTGGTTGTGTTATAGTTGAACCTATTCACTGATGTTAATTGCAGAGTAAATTATCTAATTTTTAAAGGGCTGACTTCTAATTTATAAGTTATTATATTAAATTATGACAAAAGTTCAGGAAAACAATACTGTTCCAGAAGGCTATTTAAGCACACATATAAATATATGAATGAATTCCTGTGAGGATTTAAACATATGCTTAAAGCAGAGTATGTGTGAAGTGCATAAAAATTATGTATGCTTGATTAAGTTCATAAGCACCTAGGTATCTGTAATAGATACTATGTAGGACCTTACGCCCAAATTGATTAATCTAAAGCAGTGACAATAGATCAGTGATATTTGACTGTGTGGACTGTAGAAATTGTTTCGTGAAAGGCTCTGGGTCAGTTTGCGGTCCTCTCCCTCAGTCTCCATGCTTTGCTCTGGAATATAAAGATTGTAGGTGAATATACTGAAGGTGAATTCCTCAGATGCAAAAGTCAGCATAAGGCATTGCAACATACTAGAGCAAGTATAATCCTCAGTACACACCAGGCGTAGAGTAATTTAGTTGCTTAAACATGGGTATTTATTGTCATTTTAGATGCCCATGAGTTTCTGAGGCATCTGCATGGGCTGATGGACTTTAGCAAGGAACCATGGCCTGTGGAGATAGAACTACATTCCGGGTGGGTGCACTAGGACATCTAAAAATGTGTTACATGTGTGTAGAGGCTACAGTTTCCAACCCAAAACAGTAGAGCAGTGCTGGGTTCTGTTCTTTTACTATGAAATGAGGATATTTTGAGACACCTCAGAAAACATTCAGAGTTTAGAAGACTGAACTGTAAGGGAAGTTTCCTTTCTCTGTTTCTTGAGAGATTTCACTTCCTGGAATTGTCACACATTAGTATATTAACTATGTTTCATATTAAAAAACAAATATGTTTTTTAGGTGCGTAATAGATTGCGAAGAGAATTTTCAAATTTTTAAATTATTTCATTGACTTTTATATTATTCCAGTATAACATGAAAACTTGAGGGTGAAATCCCACAGTCCCTCTAACAAAATGTATAATTCAATTCCTGTATCCCAAATCCTTAAATGTAAGTTAAATGCGTAAAGTACAATCCTTAAATGTACGTTAAATGTACGTTAAAAGAGTAAAGTGTTTCTAACAAAACCGGTATTTTTAATTTGCTTAATTTGATTATCTGCATATACAGAACATGTTTTTATTGACCAACCAGTTTTTCATTGTTGGATAAAGACAGGCTTCATTTCTTTCAAAGTGTTTTAAGGAAAATAACTTTGAAGGTTTTCCTGTATCTCAGAGACCTTGTATCATTTTGCCACATGCAGTCACGTACATGCCTTTTGCCCCTACTAATACGTTACAACCTAAAGAAAAATGGGTCGTTCTTTAAATGCTAATTTTTAGTCTTTTTAAACTTTACATGTTACATGAGCTTTGGATTTTTAACAGGATTATGGGATAGAATATGAATTAATGTGAACTGGCACGGAGTAGTAGGGAAAGGGTGAGTTGGCCTCTTCTTGCTCTTTGTTGGCTACTGCCATTACACAGCATGGGAGGGCGGAGCAGCCTGCGCGGAGCTGGTTTTTTCCCCTTCTACACTTGGCAGACTGTGGCAGGGAATGGCTCCGTTCTTTGCTTATCCTTACTTAGCGCAGCTACACCATGTATAGGCCTGGCCCAAGATATTTCTCCTCTAAAGTATAAGAAACCCAGGAAGCAGATTGTCAGTCTGCAAGTTGCAATCTGTTTCCTCATCTGTTTCTCAGAGCAGTGTATTGCTCGCAGCAAAGCCGCAGTTTAGCCTGATGGCCTCAGTGCACACTGAGAACCACTCAGATCTACTTCTGTCCTCGTACAGACCCCTGTGATTCATTCAGCTTGCTGTGCAAAATCAGATCAACTTAGATATGGCTTGTAGTGTAGAAAGTATTTAAAATACTGAAATACTTTACGAAGCTTTAGTTAAAATTTTAACAAAGTTGTTTTCACATTATAATTTAAATAACAAATGGATCACCTTATCAACAAATATAAAGGCACTAGTTCTATTCTTCGTTCCAGTGTTGTTTAAAGTAAGAGAAACTTTCTTAAGTTGATTATATAAAGAGATTGTATTATACGAGGCTTGCACTAGCAGGGTTCTGGGCTCACATACTTCTGAGGTCACTTGGTCTCTATGTTAGAAGGTGTTTATTTCAGACAACCAATGCAGATAATGAAACGACAAGTATTTGTTACACATAGATCAGTGGGGCATCCAATTAGTGTATGCTTATTCCTAATTGTAATTGTAAACTATTAGTTAATACATGGAGGTTTTTGTACTGATGTCCCAAGCAGAGACCAGCATTCCCAGATTCCCCAGTTACCTTCTTTATCCTGTTAGAATAGAAACTTAAGTCTTTTGGGGACATATTTAATTTTTCTTCTTTTTGTCTTTCAGTATGAAATGCAAATTAATGATCACTACAACTCTTAGTTTATGTTGTTTGGTGTTAACGATAGTTGATTGTTGCCTTGATTCAGCATGTTTGACGTTTCAAATATATGAGCTTCTCTTAAAACTTAAACTTGATTTTGTTATTTTCTGCCTTTCTTAGACTTATTTTTATTCTTATTTCTTATAAATGCTTTCTATCAAAGTTTAGGCAAAATTTTATTCTTGGAATTCCTTGTATTTCTTCACAAGTTTGAAACATTTAAGAAATACAAAGTGATATGGGCAGTATCCAGGACATTTGGTAGAAATCTCATTGTTAAGGGCAAGGCAATTAACAAAGTTTGTGTAATAAATCTGCCCTAGGAGCTCAACATGATCCTGGATTCACAGCTCTTTACTTCATCTCTATAGATAAAGTTCTCACTTCTCCTTACTCTAGGTCTTGTTTTCTGAGTATTGTTCAAGTGTACATGCTATTAATATTCTAAAATGTTAGACCAAATGTAAAAAATGATGAGCAAGAACTGTAGATCTAGTGTAAAATCTACCAAGGTCATATTATCTGCCAGGACATAGGATCAAGATAGGGGATGTATTAGTGCTGGGAGGACTGATGGAGTTTATGATGGAGTCAGGAGGACTAATAAGGGAAATTTTAGAAACATGTTAAGGAGAAGGTAAGGAAAAATCCCCAAAAGTTGAAGTGTCTGTAACTTGTAAGAATTCTTTTAGAATTCTTCCATAATTCTTAGCCACTAGATGGCTAGTGTCTAACTCTGCAGAGGACCATATAAATGCATTTTGATCACCATCTTGTTTTCCCTCTTGTCTGACATTGATGATTTTAGTAGTTTGGTAACTCAATAAAATTAATGCTGCTTTATACATTTTTAAAATTGATGTATGACATTGTTGCTTTTAAGTGGTAGTGTTATAGCAGAACTAAGAGGGGAAATAAATGAAATAAAATGAAGAATGATGTAATCTGAAAGCTCTGCTATCTTGTGACATGTCAAGGTTGGAAATGTTATGATGAGCAAATACAGATGCTTTTAAGACAAGCATTTTCACAGTCACTGCACTAGTGATCAAGAAGAACGTAACCATCTTTCTAAAAATCTACAGGTAGATTCTTTTATTTGCCTCAGTTACAGTTTGTATGGGTAGTTTGTGTGGGGATTCATGAATGGGCTATGGAGGAACTGCTTATAGCTCTAGGCCATTTTTTTTATTGCCCTCACATAGGCACTAGTTGAAGCATCCTGTAAACTGCTTTAATTTATGCTACTGGCATGTAATCCCTAAGGTACAATCCATTGTAGAGTGCAGTTATACTCCATTTCCTTCAGCAACCTTAGCTTCCTTGCCTGGGGAGGTGACATATACAAGAGTTCCATAGCTGGAATTCCCTTCTGCCATGGAATTTTTCTGCTGGCCACTTTCAATCAGAGTACACATCCTAGTCCTTTTTATTACTTCAAGGTAAAATATTTTGACAACTTTTAATGTTAAATGTGTAAGGCATAGTAAGCAGCGTTAATTCCTGCCTACTGATATGACATTTTCATGTACATGGATCCTTTTGGGAAGTAGGGAATACATTTTGTTTGAACTTTATAGACTTTATGGGAAGACTTTATGACTTTTTAATTACTTTTTCCTGATAGTATTTTCAGTATGTTCATTTTGCATTTAAGAAGTGATATATCTACTCTTCTGTACCTAATTTAAGATCTATGAATTTCTAATAATGTACACGTATCTAATATAAGAAAGCTTCAGTGAGATTTAATTCCATGAGGTTGTGCTTTTATTAAAGTCATTTTACACTGTTTCCCATTTATTGCACATACGTTTTCTAAAGAAAGAAGAAATGCTAAAAATGACATCTTGAGTGCAATTTGGTTCCAATTTAAAACACCCAGTGGTAGCTATGTTTCTATAGGTGTTCACATCTGTGCTAGGTGTCTAAATTCCCATTATAGCCAATGGAGATGTAATCAATACAGTTAGGGAGCGTACAGAGTGATTCATCTGACCCCAAAGTAGATACTGAATGATTTTATTTCAAAGTGAACCACATCCGTAATTTAAATATTTTTTGTAGGTAAAAATATTTCAGTGAAGAACGGGAAAAGAAAAATTCTCATTGAAGGTGTATATGTAGAATTTATATATAAATGACCACTTAAATAGCTAGGTTAAAACAAAAGTTGTGTGGGATTTCTCTCCTAATTTATAGCTAATTTGGATGAATTCAGAAGTAGTACCAACCAGATGATTGTCTGATTGAGAGGCAGAACCAAGTGCTAGATGATTGAAGTTAGAGAAAGATGAAAAATACCTAAAATGCATGATGCTGTATCACATGAGGTTTGTCACAAATGCACCAAGTGTGCAAGAATTGAATTAGAAAAACCTTAGCTGGAGTTGAAACTAGTGAGGGATGGGAAAAGCAAGAGTAAATATGTTGACAGCAAAAGAAAATGTGGACCCACTGCTCAGTGAGGCAGGAGACCTAGGGACAAAGCACATGGACAAGGCAAGGCAGTCATTGCCTTTTCTGCCTTGTTTCTTTGGCGGTAAAGTTTGCCTCCCAGGTTCCTGAGCCTACTAGCAAAATTTGTGTGCCAATGAATCATTACCCACAGTAGAGGAAGATCAAAGGAACACTTAAATTCAAGGGACCAATGTTACTGCGGGGCCACTGTTGTCTTTGGAATGTTCATGTCAAGCATGGGAAGTTTCTGATGACTGGAAAAGGGTAATGTCACACTCTTCTTCAGAAAGGGCAGAAGGAAGGTTCTGGGGTCATCAGGTTCATCAGTCTAACCTAAGTCCTAGGGAACGTTACCGAGCATATCCTCATGGAAGTAACTTCCAGGCACATAAAGGACAAGAAGGTGATTGAGAACAGCCGTCATGGATTTACCAAGCTCAAATCATGCCTGACCAACCTTGACTGCTTTCTACAATGAGATAACTGCCTCTCTGGACAAGGGGAGAACCGTGAATGCTGCTTAACTTTAGAGCGGTCTCCTTCAGTCAAAATGGTGAGCTATGGACTGAATAACAGGATGATAAGATGGGTGGAAACTTGGCTGGATGGCATGGCTCTGAGGACTGTGATCAACAGTACAAAATCCAACTATTGGTGTCTACTAGGGGGTTTCCTCAGGATTCGAGGGCTAATATTGGTTGCAATATATCAAGTATAGCAGATTTGTAGATGATACCAAATTAGGGAGAAACAATTAATTCGAAGAATTGCTTTTAGAAGGGACCTGGACAGGCTGGAGAAATGGGCTAATTGAAGCCTCATGAAATCCAGCCAAAACCATTGTGAAGTTCTGCATCTGGGAGTGAATAACCTCTTGCACCACTACAGACTCTTGTGCTGGAATTGGACAATTTTTGTGTTTTTTTCTTCTTTTTCTGTCATATTAGGCATTAAAAAAACATCAATATCACATTTAGTCTTTGAGTTTACACATTAGTAACTTCTTACTCCTGTAAGAATTGTGTGATTGGTGTGTGGATTTTTTTCCTAAACCTTCATAACCCAGATGAGTGCTGAAATAGCTTAAGTTGTAAAGTATTCGTATTGTCACAGTATGAGAAATGTCCAGGAAATAGATGCCTTTTAGAAAAGGTGAAAAAAAAAGAGTTTTATAAATTAGATTTGGGAATGTCTTCTGAAATAGGTATTTTCCCTCTGCACATTGCCTGAATTTCAAACCTTTGTGATGTAACTTTCTGGTGTGTTTGCCACTGGTAGTTCTGAGAGTTAACCATGGGTTTAATGTCTTCCATGCTTACTTGCTCACTTGCCAGGCTCATTGTTTTCTATTTTTAAATGCCACTAGATATGAGCATTGAATCTGTGTGTCTAGGTTATTTTTGCAGATTATACACCCCAACACATTAATACTAGCAGTTTGACCCTAGAATCTCAATTAAGTCATAGGTGAAGGTTCCTAAAAAAATGTAATTTACACTTATTTTTAGTTTTCAATTTTCTCAAGTAATTATTTATCCACTTCCATATCCTCCTTGTCATCTGTACAGCTAATTTGTCAGATTATGCTCATAAGTATTTTGCAATCACTCTGCTTCCTGTTTTGTGCACGTTTATTGCAGAGCAGTATCTTGCATAACCAAGTGGTCTAATGATCTGCCAGGGATCTTCTCACATAATGTGCACATGTAACATTTCAGTGAACCAAATGTACTAAATGGAGAAAAAAAGCATATGGTATATACTATATGTACATGTTACAAATCTGTTGTTTTCCTGTCACAATAGTTAAATCTATCTCTATTTTTACTTTCATGTAGACTATGTAAGCCTTGATTTCAGAAGGATAGGAGTCATGACATAAGCAGAGAATGAAGCCTCTAAAAGAATAGAATTGGCGTGTGTTCTGGGTGAGGAGATGTGGCTAGAAGACATGTGGAGGGAGCGAGACTTGAATAGGAGTATTTGGAGTGTTTTGGCAAGTGGGCTGTATATAAAAATCTGAAAAGGCTGGAATGCTAGAAATGGTTGGTAAAGGAAATGGGTATAAAAATTGAGACTGGGAATAATAACTGAGACTGGTTGACCATGGAAGTTAGCACTGGTGAGGAGCGGAAGAGGTATGTTTAGGAGACAAGATAAAAGGAACAGGGCAAAAGGAGCTACATTCAGCAGAATAAAGAGAGAATGTATATCCACTGAAATATAGTTTTCATTCAAAGCCTGACGTTTCCATATTTCGTTGCTGTAACAAACGTTTGTGAAATGCATTTGCAAACTAACTCATTTTGTTTTAGTGCTAAAATAGACAGAGGTTAATAAAGTGCCATCAGTCATTCCGTTAGTTTAAATGGAAGAGGTGGTGATGGATATAGAGAGCCTAAATCATCCGGTAAAGTTTTGCGAAGATGACACCACATGGTGAAATTTCACGAGTTTTAGTTTGCTTTTTTATTAATGGTAAAATAAGGTTGCTGGTGGAGTTTTTATTTAGCCCCCTGAATGCAGGCATTCTATATTTTTTAACGACGCAATTCCTGTAGTCTTTTATTTCACAAGGTCCTTACCTTGGTTGCTGTCCAGGACAGACAGTGCTCATTGAATAAGCAGTTATTCAATATTTTTTATCCTTATTATTCAATGTTTAGCCCTGAGCCTTATTTACTGCACACAATTCAAACTCTTCTCTAGAAAAAGAATTATTAATTTTTCTCCTGGGCTTTTCAGTGGTGTTTGTCACTATAGTATCTGACTGCTTCACAACATTAATGAGTTTACTGTCACAGTACTTCTGTGACTGCGTTTAAGAGTGTTAATATCTGCAGTTCACAAATGCTAACTGAAGCACAGTTAGATTATGGTGAGACGTATCCACTAATTTGGTGTTTCTAAATGGTGAATACAAAGAGCTCATTTTTCACAGTATTAATATAGCTAGTGTAAAAACATAGGAATGGCTCCTCTTGGTCAGAATGAAGGTCCATCTAGCCAAGTACTCTTCTCCAGCAGTGACTGGGAGTTAAGAGACTGCTCTTAGAAGAGTTATAATAGCAAAACAAGCATATAGTGAATAATACTTCCTCCAGTGTACTCTCACAGCTTTCAACAATTTACAGCAGCTTTCCAAGTCAGATGTATTGTCTTTGTATTTAATAGCTCCAGTGAATTTTTCTTCCATGCATTTGTTCAATTGGTCTTTGAAGCAATGCAAATTTTTAGCATTCATAGCATCTCACAGCAAGGGTTTCACATCTTAATGAAGTATTATGTGAAGAACATTCTCTATAAATTTAGTAGCATTTTATATGTTCAATGTGTAAAGATCTGTTCAGATGTTCAGAGGTTTGTTTCTGGAGTACAGACATGGATAGTTCTGTGGTGCAGCATTAAACTGCTTGTTTTAGTAAATACTTGATTTAGTAAATAGCAACAAACCTTTTAATAGTTTTGTTTTTCAGAAAGAAATGAGTTCTTATTCAGTCATCCCTGTTATAGGGGGTAGGTGTTCAACTGTTCCAAGATTAGGATTTATTGTGCAGGGAAAAATAATGTGGAATTGGTTAATTATTAAGGCTAATAGATATGTGTAAGTGGGATGACTTAGCACCAGCACTTTAATCCTTGCCTTTACAACCTCAATAATTTTTTAGTGCATTTTTCTGTATATATTTCTGTATATATTTCCACAGAAAGATGTATATTTTTTCAATAGAAAAATGTATTTCTTTTGAGAATATAGATACAGACTACCTGTGTGGTGGTGAACAGAATATACTGAATTCGGAGATGCCTCTATTAATTTCCAAAAACTACAACTCCTGATGTGTATCCCCTGTCCTTATAAAAATGATGTGGGATTAGGGGAGCTGGAGTATATTTCTTATTTTTTTCTTTTTTCCTTATTACTTTTTGGCAACTAATGATATGCGTTTGGACAAGATTCCGATTATATTGCCTGAAACAGCAAAGGTGAGGCAAGGAAAATCAAACTTTAATTCTTGTAAGTAGTTTGTGAAGATGGAAATGAAACAGCTGCGTGTAGGAGAAGGATGTTACTTTCCTCTTTTGTGGGAAAAAGTTATTGAGGAAAGAACAAGGACATTCCCCAGTGATGAAATGTTTCCTCTTATATGTCATTCCCTAGAAAGATCGTTTGAGGCATAAATGGGATGTGTATCATTTCCCACTTAAACTGGTGAATCGGAGTTAATGAATTACTTCAGGAATAGGCTTTACAGTTGATGAAGCTGGTCCTGGTCATTGGTACGTACCATGTTGGTACTGCTTAATCAAAAAAGGGAGAAATTTTAGCATTCAGCCTCCATGTATATATTCAGGCAAGAGTAAGTGACAGAGAAGTAAAATGAAAAGTTCATTACACACTTACAGGCCCAAGAATTTTGACATAATCGTAGAATCATAGAACAGTTTGGTTTGTAAGGGACCTTTAAAGGTCATCTAGTCCAAGCCCCCTGCAATGACATCTTCAACTAGATCAGGTTGCTCAGAGCCCCATCCAACCTGACCTTGAATGTTTCCAGGGATGGGTCATCTATGACCTCTGTGGGCAACCTGTTCCAGTGTTTCCCCACCCTCATTGTAAAAAATGTGTTCCTTATATCTAGTCTAAATTTACCCTCATTTAGTTTAAAACCATTACCCCTTGTCCTATCACAACAGGCCCTGCTAAAAAGTTTGTCTCTATCTTTCTTATAAGCCCCCTTTAAGTACTGAAAGGCTGCAGTAAGATGTCCCCAGAGCCTTCTCTTCTGCAGGCTGAACATCTCCATCTCTTTCAACCTGTCTTCATAAGAGAGGTGTTCCATCCCTCTGATCATTTTTGTGACACTCCTTTGGACTTACCTCAACGGGTCCATGTCTTTCCTGTGCTGAGGACTCCAGAGCTGGATGCAGTACTCCAGGTGGGGTCTCACCAGAGTAGAGTAGAGGGGTAAAATCACCTCCTTCGACCTGCTGGCCATGTTTCTTTTGGTGCAGCCCAGGATACGGTTGGCCTTCTGGGCTGCAAGTGCACATTGTCAGCTCATGTCCAGCTTTTGATCCACCAGTAACCCAAAGTCCTTCTCTGCAGGGCTGCTCTCATTCCCTTCATCTCCCAGCCTGTACTGATACCAAGGCTTGCCCTAACCCTGATGCAGGACCTTACACTTGGCCTTGTTGAACCTCATGAGGTTTACACAAGCCCACTTCTCAAGCTTGTCCATGTTGAGTCATAATGCCAGTGTTTGAGGCCACACCCATCCTATGTGATCTAAAGGAGAACATACGGGAACGATTTGGAGCTGCCTATAACAGTCTGAAAATATTAGTACTTGACTGTGACATTATTGTGATATTAGTTTTGTGCACTTAGTGGATTATGGTGAAGATTATCAGAAATACAACCTAGAAAGAAGATTTGTATCCAGGTGCAGATTTTTCAGAAAATCCTGGAGAAACAATGACAGATACTCGGTATAATGCCATTGTTTGATCTCTCCTAAATCCCAAGAAACTGATCTTGGGGAGCAGGTTCAGGCTTGGGCATCAGCTGGGTTTAGAGGTGGACTATTGAGACAGAAGGAGCAGACTCATGAGAAATGCAGTGAGAACCAGAACCTCATGAGCTAGGGTTCCTTTACTCGTCATTCATTAGGATCTAGATCACATATATCTCTTATTTAAAAAGTACACTGCTCGAAAGGGAAATTTTCTTTGAAGAGATTAAAGTGTGTACTTAAAAAGCACCCACCTTAATGCTTTCTGCAGTTCAAGGATTAAAGTGGCAAATCACAGAATCGTCAAGGTTGGAAGGGACCTTTAAGATCATCAAGTCCAACCATTAAGCTAATGCTGACAAAAAACTTCACTAAACCATGTCCTTAAGTGCCATGTCTACCCATCTTTTAAATACCTCCAGGGATGGTGATTCAACAACTTCCCTCGGCAGCCTGTTCCAATGTCTGATAACTCTTTTGGTGAAGAAATTTTTCCTAATATCCATCCTAAACCTCCCCTGGCCCAACTTGAGGTCATTTCCTCTTGTCCTATCACTTGTTACTTGGGAGAGGAGACCAACCCCCACCTTGCTACAACCTCCTTTCAGGTACGTGTAGAGAGGGATAAGGTCTCTCCGCAGCCTCCTTTTCTCCAGGCTGAACAACCCCAGTTCCCACAGCTGCTCCTCATAAGACTTGTGCTCTGGACCCTTCACCAGCTTTGTTGCTTTTCTCTGGACACGCTCCAGCACTTCAATGTCTGTCTTGTAGTGAGGGGCCCAAAGCTGAACACAGTAGTCAAGATTTGTCCTCACCAGTGTCGAGTACAGGGAGACCATCACTTCCCTAGTCATGCTGGACTCACTATTCCTGATACGGGGCAGGATACTGTTGGTCATCTTGGCTACCTGGGCACACTGCTGTCTCATATTCAGCCACCTGTTGACCAATACCCCCAGGTCCCTTTCTGCTGGGCAGCTTTCCAGTCACTCTTCCCCTAGCCCGTAGTGCTGCATGGGGTTGTTGTGACCCAAGTGCAGGACCCGGCACTTGGCCTCGTTGAACCTCATACCATTGGCCGCAGCCCATCAATCCAGCCTCTCCAGATCCCTCTGCAGAGCCTTCCTACCCTCAAGCAGATCAACACTCCCACCCAACTTGGTGTCGTCTGCAAGCTTACTGAGGGTGCACTCGATCCCCTTGTCTAGATCACTGATAAAGATATTAAACAGAACTGGCCCCAATATTGACCCCTGGGAACAGCACTTGTGACCGGCCACCAACTGGATTTAACTCCATTCACCACAACTCTCTGGGCATGGCCATCCAGCCAGTTTTTTACCCAACGAAGCACACACCCATCCAAGGCATGAGCAGACCATTTCCCCATGAGAATGCTGTGGAAAATGGTGTCAGAGGCTTTACTGAAGGTAAACAGCATCCTCAGCCTTTCCCTCATCAGCTAAGCGGGTCAAATGTTTGATAGGATTAAAGTTCTAAATGTTTGGTCAAGTGATATGCAGCTGTATTTTACACTTGCTTTTATATCTAACAAGCCACTACTAAATGAGTAGCCCCTAAAGAAGAGTAGTTTATTTTGGAATATATGCTTCTGCAGTCCAAGCGTGCAGAGTGCCAGAATCTTCATATAAAGATGGAAGTATGTTGCACTAGATTTGAAAATATTGCAATCTTTCTTCTTAAAAAAAAAATATTTAAATATCTCTTTTAAGTAAAGATAACAGTTTAAAGCAAGTAAATTTTTGTTGAAAGGAAAGATCTGGGAATTTATATAATTAAAGGGCTGTCATCAACAAAACACAAAAAAATTGTTAGATTTCAGAAATACTTCGAAGGCGTTAACTTGTGCAAAAAAGACTAAGCCATGCTGAAATGAGAATATTTTCTTTTCATGCTGTATCTTCCCTTGTTGAATGCGTCTCATACAATCAGAAGAAGAATCTTTGGCTTGTATTGCTGTGACCAGTGACTTCTTCAGTTAGTGTTTAGGAATAAGTTTTATTTTGTTGAAATTTTAATACTGTTTCTCACAAAATACTAGATACTGATCTTATGGCTAAACATAATTGATCCAGTTTGTGATGTGACTGTTTTAACAATAATAGATACTCAAACAGTTTTTGTGTTGGTGAGGGCTGTATAATGAAAAATATGCTGCTTTGTTGTCGGTTTTCAAAACATGCTTGGAGTTGACATTAATCACACGGTCTCTTCACTCTTTTGATCAAACTTGCGGGTATACAAGAAGTCCAAGACCTAGACCCTTAGCAGCAGTTGTGAGAAGGTGTCCTTGCCACAGGAATCGTTCAAGTGCTTCAAAACTGTGTAAGAGTTATACAGGTATAAATGTGAGAAAAGGAGTAACAGCAACAGAAATCTTGTGATGTGTTTCCAGTGCATAAATAGTTGTCCTGGTTTCAGCTGGGTTAGAGTTAATTTTCTTCCTAGTAGCAGCTGTGTTTTAGATTTAGTATGAGAATTATGTTGATAACACGTATTGGTTTAGTTGTTGCTAAGTAATGTTTGTATTAAGTCAAGGACTTTTTCAGTTTCCCATAGAAGCTGAGAGGGAACATAGAAAGGACAAGCTGGCTAAAGGAATATTCCACATCACAGACGTCATGCTTAGTATATAAATGGTGGTTGGTTGGGTGTCAGGAATCTGCGATTGCTGCTCAAGGTGGCTTGGGCCATTGACCATTGGGTGGTGAGAGCAATTGTATTGCATCACTTTATTTTGTGCATTCTTTTACCATTATTATTACTATTATTATTATTATTTTCCTCTTCTGTTACTGTTCTGTTAAACTGCCTTTGTCTCAACCCACGAGTTTTTTTCCTCCCTCTTGTCTGTCTTCTCCCTACCCTACCTGGGGCGGGGGTCAAGGGAGGAGTGAGTGAATGGCTGCATGGTCCTAGTTGTTGTCTGGTGTTAAACCACGAGAATAGTTTTTGCCATGAAATGAACTGTTGCAACATTTTCTTCTCCTCCTCTTGCTTTAAAGTTCACCTGGTTGTAACAGGGCACACACAGGCTCAGGAAATCAGGTTTGAGAAAAGCAAGTGAGGTTACTAAGAAATGTCTGCTTTTTAAAAGCCAAGGGAGCATCCTCTCTGTTAGGTGGCCTACTTCAGTAGACAACCTCCAAGGGAATAAACCAGCTAATTATGATAGTTGCAAGAGACAAACAGAGCTTTCTTTCACTTCCCTCAGTAACTAAGTACTGTTTTCATAGAATTTTTTCTCCTCATCATCCCTCCTTTTTCCAGGGTAACTGTTTTTCTCCCCTTCCTTTCTCTCACTGTGACACCCAGCTTGAAAAAGACAGAAAAAGTTAGGAAGTGAAGAATCCTGAAGTTCCTTATGCCAATCTTGAAAAAGATGACCTTGCTGCAGAAACTCACCCCAAGGCCAGGCAGTCTGGTATGAAAAAATTGAAGACCTAAGTTAATGCTTTTGGAGAATGCAGAAGGCACTAAATTTGACAATGGCATGGAAAAGTAGAACATAATCAGGGCAAAATTCATTGGAAAGCTTGAAAGAACAGACACAGTGCTGGGCAAAAGTCATAAGACCAGGGATACAGGATTGATTTGGGAAGTGGGGGATGATAACTTCCTGGAGAGAGAGGAAGAGATCCACTTTCAGAACCTTCCTCAAAGACTGATGAAAACTAAGAAGTGGCAAATAAATTTATTTAGAGAGTGACAAGAAAATACGCATGAGTGGTTGGATGTTGTCTGGTCTTTGCCCAACAGACCTGTAGCTTATGTGAATGAAGATACCTAGCTACTTGGAAAAATGCCAAAACCAAAACCACCAGCTCTAAAAAAAGCCAGAAGGAAGGAGCTGAGTCCCTTTGTGGTATTTCTGTTTAAATGTGTTCTTGGGTTAGAAAAAGGAGAGAACGAGACAGCAGGCCTTGGGATTACTCTTTAAAGGATGGAGCCAGAGTGTCTAGACCTCTTTGGAAGGAAGTATACTACTTTGGCTAGACTTCAATTTGTAGTAGCTCATTACTCAAATCTCCTTTGAAAATATGACTTTCTGAAATGACACAAGATGTTACCATTTCTGGGTAAATTCCCAATAAACTCTAAGGAGGAATTAAGAACAATTATTCCAGAAGGTCATCTCATAGTAAACATCTCTCTCCAAGTTTCACTTGACTTGTAAGATGCTGTGGCATCATCAGTAGTTTCAGCAAGTGTCGTGCAGTATGCATTGTTACAGTCTTCTGAGATTCTTGGAAAAGTGCAGAATACAGCTGAGGTCTTCCTGGGAAGAATGAACCTTTTGGTAAAACTGATGATTCATTATATTCCTGAAAAGTATCATCAGTTATTTTTTGGTCTTTGGGGATTTATTTTCTCAGTTCCATAGAAAGCTATCTATATACCAGATTCATTTCAGTTTATTGCACTACCACACTTATTGGGCATCATATGAGCCTCCTATGAAGCATATGAAACTCTGGAAAGAATTGCTTTATTTTCAGCGTAACCAAAAAGCAGATGCTTTCAAAGCAGTTGGATTGACACTCACACAGGGGGTTGTCAGGAACTATTTAAATAAGTGCAGATTTATCAGAGCAGCGAAGGGGGCTGTCCTGTCTTGTGTTGGCACCACTCAGTGCTTTCTTCTAATCATATGCAGTTTTAGTCACACGGCCTAACATTCAGATCACCACAGGCAGATGCACTATAGTTTTGATGACAAATCTCTTTCCCTTTGCAACTCTATTAGGGCTCATTATTGTACATCTAAGCATACAGAATTTGATAATAATATAAATTATTAAAATATTTGATTTTCATTTAAAGTTGGTATTTAAAACACTCTTGGTTAGTTTATGAAGAAGTATTTTCTTTCTAAAATTGTTTTTGGTTTAGTTTTCATGGGCATCATGCAAAGAGATTTAGCTAGATTTGAAATTGCTGAAAAAAAGGTAAACAAACACATTGGACTAAGATTAGTGATTTGTGACCCACTTTAAATTTGTCAGAAAAGGAAATAATGGCCTGACTTTAACTTCTCACTTGAAACATTATCTGTCTTTTAATTTGGTATTATGTTGCTGTGCTGAAGTTGGCTGTATGTAATACAGTATCTGATTTTTTTTCCATCATATTAAAGTGATTGTTTGATTTTTGAAGAGATTTTTTGGTCAGTAAGCATATATGCTCTGAGTAGCAATTACTGTACACAAAGAGAAGTTTGCCATGCATCCCTTAAAATTCATTCTCAGGCTTAAGCTGTTATCATTTATCTTTAGCATAACAGCTAAGACTTGCACACCTAAACTTTAATTCATGTTCCAAGTGAAAAAATTTATTTAGGCTAACAGCAATGTATTCTGTAACTAGACACTGAACATATTAATGATACTGTGTAACTGAGTGTTACTGCTCCCATTTGTGTTAAGTATTATACATCTCAAATTCTGTTAGTGCTTTAATCATTAGATTCTCTTTTCCTATTGGAAGACTATCAAGTTGTGTTTATGTGTTTCACTATTAATCAATAGTGAGATAGCCTATCAATTTCTAAATAGGTCAGTATTTTCCACTACAGTTTAAAAACTTAAATGTAAATAATTGTTCACTTTATCCTCATACTTTTTTCTGTTTAGGGGTGTTACTTAAATGCTAATGATACAGGGCTTGGTATCACCATCCTCCAGAAAATTTTGCAAGTAGGAGAAAACATACTGAAGAAATTTTGTAAATTAATTTGAGTGGTGTCTTGCCTATAGAGGAAATGTTGAAAAACCTGGAAATGAGTGCAGTCACATTTAGGTAGCCATGTGTCCATTTTGTAGATCTATGGTTCAGCGGAAAGAGCAAGTTCCTCTTCCTAGAGGCACACATTCTTCAAATGATTCAATGACGTTGAAGGTACATGTTCTTTTCCCTCCAACCCTATCTTTTTTCAAGAAAGTAGAGCTGTCTGTCTGTATGTCTGTAGGTGTACATGAATGTGTGACATAGCCATGAAGGGCAGCTAATCCTGATGAAACAGGCAGTAAAATTAAAGTGGATAAAGATTTATTTTTTTTCTTTTTTTCCCCTAAAGCCAGTTTTAGCAAAGAAACACCAGCTTTTTCCCATGAACTGTACTAGTGTTTATGATACTAGTAGTGATGTAAGTTTCCCAGTGTAGAAATGACATGGAGTGTAAGAGAAGCCAAAACAGTAGTTAAGCTGATAATCATATCATTCACCTCTCATGTGGAGACTCAGGTTCAAGTCTCTGGTCTGTCAGTATCCCAGGTGTTCTTTACCCACTGTTTTACCCAACACACACTTTTTCGCTGGTCCAAAGATTATATATAGTTATATAAACATATTGAAATACTTTCAAAAAGACTTAAAAACAAAAGGCATTACAGGCATTACTGGTCAGGACACTTGCTTGGAAAACAGAACAATGATGAAGGGGGACTTTAATCTTCCCACGACAGTCTTGAGTTTCACATTCTATTCTTTCCTTTTTAAAAAAGTAGAATCAAACAAACAAAATAATCTTAGTTTAAGTTTCACATAGAAAAGTGGAATTATCAAAAACTCAAAAAGGGGAAGTCAAACACTTTACTGATTGTAAAAGCAGTATGTTGCAAAGTAAGAGATTGTTCTGTTTGTACTATGTTGAATCCTTTATAAACTTCACTTCTCAACTCCATTATTTTTGTGTGATGACTTTTTTGGATGAGTAAGAAATGTGTTAGAGCTTTGATGGTAGCTTCAGAAATGTTAGCACTGTTTGAAGTGGACTTGCAGTTTCTTTTCTCTGTGACATGGACTTCAAAGTGCAGAACTCTGAATTTCTCCAAGTATTATGACTATATTTTTGTAGACTTAGCAAGAACTACACAATTGTGCATGTATCAGTCATAGGTTTGATTTGTTTAGGCACTGAACAAGATTTAAAACTGTTCCCTTTTCAGATGGATATCATCAGTCCATTCTTGTCCATGGTGAAGTTTTATATTTGTACAATAATTTTCATCTACTGAAGTAATTTCTATTCATATATGACTTCTCTCTGAACTGTTCAGGGAAAAATATGTTCATTAAAATATTGAGTTACTGAAATATGTCAGTTTAGAGCATAGAGATCTCTCGTAAGTATCTCCTTTTCTTTCTGTCTCTTTCCCCCATATCTCTCTTTCTCCGTCCACCTCTCTCTCCCCTCCCTGCTCTCTCTCTGCCTCTCTCCCCATCGCTCTCTCTTTCCATTTATCTGTCTTTCCATGCACCTCTCTCTCTCTCCACCTCTCTCCTCCCCGCATCTCTCTCTCCCCTCTCCATCCACATATCTCCCCGCCTTCCTCTCTAACTCTCTACCAGTTTCATAAAGAGAATCACCTGAAACAAAAAATACAAGAACACAAATCAGGAAGCATTGCCTATTGAGCTGGAGATAGTTATATGGAAGGATATAGTGACAAAAAGTAGTCTGAAAAGAGAGAAGTTAACATCTTTGTTTAGGAAAAAATTGGTGTTCCTCCCTGAGGATGAACCAATGACAAGAATCAGTAGACTAAAACAAGACAGGTCACCCATAATCCCATCTAACATTAAAATAGGAAAGAGTGAAATAGAGGAGAAGACATGTTTTGCTTAGAATATGGAAATCTGTTTGGGTTATACACCCTTTTCTATGAACTAAGATTTACCATAATAAGAATAGCAAATGTCCTGAAGAATTGCTGCAGTATTTGACTGTTTATACTTAAGTTCATGAAGGAATTGTGGAGAAATACCTGATAAGAACATGAAGTACTTCAGACACTTAAGAAAAGAGCTTAAGATGAGAATGTCTGATATATTTTCGGAGATAATTTAGATGGCAGCTAAAAATGAAAAGAAAAAAAAGCGTGACTAGGGATTACTGGCTGTAAAGAGAGAAAAGTTTTAGATTCACAAGCATTTGATTGACTCTGGTGGTACTACTAGATTGTGTTGGATGGGTATCACACGTTCAGAAATGCCTTTCTTTTTAATGCATTGTAAACAAAAGAATTTAACAGTCAAGTGCTTCAGATTTACAATGGAGCTGCTTTGAAATAAGCATGAGAATAGGATAATTAAAGTAATGATTTGTATAGAAAAGCAAAAAAAGTGGGGAAAAGTACGCTGGCTGGCTAATTTACTGGTTTATTACAAACCTGGGGAGATAATATTGTTAGTTAAAACATAAGTGCAGACGAGTATATTCTATTTAGAAGAGATATGAAGGGAAGATATGAAAGGGAAGTTCTTCACAATCATTTTGTGATAGTCTTGAGAAAGAAGTATTTCATGTAATGGGTAAAAAAGCTGTCTTGCAAAGGTCGAGGTCATGTACTTCTGCACTCCATTTCCTAAGACTTTCCCCTGAAAGATCTTAAGTCTAGGCACAGGGCCATAGCAGTGGCGAGAGCGCATTTAGGGTCTCTCAGACCCAGAAGCACGGGGAAGCATGGTGAAGTAACACTCACCTATGTTATCTGTGGAAGACATTATCTGTGTCAGGGTCAACAGAGCCAGCTAATAATCTATATATGGCTCTGCTTAGATTCATATACGTGGAGGAATGACACCCAGCCTAAATCTACACAGAGCAAGCTTGGGTCTAGGAGGACTTCTTACCTCAGATTCAGTGTCATGCAAATGTGACTACAATTCTTCCAGATCTTTGCTGCTTTGGAAACATAACCGCATGCGGTTGGCTAAGAAGCGCTATTAGATCCAAACTGGCTCTATGCAGACTGTTCCTGTGTCTCCGTACCCATGTTTGTCTGCAGATAGTCCGCCCATGAACTGTGGCATGTGGACTGTATGTTGATGGCGTGTTGTATGTACCACTGAATGTTGTACACTATCACATGGTATTCTTCAGATAAAATTCACTCCCCTTTCATAGGACGAGATGGATGGTGCTCCCTTAGTTATTTGCTATTTAGTATTTTATTTCCTCATCATTACTGTGGTCTTATGCCTTTAGTGCACATTATGCAAATGTTTCTAGAATGAGAATTATTTTCCTCACATGCTTCTTGGTAGAGTTTTGCAAACGTAAATGCATTTCTTTTCAAAACAACCTTGCTTCATGACAGGCTATTATTACTCCATTTTACAAATGGATCTGTGAAGCCCTGAGACATTAAGGTTGACATTATTGGATAATTTTAGATGCACAGTTCAAAACACCTAAAACCTGATTTCTGATTTTGCAGAATATTTGTCATCACATACCATTTAAAAGTGCAAAACACAATTTCCTCTGTCTACCAGGGCAACTGCCAACAGTGCTTTTACAGTCAAAACTCAGGATATGAAGTTGGGCATCCTGAAGGTTACATGCTTAATGATCATTCTTGCAGAGTTGGATTTAAGAGACTTTCCTACTGTCTAAAAAACCTCTGTGGGAGAAAAAGTGTACATCTCTAGGGCAGCATTGCACTACCCTGCATACAAATTTCTTCTTCCCCTTGCAGTCCTCTAGTTCATTCAGATTATATTCCCCTTTCTGTTTAACTTTACGTTTAGCAGGTTCTGTTGCTACAGAATCCTGACCTACCTTCAGAGTAGGTTACACAGACAGGCTGAGGCAGGTTTACTAAGGGAAAACATTGCATGCAATTAATAGATCATGGAATCAAAGATTATGCATATATATATAAGCAGGAATTGAATTAAGATCATAAAGTCTTATTTGCGCTATTTCTTGACTTTTCAGTATTACTTGTTATAATATTTTGACATAATTGCATCTATGTGATTTCCTTTTTTTTATTATTTGTAAAAAAACCCTGATAAATTAGAAATTCCGTTATGTTTGTGATATCAACACATTAGACCTGTGCAATTTTTGCATCACAGCTGACCAGCTGCATGGTAACAGCTCATGGGGCTAAGAACCTGAGTATTCATGGCCAAAGAAGTCATCTTTTAGGCCTGATCAAGCTTGCAAGCCACTAACTAGATGAACCTGATGTGGGTCAATAACAGAGATGGCACTTTATGATGTGCTGCACAGAACTCTTATGTGCTTTAGTGGAATGCATGGTAGCAGTAGCCAGTGGTCATATGGATTATTATTTTGTTGAAACTGTTGCTGACATTTGCTTAGTTGTCGTGGGATTCCATTTAGGAAAATGTGTTTTGTCAGTGTCTACTAAATGTTTCTGCTCACTCGATGGAAATTCAATGCTTTTAATCTGTCCAACTCTTGTCTTAGCTTTAGCCTTTACTCCAAATATCTTGTGTGTCTTAGTGTCCTTTCACAGCTCTCAGTCCTACCCTGGAGGCTGATGCTTCCAGTATATTTACTCAGCTCTTTTCATTCTTTTAACTCTCCCTCTCCAAATTTCTGGTTTTGCCTGTACTAGTTTGGTCCTCTTTTCTGTCTTCTCATTTAATTTTATTTTAATATCCTGTGAATTTCCCTTCATCTGCTCACTCGCATTTCCTGCCCTCAGAAATCCCCTATTATCTCCTGTGACTCTAGATCTCCTTTCTTAGAACTCTTTAGTCTGAGGTAGATCTCTGACATAAGAAATTCCAATTCAAACAAAGCAGTTGTAGTCATAAACAAAGTAAAATGTGGTTTTACACTAGGGAGTGGAGGTAAGGCTTAAGAATATACAGTGTTGCTAGGGTACTTTCTAGAGAAAGAACATCCCTGGATTTGTTTTTTACTGATGGGCAGTAACTGTTTAGCATGGTTTGTACAGGGGACCATGATTTATTTAATTCTGCATGGTAGGATGAACAGATTCGTAGAATGCATTAGTGCGTGAATAGTACACTCAAGGAACTTAGTGTTTATAAAAGACAAGCTGATTATTATAGTAGAATGAAGGGAATACTGCAATCCAGTAGTATGGAAATAGTTTGAAAAATCCTAAAATAAAGAAAGGACATTTATTTATATGTGTGTGTGTATATATATACATATATATATATATATATATGAAAGGAAGGATTAAATCCTTCGGTAAATGAAGTTGAAATTTTGTTGGTTTAACTAGTTACTCTGGAGAGTGAATGGGAGAAGTCCTTTGTGCCAGTAAATGCACTATTTTGCTCACATCCAGCATATATGTATGTTACAGATATTTTGTAGTACAGTAGTACTGCTGTACTGGTAACATGTTCCAAGTGGAGAACTAGCTTCAGAATTGCAGTGCATCGAGCACCTTTATAAACCAGTCTTGACTATGAAAGATACATTCTCAAAGTATTTGACCAATAAGTAATAGGAGAAGACCTTGTAAAATTTCTCAAAAAAATATGCAAATTTCAGAATTCATGATACTTAAGTATTTTTTTTGTTATATAGGCTGGATGTTTTATTTTATTAAGGACATTATCTTGAAAATGTACTCCACATCTGAGAATTCTTTTTTAAAGAAAATTGTGAAGAACTGAAATCATCACACAGTATGGCTTATAGTTTTCAAAAAGGAAAAATATGATGATAAATATTGCTTTCTGTAAGTCTAATCAAATATGTTACTATCACAATATGTTACTAAAACAATTTACTTTGAATATAAAGGAAAAAAATCATTATCTAGAACCTGGGCAGAAAGCATTAATGATTCATGAATCATAATTTATGAAAAATTCAGTTCCATTTTAAAATAGAATTATAAAATTATACAATGAAAGGAATACAAAATATGCAACATTTTTATTTTAAATATATAATTGGATTTAAGTAAACCAAATGAAACTCTGATTCTTAAAACCTTAATTATGGAAAAAAACCCATTGCGTTAGCTTGAATATGAATGATGTAATAGATTAAAGTTTTACTAGATAAGAGACTTTAAAAATAGAGGCTATAAATGATAGCTTATTCTACCAATTTTTAAGGTTAGTAACTAGAGGGTTACTCTAACAGTAAAATAAGGAGGAAAGTACATTAAAATGTGGCTGACTCCCAAGATAATCTCAAGAAAGTCTGGTATGAAAGCTGTCATGTTCCTCCAACCTGTTTGTTTCCTTTGTTCAGTGTCTTGAAATAAGTTGTCACTTGGGGACATGCCAAGGTTTGATTCTGCTGAGTATTTTCATTTTGGACGAAGAAACCAAAATTACATTAGTCAAATTGACAGATGCTGGAAAACTGGAAACGATTGCAAAATACTTTATAGGACAGGATTAGACTATAGAAAAACCTTGATATCTGCAGGAATGGCTTGAGCCTAGTAAAACTGTTTGATAATTAAAGAATATTTATAAGAATACAAATAAAATTATAAGGATAGATTATATAAACAATAATGAGTATGCAGAAGTTAACAGATACTTCTGATAATCACTCTATACAGATATTTTTGTTCATACTATCAAAAGAACTGAGAGATCTCAAGAAAGCTCAGGGTACCTAAATTCTCTAGTAACAAATAGTAAGAATGCTCCTAATCCCAGTTTACAATACAAAAATGCAGGCAAACAAAAGTCATAGAAAATCCCGCAACATTTTATCTCAATTTTTCCTCAAGGTTACAAAAGAAGGGTGTGCCAGAATTTTGTTTTCTTTCCACATCTTTTAGTATGGGCAAGGGGTTCTTGTCTGTTTAGAGTCTGTCTAGATTTCCTTGGATGTCTACATTTTGGTACTAAGTTCCTTTCAATTTTAGATTGTCTACTTTCAGTCTCCCCCCCGCCCACCCCCGTTTTCCCCACAGGAGTTGTTGCATCTTGGTATTTGTTTTCCTCCTCTTTGATGTCTGTAACAAAGATGGTGTCACTTACATAGTTAGTGCCTGGGAGACATTCTGGTGCCTAGTTCATTTTGTGTTGAAACACCCAGAGGAATTCATATCTGGCAGTACCTGCAGGTAGTTGGGGCAAAATCTGTTATTTGGTCATGTAGCTGGTCTGGCACAATACCCCAGGATTTATTCTAGACATCTCAAATAATGGAAATTTTTTAACTTAAATGGCGTACTAAGACTAGAATATTATCACTAGCAATAAATTGTGATGTCTTTTCAATAATTAATTAAATAATTTGAGGTTAAATCAGATCTTCAAATACATGAAAATTTTCTCAGGATAGTTGACTGCTCATCTAATATGTGCTACTTTCACTTAATAAAATTATGCCGTGCACCTACAGGTTTGTCATTTTGTTTTCAGAAGCTGTATCAAACCTAATGATAGTCTGACTTTCACTATAGTGAAAGTTAGTGACTATAGGCAACACCTAACATGTTTGTTTATAATTTACGCTTGCTTTTGCATGGGCAATTACAGGTGCCCATGTTTTGAAATAGATCCTTATGTTTTATACTGGATCTGTGACAACTGTCTTCCCTGTCCTTCCACACTGAAGATGCAATTTGCAATGAAGTTACAAAATCACCTTCACCTGGTGGTGTTTGAGGCTGAATCTGAGAACTGAAATGCTTCTACGAACCTCAAGAGATGGAAGTTTCACTTTCAGTACATTACCAAGGCAATTGAAGACAACAGGGTCTTCAGCACATCTTCAGAGCATTGTGCTGATGTTCTCAGAAGAGTGTTGTATTTAAACAGATGGAATGGGTGCATCATGTATTAGTTTTGTATTACATTATTCCATTTCAGGTGTATTAGATTATTTCCTATTCAGGTGTTTATGAATACGTTTAGTGAAGTGCATGATTGAAAATGCATGGAAATCATAATAGACAGTGAATTAGAAATGACAAGGAGTAATGTCAGCGGAACATCATACTGTTGACTGATATCAAATTAATCAAATACATTAAGACTTAATTTTAGCAGATCTAGCATTACCTATCCCCCCAAAATCTATACATGTAGTTTACCTTCTAAAGTGACTTTATGGCATTTGTGGTCAAAGTAAAACAAAGCTCTCATTCTTTGTCAGGCTTAAAATTGAACAAAATTCAGAAGGCAGTTTAAAGTTATTATTAATATCTCATTTATAAACAGATTAATTATTCAAATATCTTTATTTAGAAATACATCTTACTATTATTTGAGTAGTTCCTATAAGGATAATAATTATCGTAATGCTTTTATTCTAGTTTGTGTTATTAATATGATATCATACCAAGTTTTATTATCAAATTATTCTCTATTTATCTTGATCTTTTGCCCTAAACCCACATTTTTAATGGCAGTGTTTTCAAATGAACTTCAATTTCAGTCAGTTTTAAGGAAAAAAATGTAAGACTATCCATAAGTTTACAAGCACAGTATTAGCAATATATTGGCTGATTGGCAATTGAAGAATTCAAGATAACCTGGGAAAGCAAGAATTCAATTAAATCTGAACAAATTTCTTATTTATGTAGACATCCAAAGTCATAGAACTAAGTACATGCATAAGCATCTGGAAAATGGAAGCTTCTATCAAAATTGATTTATTGTGAGGAGAAATAAAGTAGGAATAAAGATGGGAAGGAAAAAAGTACTGAAATGTACTCTTAAAAACTGTAGTTGCTTTTCAGGAACAAGTGTAGAGTGTGAGACAGTGAAAGCAGGGAGGGTGTTTTCAGTGAGAGTGAAGGAGTGTGTATGTGTGTGGCTAAGTGGATATCTTACTTGGCAGTAGTTTACCCTGTCTTTTGCAAATCGTTTTAATTTAGAAAGATAACATTTTCCCAAGACTATTAAATTTAGAATGGAATAGTAGGGACAGCTGGCTTCAGGATAATTGGTAAATTTGAACTCTGACAGACCAGGCTGACAGCAATGAGAATATCTGTTGCTTTAACCCTTTAATCCCATAAAACAAGTGTCTCAGTCCTTAGAATCCTAAGTTAATACAGCTTCCATACCTTTTCCCAGCTTTCTCTCATAGGTTCTTACAGCATAATCTTACTCTTCTCTTAATCTTCTTTCCTTCTGAGAGATGCCTACTGCTCTTTTTCCAGATAAAATCTACACAACTAAATTAAGTTTACCTCCATTCACTACTTCTACTCACTTGGTAAGCAAGCACCCCACATGCTGAAGTATTCTGGATCTTTTGACTGGTCTCCTCTCTTCCCTTCTGAGCTGGCTCTGAGAGATGGGCATCCTTTCCTGCTTCCTGCAGGGAGGGTCAGCATTAGTAGAACCTGGAATTAGTTGTCACTTGGGTCTGGAAGGATTTCAGATTATATTTATTTTATCCTTTCTGATAACTAATAATCTATTAGTCTTAAATCCAAGAAACAAGTAAATCATGAAAGTATGGTGCATTACAGGAATAACTTCCAACAGCTACTACAGGCAAAATTGAGGTGTTCTAATTTTCCTTTGGTGTGACTCCATAGATAATTTTTTTAAATAGATATTTTACCACAAACTGTATATTTGTTATTTTTGTTTGACTGTTATTAATTAAACTAGCTGTCCTTAAAAACATGACCCATTTGCAGCATCTTCTGCAAGATATTAGCCTACGTTCAGAGATTCCATGTAGGCTTTCTCATAAAGACTAGTCATAGTTACTGAGAGAAAATCCTTGCTCTCCTTTATGGTTGAAATGTTCAGTTGCAAAGCCAGTGTCAACTGATTTATTATTTTTATGATTGTTTCTGTATTTTACCTAGAATTACCCAAAGATAAAATATAGAGCCATTCATTAGTTAAGGGACTGGAGGCTAGGATATTTCTTTCCCAGGTGAATGCTCTGATCTCCCTTTTTAAGGAATTGCCACCATCACTGAACACCTTGGAAAAAAAGAAAGTCAGCTTTTCTCAGTTCTTTGGGAAGAAGAGATAGCTGCTTAAATTCGTGAAAGGCCCTCTGAACTATGAGTCTTAAATGGAGAATGTTTTTCTTTAGTCTTGAGATGCCTCATCCTTGAAACATGAGGAGTTTACAGAAACACACGTTTTCAGTGTTTCTTCTTGACTAGTTTTAAGGAACTGCACACTGAGTGTTCTCATTTTAGATGATTCTCTGCTGAAGTGTTAGCTGAGGTGCCTAATTCTGGCAATGCAATGTATGTGTGGGTAACAGAGATATTTAACTCAGGGTTCATCCAGGGAAGACAGATATCTAAAATCTATGTATTATCTACCTCATATATGCTGTCCTTTTCGTAATTCTAGGCCTTAAGAAGTAGCAAAACTGCACTTTAAAATGAATGAAAAATAATTTCAGGTCATGGGAACCTGAATACAAAGTGCAAAGCGTAGAAGCCTTTCAGCTTCAGCCAGATAATATTCGCTTACAATTTGGTATGCCCTTCTTTTTAGAAGAAATCTGGGAAAATATAAGGGTTTTGCAATAGTGAATTGAAGGATGGTATCTAGGCTTCAGTCTATCAATAAGGAAGTGTCCTGGTTCCAGCGGGGACAGGTTTAATTCTTCCCAGGAGAGGTATTCCACGCCGTGTGAGCCATGCCCACCCTGAGCTGCTGGGGGAGGGGGCAGGAAGTCGCCGCTTGGAGCGGGCTGGGGCATCCCGGGCCCGGGTCCGGTCAATGAGCGGTGGTTCCGTAATTGTGTTTGTATATTCCTCTGTCCGTGTTATTGTTCTTGTTTTCTTGTTCCCTTTGCTGTTCTGTTAAACTGCCTTTGTCTCAACCCGAGAGTTTTGCCTTTTTCTTCCGATTCTTCCCATATTGGGAAGGTCCGAGCGAGCGGCACGTGGTTCTTTGTTGCCATCTGAGGCTAAATCACGGCAGGAAGTAAGACCAGGATTTGAAAGCAACTCATCATAGTCATGGACTTCTATTAAACC